>NC_133174.1:12180000-12491842 GCF_040802235.1 Manis javanica
CAGAAAGAGGTTTCATAACCTGGAGGGCACTGAAGACTAACTTTGCTGAATCACACTTTTGCAGATGGCAGAAAACCTTGGCTGGCTCACAGCTGTGCCAATGGCAGGCCATTCATGTTACTTATGAAACATACAAATAGACTTACTCTATGCCAGGCACTGTTCTGAGTGCTTTACTTTTACTTCTTTATTCCCCTCAATGGCATCATGAAATAGGCATTCTTATCATCCTTATCTTACAGACTAGGAAACTGAGGCATAGAGAGATTAAAAATTTTGTTCAATGTCACACAGCTAGAAACTGAGGCACAGAGATTAGGACACTTGCCCAAGGTCACAAAGTTTGAAACCAGGACAGAGAGGTCAAGAAACTTGCTCGAGATTATACAACAAGACAAGTTATAGAAGCAACCTAAGTGTCCAGCAATAGATGAATGGATAAAGAAGAGGAATATGATTCAGCCATAAAAAAGAAAGGCTGCCATTTGCAACAACATGGATGGACCGAGAGGGCATTATGCTCAGTGAAATAAGCCAGGCAGAGAAAGACAAAAAATACCATATGATTTCATGTATTTGTGGCATATAAAAACAAAACAAAACAGAATGAACAAAACAGCAGTAAATTCATAGACACTGAGAAGGGACTGGTGGTTACCATGGGAAAGGGGCTGGGTGGGTGGGAGGGGGATAAAGGAGCACAAAAATTCCCCATCATTATATAAGTTGGTCATGGGAACGGTAGTACAGCCTGGAGAATATAGCCAATTGACTCTGTAACATCTTCCTAGGTTGGGAGATAGTAACTGCACTAGTGGGGGTGAGGATTTAATAATGTGGGGAACTGCTGAACCACTGTGTTGTATACTGGAAACTAATAAAAGACTGTATGTCAATTTTACTTCAATTTTTAAAAAAGGGGGGGAAATCATAAAGCTAGAAACCAAGGCAGAGAAAAATCTAAAAAAAAAAACTTCCTCAAGGTCACACAGCTCCAAAGTGAGGCATGGAGGTTAATTAAGTTGCCCGTGGCCACCCAGCTGGTAAGTGGTAGAGTCAGGGCTTGAACACAGACTTTGCCAGCAGGCCCATGATCCTCACTGCCACTCTCTGCTGCCTGTCCTACCACAGTTCCATTCCTTTGCAGACTGGTGCTAAATGTCCCCTAGTGGGGATGCTCCCCTCTGCCTGGAGGTTCACCCGAGAGCCTTAGTGAAGTTCAATCAGATGTGGTAACTGCGCATGGTTTTTCTGCCAGTTCTGTCCCTTAATCCTGGGACCTGGTGTTGCCACAAACTCTGGTTCCGTCACCTCTAACCAGCCTGAAGAACAGCCATAACTTTGGGCTTGCTAGAAATGCAGCCAGTCATGAGGAACTTGAGCCAACCAGTTCCCTCTGTGCCCAAGCCTCCTGATCATTCCAGGCCTCTGCCCATCACACACCCTCCCTCTTAAATACTATCATCAGTGCTGGGGTCATTAGGGAGAAAACCAATGAGGAGGAAATGATTATAAAAGTTACATCTGCTCTTCAGGCAGCTGTTCTCTTTCCTCATTAGGACAATCAATCATTTTTCAACATCATTTTTGTAACTAGGAAAAGGCTTCATTTATTCTAAGACTAAGGAACAGGAATAAGGGAATTAAATCCCCCAGGTGTTTAGCTGATGGGTTTTTTTTTTAATACTCTGTCCTCGCCAATGACCTGATTAAGCTTTCAGAGAATGATAAACTTTCAGCTCCTCCATCTCACTTCCATCTGCGCCTTTGCAGAAGGGGAGCTCCATGCCTCCAAGGGCCCATGCCACGGCTTCTGGCTTTCTCCTCAGTCTCATCTTGGAGGGCTTCTTGAAAACGCGTCATCATCTCTGAAACCCCACAGCCAAGCGCAGATTGTCATGAAGACATTAAGTCGTATTTCCTTGGGACAGGAAAATCCCCCCTTGCAGTGATGATGAACCCCAACCATGAGGGCAGACTGCCCGGCTTCCAATATCAACTTTGCCCCTTACAAGCTCTTTGGCCTTGGGCACATTACTTAGGCTCTTGGTGCCTTGGTGTTCTCATCTGCAAAATGGAAAATAAAAGTACAGACCTAGCTCCTATCATGAGGTCCACCAAATGGCATACATAAGCTACTTAAAACACTGCCTGGCACACAGTGAACACAAAATTATTACTGTAGTTATTATTATTGTTGTTGCTGCTACTGCTGCTCTTACCTGGTCCACCTGCCTCTGATGCTTAGGTACCCTCTTGAACATCTTCCTCTTCAAACCCCATGAACAGATCAGCCCAAGCGTGTGCCTGCTCCATGCCTACATCCTGGCTATTGAGAGCTTTGGGGAAAATCAAACAAGCAGGTGGACTGTAAATTCATAGTCTCCATGCTGAGCACACTCACCATGTACCCCACTGTCTGTGCTTCCCTACATGAGTCAGAGTCCAGGCAGAGAGACAAAGCACCCCAGTTCCTTCAGCAGAGGTAAAGCGGGGATTAGGGCTGATATTGCTGAAATGGGTTTAGAAGAATCTGAAAGAACACGGGATGGTGAGATAACACAGAGATGGGAGTGACAGGAATCAGTGGCTGCCTGGAGATGTGGGGGAACAAAGGGAAGCAGTTGTCAGAACCTGGGAGCCTGGAGAAGGGACCCCATAGGGCTGCGACCCAGATCCCCAAAGAGGGGCACTACCCATCTTTAAGGGGACACAATAAGGCTGACTATGGGAGTGTTGGGAAAACAGCAAACTGGATGCAAATGAATTGCCACTGCTAAGGTGATGCTCACAGCAACAAGAAATAGACACAAACCCACAGGAGCAGACACGTGTTCTGCCTGCCAGAGCTACACTGAGCTTTCCGAAAAGTAAATGTGCCTGGGTCACAAGGCTTCTTAAAGCCCTTCTGTGGCTCTGCGTCTCCAGCAGCTCTGGAATGCAGCCTGGCGTATGGGCCTCCCAGAACCCTTGCCAGCTCCTAGCACTGGCTCTTCCACACTTGGCGGCCTCTGCCATCACACCCACACCTGCCACACTGAACTCGCTACATTCTTCCAAACACTCCGTGCCTTTGCTCCAGCCTGGCAAGTTCTAAATCAATTCTAAATCAAGTCTCTGTTGATCACCCACACTATGAACGGCTCACTCTCCCCACGTACCCTCACTGCAAGCCCAGCATGCCGCTTTGAGCAGATGCTGCTGAGCCCCACCCACATCTCCTTGGCCTTCACCCCTGCATGGATGGCTGCTTACTCTGAACACCTGTGGCGCTGCCTGGGGCTGTCTATCTGCTCACTGGAGCACATTTCACCCGGTGCTCAAGAGTGGCACTAGGGAATTAAGGCCCCTTGAGGCAGCCTTCAAACAGTGAGGAAGAGGGTTCTGGTGGCTAACTGGTCCAGCTGCATGGCCCATTTGTGGGGAGAACGAGTTGTGTTTTATGCCGCCTTCCAGAGCTCCCCAGGGAGACTGACCCTAGTTGCCTACAGTAGTAACTAGCTTAAAAACACACCCTTGATCAGCTTTCCATTTCCTGCCTCAATTCCCTGAGCTTTTCTACCAGTGTTTCCTGGAATCACTCCCCAAATAAACTACTTGCACACAAATCCTTGCTACACAGCCTGCTTTGGGAGAAAGCCAAACTAAAATGCTTCTATCATAGCCCATTACACAGTGTTGCCCCATTTCGTTTCTTAAAGGTCCCTATCATGCTAAGTGCTGTCAACTCTCTGGGGCCCAGGACCACGTATCAGTCTTCTTTGTATCCTCATATCACAACACAGTGCTGGGAATGTTACATGCCCTCTATCCATGCTCACTGACTGAGGGGAGAGATTTGGAAACCAAAACACTGTAAAAAGATAGGGAAGCAACCTAAGCGTCCATCAATAGATGACTGGATAAAGAAGAGGTGGTCCACATACACAATGGAATACTATTCAGCCAAACAACAGAATAAAATCTTGCCATCAGCCACAACACGAGTGAACCTAGAGGTTATTATGCTATGTGAGTTAAGTCAGACAAAGACAAAAACCACACAATTTCATTTATGTGGGGAATCTAAAAAAATAAAACAAACAAAACAGAAACAGACTCATAAACACAGAAAACAAATTGGTGGTTGCCTTAGAGGAGGGGGGTGAGGGGGCGAGCGAAATAGATGAAGGGGATAAAGAGGTACAAACTTGTACTTATGAAATAATAAGTCATAGGAATGACAGCATAGGAAATACAGTCTGTAATATTTTAACAACTTTGTATGGTGACTACACATCATAGTGAGCATTTCATAATGTACATAATTGTCACCTCACTATGTTGTACACCTGAAACCAATATCATATTGTATGTCAATTATACATCAATTAAAAGAAACAGTGGCGCCACAGATATGATGAGCAGGGATTGCAGGAATTACTGCAGGAGGCCAGCAAAGGGCTTCAAGATTACGATGGACATTTCTGGGGTAGGGTTACTCGGGTAACCAAAGACAGGGATTGAATTACAACTTTTAATCCCTCTGTTTCTTCAGAGGAGATTGAAACAGTGGTAGAACTGTGGACACATATACACACACCCTGACATGTGAGACACAGGAATTCTGCCCCCTTCATTGTACCCCATATGTCTGGCCCCCAGAGCAGCTGCCACCTCTGACTCTAACAAGCAGTATCCCTTTCCTCTGCTCTAAGAGACTCCACACCCCCATCTCACCACTGTGGCAGCCCTTTTGCTCTGAAAAGCTCAGAAAGCAGGCAGTCCTAACGTTATCTGGCATGGCTGATATTGGCTTCCAGGCCATTTGCTCCCTCTCTAATCAGGACTAACCATGTTGGGAATACTCCCTCCAACTTAAATTTCTTCTGAATGATACTGATCATAAATAAGAGCCCTGCCACCATGCCCAAGAGTGTCCCAATTCTCTTATGATTGCCAGCATTAGAAATAAAACCTCCACATACCAGAGTCATCTCAGCTTCTGGCCCAGGCTTCTGTCAGCCCAAAGGCTGGGTTCTATTATATACATTAATTTGACTAGCCAAGCCCCACATCAACAGTTTCCTACTATATGCCCTCCTGCCTGGACAGCTTGGGGTAATCTAAAACAAAGCATTTCATGACTTTTCCCAACACTATAGCTAATAAAGAAGATTTTAAAATTACACTTCCTGTATTATCTAATGTTTGTGACCACCTACAATACGCCAGTACCACAAACAATGCACTGTGCAAAATGTTTTACATATAGTAGCTTGTTCAATCCTCAAAACAACTCAATAAGAAAAGTAGATGGATTAGCCTCACGTCCCATTAGGGGAATTGGAGGGTGTGCCTGACTTGCTTAAACACAAGCTTCCCAACTCCCAAGCCTGTGCATTTTACTATAGTGTTATTCTGGCATTATTTCAAACTTCATACAGTAGAGTTTTAGTTCTAGAAGAGACGACAGAGATTAACTAGAATCCAACAACCTTCTAAGGTGCTCTTCTTTGGTAAGTTAAGGCATGGTCTCAGTAGTCAGACAACAGTAAGAGTTTCAGACCCACCACTTAACTGGCTGTATGATCAAAGATAAGACACTGAATCTCTTTAAACCTCAGACTCCCCATCTGTAAAATGGGGATAATAATAGGTACCTCCTGAGGATAGGATTGCTGTGAGAAAAAAATGATATCCTGCATGGAAAGCCCTTGGCCTTTGCTTAGCAAGTGTCTATTAAATATTAGCTATCAATTTATGTAGTATTAAATACATTCCAGTTCCTCTTCTAAGTGCTTATCATTTATTGAATTCATCTTAATTCCTACAATTACCCCATGAAGTAGCTGCTATTATAATCCCTGCTTTAAAGATGGAGATGGGTTAACTGAGGCACATGTCAGACACCACCACAAATCCAGGAAACCCAGAAAACACCAGGCTAGATAAATGCCCAGAAAACTACAACAAGCCACATCCTATTCAAAATGCAAAAAAAATTTAAAAAAAAAGGAAAATATCTTGAAAAATGCCAGAGGGGGGGAAAAAGTTTTACTAATAGAGAAGCACAGGTAAGAATTATATCTGACTTCTCATAAACCATGCAAGCAAGAAGAGAGTGGAGTGAAATATTTAAAGTGTTGAGAGAAAAAACCCATCAACCTAAAATTCTGTACCCTTGGAAATTATCCTTCAGAAGTGGAGGAGAAATAAAGAATTTCTAAGACAGAAATTAAGGGAATTTGTTGCCAGTAGACCTGCCTTGCAAGATGTGTTAAAAGAAGTTCTTCAGAGAGAAGGAAAATGAAATAGGTCAGAAACATGGATCTCAATAAAGAAAGGAAGAGCACTGGAGAATAAGATGATAAAAGAAAAGCTTTTATTTTTCTTATTCCTAATTGCTATAACAGACAACAGTTTGTTCAAGATAATAATAGCAACAATATATTCAATTATGTATGCTTAAGTATATGTGCTTATGTGTAAGTGAAATGAATGACAGTAATGATGCAAGGGATGAGAGGGAGAATTAGGATTATTTTGTTATTATAAGGTACCTGAACTAGTGCTATTTGAAAGTGGTATAGTGTTATTTGAAAGAAGACTTGGGAAGTGGGGGGGAAAGATGGCAGAGTAGGAACGCAAGGTGGAAACCTTTTCCCAGAAACACATAAAGAAAGAAACTACAGTAAATACAACTGAACCTGAAAATGACCTGAAGACTGCAAAAACAGACCACCTACACTTGGGGACATAGAGAAGACCACACAGAGAAGTGGCAGAGCTGTGATCGAGTGGGACCTAAGCCCTTCCCCCATCCCACCCCTCAAGCAGGTGGAAGAGGAACGGAGCAGGGAGGGGATAGGCACCCGGGAACTCTGCACAGCTGGCCCCAGAGATCTGCTCTGGGAGAATTAGTCCACATTACACTGAGTTCTGGTGATCAGTGGGGTTGCACACCAGGGACAGTTGGAACACTCTGCGAGGCTGAGACTCTAACCAACTGTGGAGGACAGGCATATTCTGCTGGTCTCCCTGAGACCCAAAGCAGAGACAGCAGTTTGAAAGGCTTGCCAGCAGCAGGAGGAGTGCCAGAGGGGCAAGGGTTAGAGGGAGCTCTCTTATCAGGAGAAAGAGCAGGTGAATGATACCTTCCCAGCTCTCCCTCCACTCAAGAGATTGGAAACTCTCGGGGGCCCCAAACACTCCATCTCCCTTGCTGGCAGCTCAGCCCCGAGGCTCCTCCCTGTGTGTGCTGCCGGTGAGCCAACCCACTCGAGCCCAGCATCATCATCAGACTTTGCTGCCTGATAGACACGGGGAAAATCTTCCAGCATTCTAAGCTCAGTTTCAGCCCAACTGGAGAGGTGCCTACAGGATCCAGCCCCAAGAGCTCCTTCTTCCATGTGGGTGTCCAAGCCCTGTGTTGAGCACCTGCCCTGCCCCAGAGCTGGACAAAGGCCCGGGCTGAACCTCCACCATCACTACAAGGCAGACAGAGGGCAGACCCGCCCACAATGATCCCAGCAGAGGCCTCTGCTCTGATCACAAAGGGGACTGAGGCAAACTGCTATTGCTGCAGACTCAGTCCCACACCAGTAGACAGACAGAAAGGCAGCCCCACCCATTGCACACCAACAGCAAATGGGGCTCCCACAAAGTGGAACCAGGTACTGGAGAGTAAAAAGTCTTGAGCTTCTGGGCACCACAGGATGCCTCCTTCATAAAGCCTTTACTCTCTAGGTCAGAAAGGAGAACATATTCATCTAATACAAAGGAAGAAACACAGAAACCCTAACAAAATGAGGAGGCAGAGGAATATGTTCCAAGCAAAACTATAGGACAAGACACAAGAAAGAGGGGTAAATGAAACAGAGATCACCAATCTTCTTGATAAAGATTTCAAAGTAAAAGTCATAAATATGCTAGCTGATTTGCAGAAAAAGTATTGTAGATCTCAGGGAGGACTTCAACAACGAGATAGAAGAGTTGAAAAAAAGCCACTCAGAGCTGAAGAACACAGTAACTGAAATGACACATACAATGGAGCAAATGAATAGCAGATTGCTGCAAGTAGAGGAGACAGTCAATGAGATGGAAATTAGAAAACAGGAACACAATAAAGTTGAGGAACAGAGAAAAAAAGATCTCTAGGAATGAAAGAATGATAAGAGAGCTGTGTGACCAATCCAAATGAAACAACATTTGCATAATAGGGGTACCAGAGGAGAAGAGGGAGACAAAGGGATAGAAAGTATGAAGAAATAATTGAAAACCTCCCCAATGTGGGGAAGGAAATACTCAAGCCATAGAAGCACAAAGAGGCCCTAACAAAGGGAACCCTAGGAACACAACACCAAGACATATGACTAAAAGTTAAGAATATGGAGAGAGTACTGAAAGCAGTCAGAGAGAGAAAAATGATTACTTATAAAGGAAACCCCATCAGGCTATCAGCAGACTTCTCAGCAGAAACCTTACAGGCCAGAAGGGAGTGGCATGAAATGTTTAATGTACTTAAACAGAAGGACCTTCAACCAAGAATCCTCTACCTGGCAAGATTATCACTTAAATTTGAAGCAGGGATTAAACAATTTCCAGATAAACGAAGGCCCAAAGAATTTATAAAAACAAAACCAGCATTACAGGGTATGTTAAAGAGATTGCTGTAGATGGAAATGTTCCTAAGGTTAAAGCATCTTCACCAGCAAAATTAAACTCACAGTTAAGATAGTAGGCCAATTAATTACCAAGCAAGTTAGAAATTAAAACAAAGAAAAAGTAGCAAAACCAAGTATACACAAAAATCAATCAAGGAATACACAAAAAAATGTAGATTATGACATCTAATACATAAAGTGTGGAGGAGGAAGAAGAAGAAAAAAATTACTTTTAGATTGCATTTGAAATAGAGCCATCAACAACTTAATATAAACTATTATATAGTCAGGAAGCTATCCTTGAACATTTGGTAACCACAAACCTAGACTATAATAGATATACAAAAAATTTAAAAGGAGAAATTCACTCACAACACTAAAAAAAAAGAAATTAAATAACAAGAAAAGTAGAAGAGAGAAAGAAAGGAACAGAGAGGAGCTATAAAAACAACCAGAAAACAATAAAAAGGCAGTAAGTACATACCTATCAATAACTACCTTAAATATAAATGGACTGAATGTACCAATCAAAAGACATAAAGTGGCACAATTGATAAAGAAACAAGACCCATCTATATGCTGCCTACAACAGACCCATTTCAGACCCAAAGACAAATACAGACTAAAAGTGAAGGGATGGAAAAAGATATTTCATGCAAACAATAGGGAGAAAAAAGCAGGAGTTGCAGTATTTGTATCAGACAAATAGATTTCAAAACAAAGAAAGCATCAAGACAATGGACATTATATAATGATAAAGGGATCAGTCCAACAAGAGGATATAACCATTATAAATATCTATGCACCCAACATAGGAACACTGGAATATGTAAAACAAATACTAACAGAATTAAAGAGGAAATAGATTACAACACATTCATTGTAGGAGACTTTAGCACACCACTTACAACAATAGACAGATCAACCAATCAACCATGCAAAAAATAAACAAGGAAACAGAGGCATGAACAATACATTTTATCAAATAGAGTCCACAAATATCTACAGAACACTCTACCCAAAAACTGCAGGATACACATTTTACTCAAGTGTACATAGAATGTTCTCCAAAACAGATCACATAGTAGGCCACAAAAAGAGCCTCAATAAATTCAAAAATATTGATATTGTATCAAGCAGCTTTTCAGACCACAATGGTATGAAACTAGAAATAAATTACACAAAGAAAACAAAAATGCTTACAAACACATAGAGGCTAAACAATATGCTTCTAAACAATTAACAGAGCAATGAACAAATTAAAACAGAAAAAGCAATACATGGAGACAAATGAATATAGCAATTCATTCATACAAAAAAAATACAATAGTTCAATATTTGTGGGACACCACAAAGGCCATTCTAAGAAGGAAGTACATAATACTAAGGCCCTACTTCAAGAAACAAGAACAATCCCAAATAAACAGTCTAAACTCACATTTAAAGAAGCTAGAAAAAGAACAGATGAAACTGAAAGTTAGTAGAAGGAGAGACATAATAAAAATCAAAGCAGAAATAAATAAAATAGATAAGAATAAAACAACAGAATAAATGAATGAAACTAAGTGCTGATGTTTGAGAAAATAAATGAAATAGATAAACCCCCAGCCAGACTTATCAAGAACAAAAGAAAGAGTACACACATAAAGAAAATCAGAATGTAAGAAGGAACAGTCACAAAGGACACCACAGAAATACAAAGAACTATTAGAGAATACTAAGAAAAGTTGTATGCCAATAAACTGGACAACCCAGAAGTAGACAAATTCCTAGAAAAATACAACCTTCCAAGACTGACCCAGGAAGAAACAGAAAATCTGAACAGACCAATCACCAGCAATAAAATTGAAGTGGTAATCAAAAAATTCCCAACAAACAAAAGCCAGGCCAGATGGCTTTCATGGCTGAATTCTACCAAACATTTAAAGAGCTAATACCCATCCTCCTTAAAGTATTCCAAAAAGTATGAGAGGATTACTTCCAAACACATTCTATGAGGCCAGCATCACTCTAATACCAAAACCATGCAGACACCACAAAAAAGAAAATCATAGACCAATATCCCGATAAACATAGATGTAAAGGTCCTCAACAAAATATTAGCAAACCGAATTCAAAAACACATTAAAGGATCATCCATCACAACCAAGAGGGATTTATTCCAGGGATGCAAGGATGGTGTCATATTCATAAATCAATCACTATCATACATCACATCAACAAAAAGAAGGATATAAATCACATGACCATTTCAATAGATGCTGAAAAAGCATTTGACAAAATTCCACATCCATTCATAATAAAAACGCTCAACAAATTGGTATACAGGGTACATACCTAAACATAATAAAGGCCATATATGACAAGCCCACAGCTAACATCATACTTAATGGTGAAAAACTGAAAGCTTTTCCTCTAAGATCAGGAACAAGACAAGGATGCCCACTCTCACCACTTTTATTCAACATACTACTAGAGGTCCCAGTCATGGCAATCAAACACAAAGAAATAAAAGGTATCCAAATTGGTAAGGAAGAAGTTAAACTGTCACTATTTGCAGATGACATATTATACATAAAAAACCCTAAGATCTACACCAAAAAACTATTAGATCTTATAACTGGGTTTAGCAAAGTAGTAAGGTAAAAAATTAGCACACAAAAATCTGTTGCATTCCTATATACTAACAATGAACTATCAGAAAGAGAAATCAGGAAAACAATTCCATTTACAATTGCATCAAAAAGAATAAGAAGAACAGACCCATAGATCAATGGAAAAGAACAGAGAGCCCAGATATAAACCCGGATGTATATGGTCAATTCATATACGATAAAGAGACCATGAATAAACAATGGGGAAAAGACAGCCTCTTCAATAACTGGTGCTGGGAAAACTGGACAGCTACACGCAAGAGAATGAAACTGGATTACTGCCATATCTCTATACACAAAAGTAAATTTGAAATGGCTCAAAGACCTGAATATAGGATATGAAACCATAAAACTCTTAGAAGAAAAAAAAGGCAAAGTCTCTTGAACATAAATATGAGCAATTTTTTCCTGAACACATATCCTCGGGCAAAGGAAACAAAATCAAGAATGAACAAGTGGGACTATATCAAACTAAAAGCTTCTGTACAACAAAGGACACCATCAGTAGAACAAAGAGACAACCCACTGTATGGGAGAATATACTCATAAATGATTTATCCAATAAGGGGTTAATATCCAAAATATCTACAGAACTCACACTCCTCAACACCCAAAAAGCAAATAACCCTATTAACAAATGGGCAGAGGATATGAACAGACAATTCTCCAAAGAAGAAATTCAGATGGCCAACAGGCACATAAAAAAATGCTCCACATCATTAATCATCAGGGAAATGCAAATTAAAACCACAATGAGATATCACCTCACACCAGTTAGAATGGCCACTATCCAAAAGACAAGAAATAACAAGTGTTGGTGGGATGTGGAGAAAGGGGAACCCTTCTACACTGTTGGTGGGAATGCAAATTAGTTCAACCATTCTGGAAAGCAGTATAGAGGTTCCTCAAAAACTCAAAATAGAAATACCATTTGACCCACGAGTTCTACTACTAGGAATTTACCCAAAGAAAACAAGATCCCCAATTCAAAAAGACTATGCACCCCTATGTTTATTGCTGCACTATTTACAATAGCCAAGATATGGAAGCAACCTAAGTGTCCATCAATAGATGAATAAATAAAGATGTGGTGCATATACACAATGGAATATTATTGAGCCATAAAAAGAAAAGAAATCCTGCCATTTGCAACAATATGGATAGATCTAGAGGGTATTATGCTCAGTGAAATAAGCCAGGCAGAGAAAGACAAATACCATATTGCTTTACTTATTTGTGGAATATCAGTACAAAGCAAAACAGAAGGAACAAAACATCAGTAGACTCATAGACACTGAGAAGGTACTGGGGTTACCATGGGGGAGGGTTTGGGATGGGTTGGTGGGAAGGGTGAGGAGGATAAAGGGGCACAGTAATTCACAATCACAGTATAAGTTGTTCACGAGGATGGTAGTACAGTATGGAGAATACAGTCGATGATTCTCGAACATCTTTCTATGTTGCTAGATAGTGATCGCACTAGTAGGGGTGAGGATTTAACAATACGGGTAACTGTTCAACCACTGTGCTGTAGATTTGAAACCAATATAAGATTGTATATCAACAATACTTCAATAAAAAAAAGAAATAAAGTAGACTTGGATTTGTTGTAAATGTATACTGCAAACTCTAGAATAGCCAGTAAAAAAGTGAAATAAGAAATATAAAAAGTGAGAGAAATTGGAATCATATGGAATGCTCAATTAAAACCACAAAAGGCAGAAAAAGTGTGGAAGGCAGAAACAGGAACAAAGAATAAGGGCAACAAAAAGAAAACAGTAATAAATATGGTAGATAGCAATCCAACTGTATCGATGATCACTTTAAACATCAATGGTTAAATACAGCAATTAAAAGAGATTGTCAAAGTGGATCAAAACAAGCCTCAACTACATGTTGTCTACAAGCAACCCACTTTAAATATAATTACACATACAGATTAAAAGAATGGAGAAAGATATACCATGCTAACACTAATCAAAAGAAAGCAGGCATAGCTACATTAATTTCAGCCAGAGCAGGCTTCAGAGTAAAGAAAGTTAATCAGGGATAAAAGGGGCATCACATAATGATTCAGTGGTCAGAACTCCAAGAAGGTATGTGCCCATCAAAACATGTGAGGCTAAAACAGATAGAACTGCAAGGAGAAAGAGATAATCCACTATTATAGGTGGAGACTTCAACACCCCTCTATTAGAAACAGACAGATTCAGCAGGCAGAAAATCAGTAAGGACATACTTGAATTCAACAGCACCATTAATCAACTGGATTTAATTGACATCTATAGACAACTTCACCCAACAATAGCAGAGTACACATTCTTCTCAAGCTCACATGGAACATTCACCAAAAACACACCACATTCTGGGCCATAAATACACCTTAATAAATTTAAACTATATCTTAATAAAATTTAAAAGAATAGAAATCATACAATGTACGCTCTCAGGCCACAATGGAATTAAAGTAGAAATCAGTAACTCAAAGAGAGCTGGAAAATCCCAAAATACTTGGAGATTAACAATACACTTCTAATTAACATATGAGTCAAAGAAAAAAATCTCAAGAGAAATTTTTAAATACTTTGAACTAAACAAAAGTGAAAGTACAACTTATCAAAACTGTGGCATGCAGTGAAACAATGCTTAGAGGGACATGTTTATGAGTGAATGCATATATTAAAAGGAAGAAAGATCGAAAATCAACAATCTAAGCTTCCACCTTAGGAAACTAGAAAAAGAAGAGCATGTTAAATCCAAAGTAAGCAGAAGGAAAGAAAAAATTAAAAATTTGAGCAGAAATCAGTGAAATTGAGAACAGAAAACCAATAGAGAACATCAACAAAACAAAAAGCTGTTACTTTGAAAAGATTGATAAAATTGATAAGCCTCTAGCTAGGCTAAGAAAAAAATAGCAGATGTGAGTTACTAGTATCAGAAATGAAAGATGGGATATCACTAGAGATCTGTGGACATTAAAAGGAAGATGAAGATACTATGGACAACACTATGCCCACAAATCTGATAACCTAGATGACATGGACCAACTCCTTGAAAGACACAATCTGCCCAAACTTACACTCAATAAAACTGTTTGAAAAAACACGAAAAATATTCTTACCATACAATTAAGCAATTGTGCTCCTCGGTATTCATTCAAATGAATTAGAAACTTACATCCACACAAAAACCTGACCATGGATGTTTACAGAAGTTTATTCATAATTATCCAAAATTTGGAAGCAGCCAAAATATCCTTCAGAAGGTGAAAGGATAAGTAAAATACGGTATGTCCAGACAATGGAATATCATTCAATGCTAAAGAAAAAATAAGCTATCAAGCCATGAAAACATATGGAAAAACATTAATGTTTATTACTAAGTGAAGGAAGTCAAACTGAAAAGGTCACATACCATATGATTCCAAGTATGACGTTCTGGAAAAGGCAACACTATGGAGACAGTAAAAAGATCAGTGGTTGCCAGGGATTAGGGGAGAGGGAGGGATGAATAGGCAGAGCACCGGGATTTCTAAGACAGTGAAAGTATTCTGTATGATACTGTAATGGTGGATACTTGCCATTATACATTTGTTAAAACCCAGAGAATGTACAGTACCAAGACTGACCCTAATGTAAGCTATGGGCTTTGGGTGATCATGATGTGTCAGTACAGGCTCATCGATTGTAACAAACATCCCACCCCAGTGGGGAATGTTGAGAGTGGGGGAAGCTGAGTATGTGTGGGGCCAGGGGGTAAAGGAACTCTGTGCTTTCTGCTCAATTTTGCTGTGAACCTAAAACTCCTCTAAAAAAGAAAGTTTGTTAATTTTTTTAAAAAATGAGACATTCTGCAACCAGCAATATAGTTTAAGCATCAGCTAGATGTAAAATCACAAAGAAATATACTGAGCACAGAAGTGTTGCAGGTAATAACAGCAGAGCCAGAATTTGAACCCTGGCAATCTGTCTCTGGAGTGGGAGCTCTTGCCCCCAATATCGCTCTGCCTCTCAACTGTTTATGACTATTATTACTATTATTCTACAAATGGGAAAATTGAGGCTCAGTGGGATCAGCCACTTGCCAGGTGTGAGGATTCGGTGGAAGGCAGTATAAGAAACCAGGTTTCCTGAAGCCCAGAAGCCCCTTCTTCCTCCGCTCCCTCATACAGTCTCTGCTTTCCCCACATGGCTCCCTCCACACCAGATCTGGAAAGATCCATGTGTATTGTCCTAAAAGGGGGGGGACTTGTATTCCAAGTATAACATTTCAATACTCACATCTTTTTGGAAGCAAAACTGTCTCCTCTTCACTTTCAGCCTGGCTTTATCATCAAACTGAGAAGAGGATGTATTCTAATGCAAGCAGTCAGTGAATAAATGGTGGGTCCAACCTGTCAGGCCTCCAGCATTTTTAGCATGCCCAAACAGGCTTGGGTACCAACCTGCAAGGATTCAGGAGACACACAGGATGAGCAGAACACAGACCAGAATGAAATCCAAGTAGATATGTAGCTGGGAGATGGCTGGTAATAGGAGATTAAAAAAAAATAAAAGATACCCACCAAGAGGTACTAGAAAAGAGGAGACCATTTTTAATTCTCTCAATGCTTGTCCAGCTGAAAGAGATCTGATTTGGTATAATTCCCAGACCTATTTCTCTTCCTGGTAAGAGGTAGATAGCCAAGACACCCAGATATGAGGGATAGTCTATGTGGAGAAGGCTCTTACTGGATTAGACACTGCTTTCATTTTATAGCAATTCATGTTTCCAAGGGCATCTTCTTCTTTGCTTCACTTTACATCCCAATTTCTATTTCCTTCCACAAAACCCAAGGCTCTATATTTTCAAGTTAATACCACAGTGCACCAGAATACATGATTATGTGTAGTTTAATTTCCTTTAGGTCATGTTCACATTCAGTTATTTTATACATATTGGGAATGGAGCTATCTATGCTTTGAATTTTTAAGCTGTGAGTTCAGTCTGCTCTAAGATAAATTAGACATTTTTCCTAAGGCTTAGTGTGCTCTGCAGAACTATTCTAAGGCCCTGGAGTTTCAAACAAATGTCTTTCTTTTTCTCCTTTCAGAAAACTAAGCTGGGTCTCAAAGTATGCTCCTCGCTATTGTGATTTCTTATTATTTCCTTTCATCCCTGGAAGAAATCTCGCAGTTCAGCATGATTCAATGCCTCAGTCTCTATTGGCTGAGTGATGTTTGCTTAAATAAAAGCCTTTCCCAGATGGCCGTTCCTAGCTTCAGGTCAAAACATAATGAAACTAAAGAGTGATCAGTGCTCAGAAATCACTGGCATGTTGCTGGGTGTATAAGCATCATGGAAGTCTACCAGAGCCTCTGCTTCATAGCAAACATGAGGAGAAGAAGTTGAAGGAGGCAGCTTTTTTGGTTTGCTTGCTTTGGGAGTTAGTGGGAACAGGGGCATCTGGCTGCTGAGGATGAAGGGCCTCAGAAAAATGAAAAAGGAGCTGTGTGTGTAGGTATATGTTTGTATGTGAGTAATAAGATGGCATAAACAACAATCATAATAGATATCTCATTTCCAAGAATCAGTCCAGGGAAGAATGTCAAAGATGATAGAACTTACCACCTATTATCAAACCTATGGTAGGTTTTATTGTCTGAGAGATTATAAGCATCCTAAGGAGCCTGGCAAGAAATTAGGCTTGAATGCAAAATGGTACTTTCCCTTAATTTCATCCTAGGATACTTCTATCAAGGTGTTCAAATCATGAAATGTCAAAGGTCCATTTACAATCTTTATTTTCACCCCATATGAAAAATATATTATCCCATTAGATATACTTATTTATACTTGGTATGTACTGGGACCAGCTATAAGGAGTCCTACCGAAGAAACACCTTTTTTTCACTCCTAAAATTAGCATTCAATGATAGGTAAGCTTAGCAACAATGATTCCCTTCTATTGTAAATTGATTTACAGTTTTCGAGGCATTTTCACACAGATAATCTCCTTTGTTCTTCATAGTAACTCTATGAAGAAAGAAGGACAGCTATTATTTGCATCCATTTTACAGTTGAGAAAACTACAACCCAGAGAGTATGGTGGATCCTGGCCAGTTATATACCAAACTGTATTCCTTTTCTTTTTTTGCATATGGCAAGACTACATTTCCCAAGATCCCTTGCAATTAGGTACAAATATGTGATGGGTCCTCTCCAACAGAAGGTGGGTAGAAGTGATGTAGACCACTCCGTGGCCTAGCCCATCAAAACAATATGTAAGTCCCGTATTTTCTTTCCTTATTGACTAGCTGAATGAAGAGTCCTCCAAGGATTTAGAGGACAGCAAAGCTACAATATAGAAGAGGTCTGAGTCACCACATTGAGGGCAGTTGTGCAGGAAAGCCATCAACCAGGAATATGTATTGGATTTTTTTGTGAGAAAGAAGCTCATGTTGTTTTAAGTGATTGGAATTTGGGGGTTGCTTGTTGCACCAGGTATCCCATTGCTAATCTAGTAACTGAAGGACTGAAAAGTATGACAGATAAGTCACATGCAGGCTCTTTATATTTCTTAACTCTACAATGGTCTCCTCTTTCTGTTTCCTCCATGTGTTCTTCTAGTAGTTACATTCTCAAGTATCCCAGCAACAACCAAATATAGTGATAGATATCAGGCTTTACTAATTTAAGAGGACTCATATCTGAAAATTACCTCTCTTGGGTTCCCTTCCTTCCAGATAGTACAAACCATGAGTTAATAAAACATATGTTCTCTCCTACTGAGATAACCTGAAATACATTTCCTTTAAAAAGGAACCTGATAAATGAAGCTTCCAGTACATGCAGAGAACAGTAAGTAACTGAAATCCCATTAGGTATGGGTTCCAGACAGATTGTGTCAAGGAGTCAGAGGCCAGACAGCAAGTGCCAATACAAGCAGACGTAATGAATTCATTAGGTGACAGACACTAGTGAGAGGGTCCAGGCTGGAGAGATGCAGGCAGTTGTTCAGGACCTCGGAGAGCTCTTAGGAGCGCCACTGCTCTGAGAACATTTATTCTGACACCCAATCAGATAGTCTGCCCTTTCTTCTGAGCTCTCTAGGTGATAAAGGGGTCGTGTCCTTTCTATGAATGTCTTAGCCTCTATAGAGTAAGAGATTCAGTCTCTTTCATTCTGAGGATTTCAGGGTCTGTACCCAGAAGGTATGTTAGAGCTATCTCACCTAGCCTTACTGAAGGCCACATGAGCTGCTCATACCTCAGAAAAATCTAGAAAAGTACATAACCAAGGGACTTCATCCTCTTTGTTTATGCTCTAGAAGATCTCTCTCTTCTAGGTTAGAAGCTGGTGCTTAGGTTGGCCTGGGCTCCGAACATTTCACCCAAATGAAATATTATTACTGTATGAACCACATCATTAGCCTTGTAACCCTAACAAAGGGATCACCAAAATTATGGGCCCATTTCTTCCTGGAGGTGTGTTCTCAACCAAGTTAATAGATATTCTATGAAAAAGGGTTCTATACAAAAAGTTAATTTGGGCAACATTGGATAAAAATGCTAAATAGGTAAGGTACTTTCATATATATATATATATTCTTTCTCTTTATAATACAGTATGATGAACATCTTCAGGATATAAGTTTTTTTCCCCTTTTGGGATTATTTTTTCCTTTTGAAGATATGTTCCCCAAAGTAGAATTCCTGAGTTAAAGGACTTGAACAATGCTATCACTATCACTCGACAGATATGGCCAAATCCAACTGGGATTGTATAATTTTACTTCCATCAGCAGTGCATGAAAGTTAACTGATTAGTAATCTGATCTGTATTCTTTGATACCCAGTACCTAGGACTACTTTGATAATGTGCATGTGTCTGGCCTGTAGTAGATGCTCAATAAGTATTTGTTTAAGGCTGAAGTAAAAGGGTTAATACTTTCCCATATATCTGTTTACTTAGCATAATTCCTTACTTGAAACTGCCTGTCTTTTACTTCTTTATTATTGGTATATTGTTTTTTCTTTTTAATTTGCCTGAGATGTTAAGCCTCTGTTTTCCATAAATGTTAAATGTTAAATTTTCCAAAAAATGTTCTAGAAAGTTTCCTGTTTTTTAATTTCTTTCAAAGTTCATTTTTTATGTAGTCAGACTTATCAGTCATAATTGTGATGTCTTATCACTTTAAAGCTTACAAAACTTACAGAGAACTCCAGAGACCTCATAAGATTCTATGTTTTTCCTTATGAATTAGTTTCTCATATTTTATTCATATGGCATTGTGGTGTGAGGTGTGGGCCTGAACTGACTTTTCTGTAAATTAGTGACATATTCCAACACAGCTTACTGGTGAATCTTCTTTTTCTACAGTGTCCTTGACTTTTACCAGTGGCTCTTGGTAACATGTGTGGGTTGAAACAAGAGAAGATGAGTTTCAAATTTCATGAGAGGAAGTACTATGAGATAAAACGGAATTATCTAACACTTTACTGTATGGGTTGCACTATCCTGCTCTCAAATGGTTTGCAATCTTGTCAAAGGTCAAACTTTATTTCATTCATGTGTTCAAATACAACTATCTAGTAGCTTTAAAGTGTTTTAAAGTGGATATTGAAATTTCACTTATACTATAATTCAGATGTGCAGTGTAAATGTAGTTTATTTCTTAAAAACCTGATACACTATTCTTCACAAACCCCAGTGGCACTTATTTCCAAGACCTGGGGTCTTCCTGAGGCAAAAGCCTGGATGACTGAAACGGAACTGGTCTTGGAGAGAAGGTGCCCTTGCATTCTCTTGTGCTGTGTCCCCTGCTGGCCTTGAGGTCAATATCTTAGCTGGTGAACTTGTGACCTGTTTCTGTTTTTAGGCTCAGCCAATGTTCTAGGAGAGTATTGGCTCTCTCCCTCTGGCTGCTTCAATCTCATCTCTAGAAATCTTACAGAGTCCCTGTCACAACCTCCTTCTCACTCCCTGGGAACAAAGTTTACCCTTTATCTGTGCCCAGATCACTGTACCCTGTTAATGGTCAGCCTCATGGTAGACTTCTGGGTTCTAATACAGTGTCCATAACACAAGGGAACTGAGGTTGACTCAGGCATATTAACCAGGCCCTCAGGGTGGAGGACACGTGTTGGTTATTAACAGCTTACAAATGTCCCCTTCTCTGGAGCATTTCCCCCAGCCAAGCAGAGGCCTCTTTTGCTGAGAAAGCTATGCCCACCCACCACCCCCTTTGGAGTACAGCCCACAGCCAATAACTAAATGCCACAGAGGTACAGAATTCTGGTCTCCCTGCCTCAAGGGGGAAAAAACTCTACAGTGCAATTCATGCTATAGAACTCCCCATGGGATCAGGCTGACGCTTAGAACACATCCTTGTTCAGCACCTTTCCCTGCCCTGTCCCACTCCCCTCACTCCCTTTCTCCTGAGAGTACTCTTCCAGTAAACAGCCCTCAGCAGAACCCCTGTCTCAAGCTCTATTTCTGGTGAACATGACCTAAGACACTCGGAATGTCTGATAATGCCTCTCTTTACTAGGCTGAGCCATCCTATGTTGGCAAAGGGGTCTCTGCCAAGCAGACTCCTCTGAGACCTTCAAATAATGAAACAGGCAAAAGTTCCCTGGCCTTGTTTGTCCCCAAATTTGTCTGTCAGCACCACCCCCATCCTTTTCTCCAAGCCATGTCTGTCTGAGAGTTCTTAATACATCGAAATACTAGCTTTGCCAGTTTTATCAGTTGCAAATACCTTCCCTCACTCTATGGTTTCTCTTTTTATAGTGTTTTTGGATAAAGAGAAGTCCTTAAAGTTAATACCTAACTTATCAATATTTCCCCTTTCCTTTTGGTTAGGTATCTTTTGTATCTTGTTTATCCAATTCTTCCTATCCCCATGCTCATGAAGGTATTTTCCTGTATCATCTTTAGGAGCTTTTTAAATATTTCCTTTCACATCTAAGTTTTTAATACACCTGGAATAGATTTGGGATATAGTGTGAGACAGAGGTTTAATTTTAGTTACCATTTGTCTCAGCACTACTTAGTCTAATGACTGACATTTCTCCTCTGCTGTACAGTGCAAAATACATCAAATATTTTCCTTATGTGTGAATATGTTTCTGGGTTCCTCATTCTATTCCACTGGACTGTTTTTCTATCCTGAAAAAATAATATACTATCTTGATTACTATAGCTTTATAACAGTCTTTTTATCCACTGGATCAAGTCTTCCCCCTATTCTTCTGCTTAAAAAGGGTACTGGCTATCCTTGGCCTTTTATATTTCCATATGAGTTTTAAAATCAGTTTGTCAGGTACCATGAAAAAACATTTATTATAACTGAGGTTAGAAATAAACTTGGGGAGAATTGGCATATTACTTGCTCATATTTATGATGGCATATCTCCCTTTTTAAATATTTTTTAATGTCTTAGAATAATGTTTTATCATTTTTTTCTGTAGAGGTATTACACATCACTTATTAGATTTATGCCTCAGTATTTTATGTTAATTTCATTTTCTGTTTGTTGTTGGTATGGAGAAATACATTGGATTTTGGGATATTTGGGTTTTACATCCAGAGACTGCTAAATTGTCTTATTAATTTCAATAATTTAGTTACTAAATAATTTTGATTCTCTATGGATAGAATCCTATCATATGCAAAAATAAGTTTTCTGTTCCCTTCCTTCTAATTCTTGTGCCTTTTTCTTGTCTTGCGCACTGGCTAGAACACTGCAAACAATGTGGTGATCAGGAGACTCCTGGTCTTGCTCATGATCTCCAAGGAAAAGGTTTCAGCATTTTATCAATTAGCATGTTTGCAGTAAATCTTTTGGAGATTAAGAATGTTCTCTTCTACTCCTACTTCGCTAAGAGTTTCTATCGTGGAAGGATCTTTCATATTATTAAATGAATTTTCCACATCTAATGAAGTGATCATGTGATTTCCCCCCTTATTCTGTTACTGTGATGAATTAAACTGATTTTCTAACTTTAACCCAACTTAGCATTCTTGGGTCAAGCCCCACTTGGTCACGATGCATTGTGTTCTGTGAACATTCTTATACATGTCTTTTGGTACACTGTATACACATTTCTTTTGGCTATATATATATATATATATATGTATGTATATGTATGTATGGCTATGTATATATATATATATATATATATATATATATATATATACATATATATATATATGTATGTGGAATTTCTGGGTCATAGGGTGTGGAAGTTAGTTTAAGGAAAGGGTATTGAGTTAAGGCTTCAGGAGGATCTCTAGGGGGAAATATTCAGCCGGCAATTAAAAATGTAGGTGTAGGCCCGGAGTTTGGATAGAAGCCAGAGATGTAGATTTGGGAGTCATCAATATAAAGCTTCTATTTGAAGCCATTGGATTGAAGTGCGCTGTGTGGGGGAGGATCACAGAAGAGAGAAGAGGAATCTAGATCAATGCTTGGAAAACATCTGTGGCTAGGAGGCAGGAGGGCAAAGAGCTAGTAGAGCCAGGCATGACTTCAGATGGGCAAGAGAAAAACTGGGAGCATCAGCTTTGAACACTATGGAGAAAATAAAAGGCAAGGAGGTCCTTAGATTTGATAGCCAGGAAGCCTTCGTACTATTTTTCCCCTTGCTTTAGCTAGTGCTATAGCTACTGCTAGGCTTCTTTATCTGCTTGCTTTTGATCTTATAATAAAGTTCTTTGGCTACTTCTGGAGTCCTGCAAATTTTCAAGACTGCTATCACCCTGGCAGCTGCTAAGAACATTCTCTACCACCCCACAGAAATACTTAGGACAGAGTACTTAATGAACACTTACTAATTATAGGCCCATCGGTCAAAACTATGACTTCCAAAATAGCAGGCTTTCAAAAGTCAGCTGAAGGTGCACATGTCACAGGGCAAAGAAGTCACAAATGGAGAGAGAAAAAAAGAGGTTCCCTTTAAAAACTATTAATTTCACAAAATTAGGTAACCGAAGTTTTATGACTTGATATACTGAAATTTCCTTCATGATACCTCTTGCGACTCCTGTCAATACTATTTATGGCTTCTTTTCAAAGGTCACTGGAGCAAAATCATGATGAAAGAGAAAAGGGAAGAAGAGGTAGGATTAGTCAAGTTCTGTGGACAGGAACACTAAAGAAAGCTTGGGAAGATTTCACTAGCTTGCCCCTACACTCTCTGCAAGCAGGAAGTAAAGGGACATATACTCTATGTCACTAGGTACATAGCAACATCCCTAAAACATGTAGTCAATGTTATTCCACAAGATAAATATTTATCATGTTCTTATTCTACTCCAAGCAAAAGAGAGACAATTAACCTTGCAGAAAACATCTCACCAGCCATGTAAAAGGTCAAAAGGCAATGGAAAATGAGAGCATGAAATGGGTGATAAAGAAAGAGAATGGATAACTTCCAAACCAGAAGAAGAAAACAAAAATGAAATAAACAAGAACAACATGAAACAAAAATTAAACCCAAATATAGTAGTAACCTACATTTTTAATCACTATATTTGATAAATAAATCTGTTCATATTGGGTTGGTGAAAAAAAAAGCTAAACAGGAGCAATTTATAAAAGGCACACCTAAAACGCAATGACATACATAAGCTAAAATAAAAGAAACACGGAAAAGATATACCAGCCAAATAACAACCCAAAAAAATCTATCCAGCAAATTAATATCAGGCAAAACAGAATTTAAAGGGGAAAGACTTAGTAGGGATAAAGTAGGACCTCACTTGATGATAAAAAGAACAGTCTACTAAAAATACATAACAATTTTGAACCTGTATGCATTAAATAATGTAGTTTCAAAATATATATGACATTTTTACAACAGATCCACCATCATAAAAGATTTTAGTTAACGTCTCTCAAAAGGTTATCAATAAGGTAGACAAAGTATACATATTAAGAATAGCAAAGATTTAACCCACACAAAAAGCACAACTTGATTATTTATACACCAAATAGTGCATTCACAAATAGGGAACACACATTCATTTTGAGAACATATGGAACATTTGCAAAAATTGCCTCAGTTGGCTGTAAAAAGAATCCCAACCTTGCATTCCTGGTGGAGAGAGATCTGCTAATGCTGTTGGTTCTCTTTTTCAGAAACTGGGGTAGCCTGAGTCTCCATGTGGCCAAGTCAGAAGCGGCTGACCAACTGTCCCCAATCAAAATCATGTTGGATTCCAAGAAGGCTTTCTAATCAATCAGAAAACATGACTTAAACTAAATCACAGGAAACTCCACATTTGGGGGTTCCAAAGCACAACTGTTTGAAATACAGTAAAATGAGAAACGACTGTGATGGCTTTCTTTTCCAGCTTACTGTTTTTCTTCATTTTTCCATCCAGTTGCAAACTATCAAATCATTCAACTGCCACCTTCCATTTCTGTTGTACTTTCACATGTATTATTCATTCACGATAAGTCTATGAGGTTGAAAAAGTATCGTTATTGTTGCTCAACATCACTAATCATTAGGAAAATGTAAATCCAAACCACAATGTGGTATCACCTCACACCAGTCAGAATGGCATATCAAGACAAGAGATAACAAGTGTTGGCGAGGATGTGGAGAAAAGGGAGCCCTCATGCACTGCTGATGGGAATGTAAATTGGTGCAGCCACTATGCAAACCAGTGTGGAGGTTTCTCAAACTAAAAATAGAAATGCCATATGATCCAGCAATTCCACTTCTGGAAATTTACTGACAAAAACAAAATCACTGATTCAGAAAAACATATGCACCCCTATGTTTACCACAGCTGCATTTACAATAGCCAAGATATGGAAGCAACCGAAATGTCCATCGATAGTTGAACAGATAAAAAAGAGGTGGTACGTATACACAATGGAATTTACTCAGCCATAAAAAGGAATGAAATCTTGCCATTTACAACAACATGGGTGGACCTAGAGGATATTATGCTAAGTGAAATGAGTCAGAGAGAGAAAAACAAATACCATATAATTTCACTTATATGAGGAATCTATAAAACAAATGAACACACATAAGAGAAACAGATTCACAGACACAGAGAACAGACTGGTGGTTGCCATAGGGGAGGGGCTTGGGGGATGTGTGAAATAGGTGAAGGGGAAAAAAATTGTGAGAATGTTTGGTATCTTGACCTGGGTGATGGTTACATGAATGTAAACACATGTCAAAATTTATCAAGCTGTCGCTAAGATTTGTGCATTCTATTGTATGTACCTCCGTATAAAAAAAGTATTATCATTCTTATTTATTAAACTCAAGCAAATGAAACCTGCCTCTTGCTCAACTCCAAAAAATATATATATATATTTGGTAGTAGAAAGCCAGACCTTGTCAAAAAAATACCTGAATACTATTCTGGATATGCAACAGCATCTTAGGAGCAGCCACCCATCTTCCTAACCCAATAGCATAAAGCCCATTTTGCCACCAAGGGAGAAGGCTTAAAGTGCTGGGAAATTAAGGCTCCCCCCAACAGTCCTCAACCCGAAGTGATAGGCCTTGATATATAAATGCTGCAGCTTCCTCCGTCTCAGGTGGTAGAACTCTAAGGCACGGTTTCTACACCGTCTCCCCAAGATCGCCAGCAGGCTTCGGCTCCAGCCACACCCTGCACTGGCTCCTTGGTTTGCCTGTCTCCTTTCTACACCCCCTGCAGTGTTTCCTTCACCTCCCCATCAGATGACTTGCACTTGAATCCCTCCCTGTCTCGGATCTACTTCTACAGGAACCCAAATTAAAACAAACTTTCATTCTGGAAGAAAAATGGTGGCATTTTTTTTTTTTTTTGCACAATGTCTACTTATTGCTTAATGTCAGCGATAACTGAGTCATTAACATTTGTTTTTGATCTCCGGACATGCAGAGAACTCTGGATAAATGTAACCAACAAACACAGTATTTAGCGAGCACCCCCAGCCTACCAAGCTGGGTACTAATGGCCTTATTTACAACAGAACACTGCAAAGTAAGCACAGTACTGGGCTAGTGCAGATGAGGAAATAAGGAAGACTCGAATATTTCAAGTTGGAATTTAGTAAGAACATGGGGCAAAGAAGGGAGTTAATAATGCTTCATATTATGGGTGTCATAAACGATCTGCCTGTGTGTACTCTAAAGGGCTGCCCAGGTCAGCTCGCCAAAGGAACCTCAAGACTGCAGTGGGAGCTTGCATGGTCCTGATTCCACACGGAAATTGCAACACCCAACATTGCTGCCACTTTCGGTGGGGACTAGTCTTTTCCTGGAGACTGTCCATGGAAGTGGACCCCTTATCCGGGCAAACCTGCCCACTCTCTGTAAGATCAGAGAGGCCTGGCTACAGACTGCCCAACTCTAAAGCTCACACCACTCTTGCAAGAAATTATTAAGAGACATTTCTTTTGCCCTTTATTCTTCTTGGGATGATCTGCAACCATTCATTGCTCATTCCTTACAATGATCCTATGAAGTAATGCAGGGGAAAGCTGGGAGATATGTAGAAGGGGTTACTCAGTTCAAATGACCCCTTCCAGCATCCTTACACCCTTCCTTGGACAGAAGAAAGTCTCTAAAGATCATGCCAAATCTTCCTTGGCAGTGATAGGTAGGACAATGGAAAATAGTTCAAAAGGGTCTTGTGTTTTCTGAAAGAATTTAAGACCAGCTTTATAGAGATTTGGGGGTTATATTTAAGTTCCCCCCTCCTGCTCTGTATCCATGTTTTAAAAGGCCAAATCCACCCTGAGATAAATAAGGTTTTATTCCCAGGAAAACTGAGTTCTTTATGCTACCTGGGCTCTGCTTCCAGGACTATTTTTTTTTCCTCCGGTGGGATAATATTGTCCCTTCATCTGAAGAAATGAAGAAAATATGTAAAACTGTCTATGGCTACTGCTGAGTACCCAGTCAGCTAGCAGGGAAGACCAACACCGAGCTCCTGATAGGGCACCATTCCCCAGGGTGATCAGCCAGCTCCCTGCTGCTGGGTCGATTACATTGGACGCCTTCCATCATGGAGGCGGCAGCGTTTGGTTCTTACTGGAATAGATAGTGTGGACACAAATTTGCCTTCCTTGTATGCGAGGTTTTTGTCAAAAATACCATCCGTGGACTTACAGAATGTGTTATGCACCATTATAGTATCCCATACAGCATTGCATCTGATCAAGGAACTCACTGCACGGCAAAGGAAGTGCAACAAATGAAATGAGGTAAGCAAATGAAATGCTTATGGAGTTCATTGGTCTTACCATAGTCCCTACCATCCTGAAGCAGCTGGCTTAGTACAGTGGAGTGGCCTTTTGGTAACTCAGTGACAGTGCCAAGTGGGTGGCAATATTTTGCAGGGCTTCGGCTAGGTTCTTCAGAAGGCTGTATATGCTGTGAGTCAGCATCTAATATATGGTGCTGCTTCTCCCACTGCCAAGATTCACAGGTCCAGGAATCAAGGGGTGGGAATGGGAATGACACTGCTCACTATTACCCCTAGTGACCCACTAGCAAAATTTTGCTTCTTGTTCCTGTGAACTTGTGCTCTGTTGACCTAGAGGTCTTAGTTCCAAAAGGAAGAATGTCCTACCAGGAGACACAACAATGATGCCACTGAAGTGGAAGCTAAGACTGTTCCTGACTATTTTTGACTCCTTATGCCTCTGAATCAACAAATAAAGAAGGGAGTTGCTGTGCAAAAAGAAAAATTCAGTAAACCATGGTCTAAGCAGACGTGCTGTCATCCAGGCTTTGTTGTTCCATTTCTAGAGCACAGGCAGAGTAAATTTAGTAGCATTCTTAAGGGCCCTAGGTTTTCAGAATGGTCAATGAGCACTGGCTTCAACTTATAGTCACCAGTTGCATTAGCTCCTAACAAGAGAGTCAGCTTGTACTTTGAAGCTTTGAAGCCAGGCACTGACTTCTCCCCTCTAGCTATGAAAGCCCTGGGAGTATTCTTCCAATGGAAGGCTATTTCATCTACATTGGAAATCTGCTGTTCAGTGGAGCCACCTGCATTAATGATCCCAGCCAGGTCTTCTGGGTAACTTGCTGCAGCTTCTGCATCAGCACTTGCTGCTTCGCCTGCACTTTGATGTTGTGGAGGCAGCTTCTTTCCTTAAACCTCAGGAACCAACCCCTGCTAGCTTCACACTTTTCTTCTGCAGCTTCCTCACCTCTCTCAGTCTTCACAGAACTGAAGAGAGTTAGGGCCATGGTCTGGATTAGGCTTTGGCTTAAGGGAATGTTGTGGCTGGTTTGGTCTTCTATGCAGACCTCTCAAACTTTCCCCATTATCAGCAATAAGGCTGTTTTGCTTTCTTATCATTCATGTGCTCACTGGAGCAGCACTTTTCATTTCCTTCAAGAACTTTTCCTTTGATTCACCACTTGGCTAACTACCGTGCAAGAGGCCTAGCTTTCAGCCTGTCTTGGCTTTTAATATGCCTCCCTCCCTAAGCTTAATCATTTCTAGCTTTTGATTTAAAGTGAGAGACATATGACTCTTCCTTTCACTTGAACTCTTAGAGGCCAGTGTATGGTTATTAACTGGCCTAATTTTAATATTGCTACATCTCGGGGAATAGGGAGGCCCTAGGACAGGGAGAAAGATGGGGAACAGGTGATTGGTGGAGCGGTCAGAACAGACACATTTACCGATTAAGGTTGCTGTCTTATATGGGGCACAGTTTGTGGTGTCCCAAAACAATTACAATAGTCACGTCACAGATCACCGATCACAGATACCATAGCAAATATAATAATTATGAAACAGTCTGAACTATTGCAAGAACTACCAAAATATGACACAGAGGACACAGAGCTACAAAGTGAGCAAACACTGTTGGAAAAATGGTGCCAACAGACTTGCTCAACAAGGGGTTGCCACAAACCTTCAATTTGTAAAAAATGTGGTATCTCTGAAGCACAATAAAATAAGGTATGCCTGTAATGTGAAGACAGATTCTGTGTGCTCTAATGTACCTGCTGGAGGAAAGGGAGTTTATCCATCTCTGGTCCACACGTCATAACCTGTCTCTGAAAGCTTTCAGAGTGCCTGGAAACAGCCCCTTATTTTTGAAAGACAAAAGAAAAAAATTAGTCTTGATGTTCATGCTTTTTACATAAGGACACCCACTCTGAGAACAAAGATGTTCAGCTTTATTGCTAAGAAATATCTGAAATAGTCATCACATTGCTCATGGGTGGATGGGAGAGGGGCCTAATCAGCTTGTGAGTTCCCCTATATCTCTAATGGCACTCGCGCCTGGGCAGTGAGAGGGTTAAATGCACCAAGTCACGTTGTACTTCTTCAGGGGTCAGTTAGGAAAGCAGGAGCATGCTATGTATACCAGGGACAAAGGGTTAGCACAGGAATCAGTGGTTTACAGGACTATTTAAAAAGGCAGGAATGACAAGCCCAAAGAAGGTGCCACCAAAGATCAAAGAAGCAGATGCTGGAGACCTCAGCTGGAAGCACCAATGTGGAAAATTCTCAGAAGATTCCTGAGCTGCTGCTGAAGAATCCCTGAAGATCCCCTCACCCTACCCCCACCCAGCTGTAGCAGTGACGTATGCAAGTCTCATGACATATATGAGTTCTTCAGGAAGCTTTCATAAATCTCACATCTGCCCATGTGGAGAAAAATGGCTTCTCTTTTTCTTTTGCCTTCAAATTTCATTCAAGTTCCTCTCATCAACAAACTCGAAACTGGAACCATACTGAGAAATGTGGTTCCTGGAAGTGTTCTTGGAAATGTGGTTCTCGGCTGCTCTTCTGCAAAGCAGAGACTGTAGAGGGGGGAGGTGGTGGTGCTGAGTTGAGACCTGGCACACACTGGTCACGAAGCAGCAGGGACACTGAGCAAGCACTCCACTGGGGTGTCTGAAAGAACGATTTTTCTCCTAGGATTTCTGTCCACTGCCCAGCCTCCCTTTCCCCCCACTTCATTGTGCAGGACCCAAAGGAGGACCTGGGGGTCTCAATCCTAGAAGGCAACTGCTGAATAATTCAGTAGCATTGGAAAATAGGTGAAAGGACTTATAACCTTATGCTAACAACCCGAGCATAAAAGTGAGACTTGAGGTCTAGTCCCAGCTTTGGTGCTAGCAGCAACATGATCTGGGGCGAACCACGGAACCTGCTTGCAGCTGTTTTACTGAAAACCTGAAAAAGCTTGGAAGAGCACATTAGCTCTGGGTGCTTTTCCCAAGAATGCATAACCTCAGTGTTATCATGCGAACACATCAGACAGACCCAAACTGAGGCACATGCTATAAAATGACTGACCAGTACTCTTCACAATTGTTATGGTCAGGAAAACCAAAGTAAGACTGAGAAATGCCAGAGTGGAGGAGACTAAGGAGACACGAGAGTTAAATGCAATATGGGATCGTGGGTTGAATTCTGGAAGTGAAAAAGAGCTTTAGTGGAAAACCCAGTGAAATATAAAGTCTGGAGTTAATTGTATTGTACCAATGTTAATTTGAGTTTTTTGTACCATGGTTATGAAAGCTGTTAACATTAGAAGAAGCTGGGTGAAGGGTATATGAGAACTCTCTGTACTATTTTTTGCAATTTTTCTGTAAATCTATAATAATCCCAAAAAAAACTGTGAAACGTTAAAAAATGAAAGCTGTTTAAATAGTATCAAAACTAAATTCATCATTTAGCACTGGGCCCTGCAAATTATGTAGCTGGTCCTGCGTGGAAGTATGTGAAAAACTGGATAAAACCTGTTTCCTGTGACACAAAATAATGAAGTGGCAGCAAACCGAGTCCCATGAGCTTGAGGGAGGCCTGGAAGGAGCAGAGACAGGAGCTGCTCCATCTAGATGAGTCCCTACAGGACTAAGAAGGGCTTGAGGCCAATGACCAAAGACCAGAGGGGACAAATAGGTATTCCAGCTGATGACGGCTAAGAAAAATGACAATAGCCTGATTCGGAAACCCTCTCCGCCACCTTGGCACTCTGTAAGACCCCTAAAACTTAGAAGCAAAGGGTAGTGTCCCAAGACGGCCACATAGTTGGTTCCTGACTTCCTCCCCTCACAAGAACAACCAACAACTATTCTTGGACAAGACATCCCCGAGAGAACCCGCGGGCACGGGCATGAGGGCAAAGCACCCCTGCACCAGAGACCGAGAGAGACACATCAGCAGGTGCAGAGAGCGGCTACGAGCGGACCGCACTGCCCTCCACCGGCCCGCGCAGCGCCACGGGGAGACTTCCCCTGGGCCTCCAGTTCCTCCAGAGGGAAAAGAGAGCCCAGGAGAGCCAGCCAGCCCCCCCGCATTGTGGGTCGCCTCATGGGAGCCCCGACTCTGGTCTTGCCCCACAGGGATTGCAGAGGAATCTGACGGTGGCTGAGAAGTGGGAGCACCTTGGCCCACTGAGTTCCTACCTGCAGAGCCCACGTGGTGTTCCCAGCCAGCGGCTCGGCTCTTCTGCGCAACAAGGCCGGGGCGCTCTCTGACCTGGGGCTCGCTGCACAGTGCTGCTGCAGGTCCTCAATGAGGAGCTAGGACGGGTGCTGGCTCTAGAGCCTGTTCTGCGCACGCGCCGCCAGGTGCTGCGTCAGCCTCCGTATCCCGGCTCCACCTGACCAGAGGGCGGGAGGAACTCCAGGAGGAGGGGCCAGAGGAGAGTGGGCAGGGCGACCCCCAAGTCAAAGCCCGCATCCGCGTCCAGCCGCGTGCCCCCCGACACCCAGGCTGGGGATCGACCCAACCCAGGCTGAGAATGGCCCCTGGCCCCTCTCAATCAGAGCCTGTCTGGAAAAAGTTGGGAGTTGCCAAGTTGCCAGAGAGAGGAAGCCGAGCCCCACCCACCTCGGCCCCAGGCCCCATCTGACCAGAGGGCTGGTAGGGAGCATCTGGAAGATGTGTAATCAACCTAGAAATTCAGTTGTTACAGAATAATATTTCTTGCCCACCTGTGTTGGTGTAGAGATTTGTACCTGTCATCCATCAATCGTCCAAATTAATAATACTAATTATTTGAGATTACCAATGATTTCGTCTCAAAGTAGATGAGCAGATTTTTTATCATGGTGAAAAAGGGTATTGCAAATTTAATGTATTGGGAGTTGGAACAAGGGTGAAGGAAGGAGTGACAAGGGCTTTACTCCCAAAGGACAGTGAACATATGATTTGATCACCACTGTCAGAATGCTGCAGAGATTGTACTCTCCCTGATGTGAGTTTGGCCTTTAAGGAAAAGTGAAAACCAGAGTTGAAAATCTAAGCCTTGCTGACCAAAATAAAAATATTACCATATACTTAAATAAATATTACAGTATAAAATAATAATATGCTGTAGTAACACTCATATTTTACCTAGGAAGGACAAAACACTCCCAAAATTTTCAGTATCCTTACAATTACACCCACAATAGTAAATTATTGTTTCTGAATTAAACTATTCTGTTTTGCTTCTCAAGCAAGAAAGTAAACATTCTAACCATGCCACATTTATGGAACTGGCTGAAAAATATATTATCACTAATTTAAAAAGCACTGTAGATAACATTAGTAAAAGTTCTGCAAAATCACCCCCATTAAAAAAAAACACTAAGCATCCATACTCAGAACATTTCAATGTTTATTAATTTTGTTTCAAAACACTACATTGAGATAAATGTATTATCAAAAACAAGTCTTTGACATTGAAAATGTTTACCACTGGACTAATACAATGACAGAAAGAAGCTGTGAAGTTTTGAAGACAGAGAAGGTCTAATTTAGCTTTAAAATAAAATATGAAACACCTTAATGAAATTTACTCTGCTCAATCAGTGTTATTTTAAAGAAATTGTGTGTTATTTCAATCAAGTCATGGGAACTATTTTAGGAGCACTTTAAAGGGGGAGGAGCATTCTAAACTGGTTTCCAATAATAGAGCAGGTGGTATTTAAATTTAAGTTTGAATTAGCTAAAATGAGAAAATTTAAAACTTAGCTCCTCTAATTAGCCACATCTCAAGTGCTCAAGAGCCACATATGGCTAGTGACTACATATATTGGACAATGTGAAATCATAGAATTGGACAGGGCAGGTCTAATAACATATAAGCAACCACCGTAATAAAATTAACCACATCAATCTTGAAAAAGTTTTGTAAATATGAAGGTTTGGTTTTATAATTTTGTTTCTAATCCAGGAAATACTTTTTAAAACAAAATACAAATCAAATTTGAAATCTGCACATACAATATGAAAAATAATCTTGCCAAGGATATAATTTTACTTTTCCATATTAGATCTATTACCAGTAGTTTGTAAAATTATTTGTGAAACTGAATGGTGAAGCCAAAGACTAGGACTATCTTAGATGAATTACCCTGAATAACTTTGAAAACTCTTTTGCCCTCTATGGAAGATTTTTTTTGCTTGAATTATCTACCTTATAAGACTATTTTGTAGGCATAGCCTAAACATATAAAGATACATGTAGAAATACTATAGTGTTTTAAGCTAAGGGCAGCTAACAGAAAGTTATTCAGAGAACAGTCTTAAAAATTAAATCTTTTATCATTCTAAAACTGCCATATTTCACTGAATACTCTGTGAATTGGACTTAACTTTAAGATTTAGCAAATGAAAATATGCATCTATTCTTTAAACAGATCCTATAAAACTATCTTAAACTATCTCACAACTCACAAAAATAACCAGGCTTGTCAACTTTCACACAAATATATTGTTTGACCCACTTACGACCTTGTTTTGAATTCTTTCTTTGTCTTATCAAAAAAAAAAAAAAACCGAAGTTACTCAGTGTCAGTTATCTAAGATAAAGCCATGAGTCACAAGCAAATGGCTGTAACTGAAGACTGAACTCGTATAAGGACAACATCTGCTTTTTGACCAGTAACTAAGAATGCTATAGAACAAATGTAACTGAGGACTGTTCAGTAGGTTGAAAGCTGAGAGAAGGCATTATAACTGATGACACATGTCATAAACACAAATGATAAACAATGAAATTTTACGGTATTTTCTATCGCTGAAGTATTCAAGAACATTCAAATAAAATGCCTAAATTAGAAATAAAATACTGCTAGTGAGCAAAAGGGAATTTAGTTCTCCAATACTCCTGCCAATATCCTTTAAGATAACTTTTTTGTAACAGAATTTTTATCAGTTCTTTTTTTCATTTGAACATTGTTAGATTTAAATTTATATGCATTGCAACTAGTAGAATTAGTCAGAAAATGTGGTAAATGTATCAAACTTTCACTCAAGCATTTCAGAAACCAAAAAAAATAATAATAATAAGTGTGTGAATCTGGTCAGACTTTTTATTCATTGTGATATATTTTTAAATGTAAATGACTTCAATGTAACCAAAAAATCTCCTGAGATCATTTTCTATGTTGACACTGAGCAAACTTCTATAACAAAGCATTATCAGGGGCTAATTAAAATCAAAAGAATATAGGTCTCACTTCTGGAAAGCTTAGGTCAAACAGTATGATGTCCATCCCCTACTGAGGAAAGCCAGCATGGGTGTTTTGATTTTAAGTACGAGATACTTCCCTTCTGAATCAGGGGAGCTTAGATTTAAGGTCTGTAGTGACGATTCACTTGACAGATACTGAGTGTCTACCTCCCGTAGGTTCCTAAGCTCAGCAGGATGGCCCGCCTATCCAACTGGCTTTCTACCCAACTATCTCCATCTGGGTCACTGACACTTAGATTTTATCTGTCATTAAGAACTAAATGTGCTATTATCTCATTCTACCTTAAAACAACAATGAAAACAACCTTTACAACCTTACTACCATTCCCTAATCAGAGGCTCTTACACAATACTAGTTATCACTTTGCTCATGAAAGGAGACATTACACATCTTCCTAATGTAATTCTGCTTCCTGGGTGGATAGAAAAAGGCTCTTTCTTCCAGTGTGGATGCCAAACTATCATTGCCATGGCACCAAGTCAACTTTGAAATTAGAACTTGAGAAACATACAAAATAATGCAACAGAAAAAAAAAAAAGTAGGAGGGCTGACATTCAGGCACTTCAGTCAGTTGCCTCAGTATTTTCCGTCTTTGACTCTGTTGAAGGGGTCTTCTCTGGAGGTTCCCGTGATGATTTGGAACCAACTTTCTTGAGGTTGTATCTAAGGCTACGGACACAGTTGTTGATAGACCTCACGCATGAATGCCACTCCAGTCCATCTTGTGACAGATCACAACTCAGAAAGACTCCTTGGAGAAACTCTGGTGATAAAAGTCCCAAAACATAAGTTACTTAGAAATCACTTCTCAGAGAAACAAATTTATTCAACCCTAGTTCTGTCACTATATCTGTGAAAGGGTCATTAAGACTCTACCTAATTAAAACACATGGAGTATAACTATTATTAAATTAGCTGAACAAATTTTTTCATCTAAGAGGATAATAATATGAAACGGCACCATTCTTAAACCACAATAAAACAATATCCCAAGATCTTGCTACAGAACCAGAATGGAAATCCTCTGCTGCCTTCGGTACCTACCCTATGCAAACTTTTCGCATTCTTAAATTTATGAAACATGCATGTCATTCATTTTTTCCTACAGAGATAGGCTGAGGCTTTGTAACACACAAGAGGCTGCAGTCTCTTTCATACTTTTAGAGGCAAGTGCCTATAACTAGTAAATTTTTTGGTACTACTTGGTTTATCTCAGAAAAAAAGAATGAAGGACTTAAGGTCTTGCAATTAAAGTAAAATTCTATAAGGGAAGTGACAGAACAACATAGCTCCCGGAGCACTCCTACAGAAGGTGAGGGGACGGGGGAAAGATGGGGAAGAGAGGGTTAGCTACAAGAGCACAGCTGCCCTCGGATATTTTTTTAGAGAACTCCCTCAGTACTTGTGAGCCCTTAGAAAAGGATCTGGCGATCACTGCAGGCCAGCATTCGTGGGTTACATTAGCCTCATTTCTTTTCCTTTTTTTTTAATTTTTATGAAGATATGATTGATATACACTCTTATAAAGGTTTCACATGAAAAAACAATGGGTTACTACATTTACCCATATTATCAAGTCCCCACCCATACCCCAATGTAGTCACTGTCCATCAGTGCAGCAAGTTGCCAGAGATCCACTAAGTCCCTTCTCTGTGCTACACTGTTCTCCCCATGATCCCCCACACGACGTGTACTAAACATAATACCCCTCAGTCCCCTTCTCCCTCCCTCCCCACCCACCCTCCCACACCCCTCCCCTTTGGTAACCACTAGTTCATTCTTGGAGTCCCTGACTCTGCTGCCATTTTGTTCCTTCAGTTTTGCTTCATTGTTATACTCCACAAATGAGGGAAATCATTTGGCATTTGTCTTTCTCTACCTGGCTTATTTCACTGAGCATAATGTCCTCCAGCTCCATCCATGTTGTTGCAAATGGTAGGATTTGTTTCTTTCTATGGCTGAATAGTATTCCACTGTATATATGTACCACATCTTCTTTATCCATTCATCTAATGATAGACACTTAGGTTGCTCCCATATCTTGGCTATTGTAAATAGTGCTGCGATAAACATACGGGTGCATATGCCTTTTTTAATCTGAGAAGTTGTATTCTTTGGGTATATTCCAAGGAGTGGGATTCCAGGGTCAAATGGTATTTCTATTTTTAGTTTTTTGAGGAATCTCCATATTGCTTTCCACAATGGTTGAACTAGCTTACATTCCCACCAGCAGTGTAGGAGGATTCCCCTTTCTCTGCATCCTCGCCAGCATTTGTTGTTCTTAGTCTTTTCGATGCTGGCCATCCTTATTGGTGTGATAGCCTCATTTATTTTCCAATAGTATTAAGCCTGGGAAATCAGGCCAGTGCCCTATCAGCGTATATCTAAATTTTTTTTAGCAAGGTTTGTGACAAAATGAAAAAGCTTTCATACTCAAAGGACTACTTAATAGATCAGCGGTAGCCTGGAAGGAGGCTTTCAATGGTATGTCCCCAGATTCATTATCAAGCTCTACCCTGCTCAACATTTTTATTAACAAAAATGAAGTTATGGAAAGCAGGCTGTGGATAAAATGAGAGTTCCTGTGGCCAGGATTCTCACCTGGCCCTGGTTGACTAGCTCACTGCACACCTGTGGGCAATACATGGCTGTTGACTCTATATAAAGAGCTCCGCCCAGTGCTCTGGGTGACATGGTGGCAGGGCTGCAAGGCTGCAGGAGAGCAGAGCAGAGGCTGGAGTGGTGGCAGCACTGAGGACAGAGGCCCAGAGAATGGCTGTGTGGGACGACTGTGCGGGACGACTGTGCAAAGAGGCCCAGAGGACGGCTGTGCAGACAGTGGAGCCCAGAGGACAGCTGTGCGGACAGAGGGGCCCAGAGGCAGAGACCAGTTTGCTGCCTGCAGACTTGCTCTGAGTGAATGGGATCCTAGTGATTGACCTGCCACCTAGAATAAAGTTGGGTACAACCCTTTCACCCCAAGAACGTTTTGCTGTCAATTTCTTTGGTCACATTGAATCCACAGCGAACTTGCTCGGGGCTAAAACCCATTGGCAAGACACAGGCTTGTCCCATCGGCCCATAACAGCAAAGCTAGGATGGAGAACTCATCACCTGGAAGACAAATGCAGAATAGGCAAAGCTCTCCACAGGCTGCGATGAAGAGCCTAAATTGGCTGGTGTTTCCCAAAATGTGTTCTCTGAAACACTACTCATAAAAGAAGTTGCTTGGGGAGAAAAGGTTCCACTTGCGCAAATGAGAAATACTACATTGCAGAGTCAGTCCCCACTGAGAAGTCCCAGAGTAGAGAGACAATGCTGACTCAGAGGTGACAGATGCAGGTGCATTGGGAGGGTTCATAAATGGGCAAGGTGGCCATGCACAAGGTAAGGGTCAGGACTGTGGAGAGAGGTGGGCCTGACACCTGATAATATTTGAAACATGTTTTAAAACAGAGTCAAGTGAAACAGATCTTTGGGATTGAAACCCTGGAGGTGCCGGATCAAGATCTTTCCTCAACATCTGACTGAAAAGCCCTGTATTCATGAAGCACCTATTAACATTCAGCTGTCTTTAAGGAACAGTTTGGGGAATGCTGCTCTACACTAGCAGGATAAAACGCAGGAGGGGTAAATATAAAATCCTATACTCCCATTTTTAAAAACTTAATAGTGTAAATAGGTACAGCCTAAATGCTAACAATATAAGCACTGGATAAAGTCAGTATATTAAAATAAAATCTAGGCATCCTAGTTGACCATAAATTGTAAAACAGCAAGTGCCATTTTAGGATGCATTAACATTGATGTAAGTCTTTGTGACCATTTTTTTAATCTGACATCAAAAGCAAAAGCCACAAAAGCAAAAATAAACAAGTGGAACTACATTAAATTAAAAGCATCTGCACAGCAAAGAAAACCATCAACAAAGTGAAAAGGCAACCTACTGAATGGGAGAAAATATTTGCAAACCATGTATTTGATAAAGGCCTATGTGGATAAAATGAAAGTTCCTGTGGCCAGGATTCTTCCCTGGCCCTGGTTGGCTAGCTCACTACACACATGTGGGCAATACGTCGCTATTAACTCTATATAAAGAGCTCCGCCCAGTATTCTGGGCAACACGGTGGCACGGCTGAAAGGCTGCAGGAGAGCAGAGCAGACACCAGAGGCCCAGAGGCAGAGACGGCCTTGCTACATGCAGACTCGCTCTGAGTGGATGGGATTTTAGTGACTGACCTGCCATCGTGGGAATAAAGTTGGGTATAACCCTTTCACCCCAAGAATGTTCTACTGTCATTTCTTTGGTCACACTGAATCCATAGTGAACTTGCCCAAGGCTGAAACCCATTGGCAAGACACCTAATATCAAAAATATATAAAAAATTCATACAACTCAGCTGCAAAAAAATTGATTTTTAAAATGGGCATTTGATCTGAATATTTTCCCAAAGAAGACATACAAATGGCCAACAAGTACATGAAAAAATGCTCAGCATCACTAATCATCATGGAAGTGCAAATCAAAACCATGAGATATTGCCTCACACCTGTTTTTTTTTTTTTTTAGTAATCAAAAAGACAACATGTGTTGGCGAAGATGTGGAGAAAAGGGAACCCTCCTGCACTGTTGGTGGGAATGTAAATTGGTGCAGCCACTGTGGAAAGCAGTGTGGAGGTGCCTCAAAAAACTAAAAATAGAACTATCATATGATCCAGCAATTCCTCTTCTGGGTATTTATCTGAAGAAAATGAAAACAATAACTTGAAAAATATATGCACCCCCACATTCACTGCAGCATTATTTACAATAGCCAAGTGTCTTGCCAATGGGTTTCAGCCCCAGGCAAGTTTGCTATGGATTCAGTGTGACCAAAGAAAATGACAGCAAAACATTCTTGGGGTGAAAGGGTTATACCCAACTTTATTTCCAGGTGGCAGGTCAGTCACTAAAATCCTGTTCACTCAGAGCGAGTCTGCATGCAGCAAGCCGGTCTCTGCCTCTGGGCCTCTCTGTCCACACAGCCGTCCTGCACAGCCATCCTCTGGGCCTCTGTCCTCGGCGCTGCCACCACGCCAGCCTCTGCTCTGCTCTCCTGCAGCCTTGCAGCCCTGCCACCATGTCACGTGCAGAGTACTGGGTGGAGCTCTTTTTATAGAGTCAACAACCATGTATTGCCCACAGGTGTGAAATGAGCTAGTCAACCAGGGCCAGGTGAGAATCCTGGCTACAGGAACTTTCATTTTATCCACACCAAGATACGGAAGCAACCTAAGTGTTCATGTGTCCATCAATGGATGAATGGATAAAGAAGTTGTGGTGTGTGTGTGTGTGTGTGTATAATTTGGCCATAAAAAAATGAACTCTTGCCATTTGCAACAACATGGATGGATCATGAGGGCATTATTATGCTAAATGAAATAATTCAGATAGAGAAAGACAAATGCCTATGATCACTCTTATACATGGAATCTAAAACAAAAACAAGATGCAGAGAACAGACTGGTAGTTGCCAGAGGTGGAGGGGGCGGTGAGGGAGAAATGGGTGGAGTTGAAAAGGTAAAAAGAAAAAAACTAAAATGAATACATGTTGCAACAAGTATATGCATATACATGCATATGTACATACAGTGAAAGAATGACCTTTTGCAGGAATGATTTTTAGAGACCATGTGTTTATCTCAAAAACTTAAATTAAAAAAATTAAAATGAGAAGAGCCATTTTAAGCTGTACTAACATCCTAATAGATAATAATAATAGTATTGTATTCTGCATTAACTTGAGCACATCTGAAGTTGGTCATTAAATCAGATCGTGAAAGATTAGGAAAATATTTATATGAGGAAGTACTGAAGGAAATATTTTCCAATCCTCATGCTCACATGTAGAGGGACCTCTAAAGTGGACAGTTGGGAAGAACTGGGCATGTATGATTCAAAAATACAGCTGACATTTTTATCTCCACCTGCCAGATTCTAGTGGCTATCTCTCATGTGGCTCTGAACTTGAAAGTGGAAAGAAAAAGAGTATGTATTATCTCCCACTGATCCCGCAGGAAGGAACAGCTGCCTTTAAATACTTGAAGGCCTATCACATGAAAAGTGATTGAAATCTATCTTATTTAGCTCTGGAAGGGATAAGTAGAACAAATGTGCATTAATGCAGGGAGGCAAATTCTGAGTCACTTGGAGGAAGAACTTTCTCATGAATCTGAGTCCTTTTAAAATGTAGTAGACTGCTATCAATAGAAGTAATCAAGTCAAGGGCAGGCAACTACAGTGAAAGCTTAGATGGGAATTCCTGCTCTGGGTCAGAAGTTGTATAACAGGGTCTATAATGTACTTCCTATTACTAAGGTTTTACAGTTCTGTAATATGCAGAAATGGATGGGAGGGTGTATAGAAGAAGGGTTTTTCACTGATTGCAGATCTGCAGCCTACTGTCTTTCTCCATATAACCCATTCTCCAAAGAGCCATCAAATAATACAGATCTCTCATCAGAGAGCATCAAATAACACTTTCTTATATGAAGTCAATACCTTTGGCTACTGGACATACACACCTTTGACTACTAATTTCCAGAAGAGTACCCCAAAAATATATCTTAGGATAAGAAATTATATTAGAATGGAAATATAAACTGGTTTATTCATTCAATGAGATACCAATCAGCAGTTAAAATCCATGAAGTAGATCTTGAAGACATACTGTCAAGTAATAAAAAATTTGCAAAAGGGTATGTACTATATATCCCCATTTACGTACATTAAACAACACACAACTACAGAACAATATTACATGTTACTTATGGATCTATCAACACAGGTAGCGAAAGTGTAAAATACGGATGGGAATGATATAGCCAACTCCAAGTCTGTGATTACTTCTGGAAGAAAGAGGAAAAGGAGGACGGGATGAAGTTTTAATGATCTCAATAGTGGTTTATTTTATTTTATTTTTTACCTGGAGCACAAAAGGCAAAATATCTATATCTTTACTGGGGAGACAGGTGTTTATTATATCACTATATTATTTTCTCTACATTTCTGTATATTTGAAAGAGTTGATATTTCCAAAGGAATTACGTTAGAAGCCATAAAGCCCAGTCCACCTACAAGTGCAGGAATCTCCTCCTGTCTCTGGCCACTCAGGCTTTCCCCTAATCTTCTCATTCTCCAAGTTGATTTTGTCCTTACATTAAAGCAAAATATGCTTCTTAGTCAGCTTCTCTTCCATGAGCCTGGCTCTACCCACCAGGACAAGAATGATTCTACTGTTTTCCTGGCTGAAATAACTCACATGGTTGCCCTTCTACAAAGGAGTAGAACTTTGAGTCTTACGTGAAATTTGTTAAAATATGTCCTTTATGGTTAGTATGTCAAACCTGTGCTGAATATTTTTTACTTCAAAAGACATCCTCTTGATTTGCAATATAATTCAGTAAGAAATAAAACAAAATGAAATACATAGAATAGTATCTTCGGTCCACATATAAGGAACTAATCTATTTCAGATATTAAAGAACTATAAAAGTAACCTTTTCCCATCCACTTAAAAAGATTTTTTTAAATTAGAAAGACACCTTCATTTCTGAATTGGTTATAAATTCTGTGTTCTTTTTTTAACCATAAGGTAAAAGGAACTGGATTTTGAATTTTTGCCTGTTGGCGTAGCTCAGTGAACAAACAAAAGAACAGGATAAGACACCAAAAAGAGGGCTAAATGAAACAGAGATCACCAATCTTCTTGATAAAGATTTCAAAGTAACAGTCATAAATATGCTCACTGATCTGTGAAAATTATGACCAACTACTAGGTCATGAAATCAGTGATAGCAGCACTTTTTGAAAAATGTAACAGAAAAGATTTCTGGTGAAAAAGATGGTAGGAAGGCAAGGCGGAAACCTCCTGCCACAAACACACAAAGGAAGAAACTACAGCAATAACAACTAACCCTGAAAATGACCTGGAGACTGCAGAACAGACCATCTACACCTGGTGAAGAAAAGAAGAGAAGCCCACACAGAGAGGGATAAATGGCAGAGCATGAACTGATCAGGATGCAAGCCCTTCCCACATCCCAGACCACAAGCAGAGGGGAGAGGAATGGAGCAGGGAAGGCAGAAGCCCACAGGAACTCTGAGCCCCCGGCCCTGGAGATCTGCTCTGAGAACACAAGTCCACAGTGCATTGGCTTTGGTGATTAATGGGGCTGGACACCAGGGAGAATCAGAGCACTCTGTGAGGGCTGAGACTCCAGCTACTTATGGAGGGCAGGCCTGCTCCATTGATCCCACTGAGACCCAACACAGAGGAAGCATGTTTGAAATATTTATCAGCAGTGGGAATGGTACCAGAGGGGCAAGGGTTGGACAGAACTCTCCTACAGGAGAAAGAGCAGGTGGATGACATTTCCCAAGCCTTCCCTCAGCCCAACTGTTTGGGCTAGTGGGGAAGCCAGCCCCAAATGCTCCATCCCCCTCACTTGCAGCTAAGCCCCAAGGTTCTTCTCTGCACACGTACCCACCTGCCTGCCCACGTGGCCCACTCAGTCCAGCAGTGGTCAGACTTTGCTGTCTGGCAGGCAGAGGGAGACTTTGCTGCCTGGTAGTGGGGTGAGGCTTTTCCAGCTTTCCCAGCCCTCTCTCAGTCCACCTTGGAAGGAGCCCGGCAGGAGCCAGATCCAAACACTCCTTCCTCCTTGCTGGCAGCCCAGCCCCACGCCGCACTCCCATGCACACCTGCCCCACCAATCCCTTTGGCCCAGCAGCAGCACGATCACTACAGGGCAGGCAAAGGGCGGCCCTGCCCACAACGATCGCAGCAGAAGTGTCACTACATGGCCCACAAAGGGCCTCTTCTAACAGAGATCAGCCACTGCCAGCAGACAGGCAGCAAGATGGCCCCACCCACAGCCCACCAACAAACCCACCAACAGCAACTGTGGCTCCACCACAAAGGAGAACCAGGCACAGGTGAATAGAGTCTTGAGCTTCTGGGCACCACAGAACACCTTCTTCATAAAGTTATTACTCTCAAGACCAGGAAGCACACACAGCAAAGTCATCTAACACAAAGGAAGAAACATAGAAACCCAGAAAAAATGAGGAGGCAGAGGAATATATTGAAAACAAAAGAACAGGATAAGACACCAAAAAGAGGGCTAAATGAAACAGAGATCACCAATCTTCTTGATAAAGATTTCAAAGTAACAGTCATAAATATGCTCACTGATCTGTGAAAAAGTATTAACGATCTTAGGAGGACTTCAACAAAGAGACAGAAGAACTGAGAAGAAGCCACACAGAGCTGAAGAGTACTGTAACTGAAATGAAATATACAATAGAGGGAATGAATAATAGATTGCTGCAAGTAGAGGAGACAATCAATGAAATGGAAATAAGAGAACAGGAACAACGAAGCTGAGGAACAGAGAAAAAATCTCTAGAAAAAAGATGATGTTAAGACAGCTGTGTGACCAATCCAAAGGAAACAATATTCACATAATAGGGGTACCAGAAAGAGAAGAGATAAACACAAAGGAGTAAAAAGTCTCTCTGAGGAAATAATTGCTGAAAACTTCCCCAGTCTGTAGAAGGAAATGGATACCCAGGTCCTGGAAACCCACAAAGCCCCCTAACAAAAGGAACTCCAGTAAGTTAACACGAAGACATAAATAATTAAAATGACAAAGATAAAAGATAGAGAGGGTATTAAAAGCAGCTAGATGAGGTGCTCATCACCATTATTACAATAGAAAACTGGATTATTCTAAGGTCTTCTCTTTCATCTTACTGAGGTTAAACATAAGAAATCTCAGGAGTTTGTGTATATATGTGGGAAGAACACGTAACATGAGAGCTACCCTTGTAACAAATCCTGAAGTACACCATACTGTATTAATCATAGGTATTATGCTATGCAGTACATCTCCAGAACTTATTCAAGTAGCATTACTGAAAATTTATACCCATTGAACAATTCTTCTTGAAACAAACAAAACATAGGAACACAAGGAAATTCTGGAAGGCATTGGCTAGGTCTCTTATCCTGATAATGGTGATGGTGTTAGAGGTGTTAGCATATGTCCAAACTCATCAAATTGTATAATTAAATATTTGCAGTTCTCTGTATATCAATTATACCTCCATAAAAGCTGTTTTTTAAAAGAAAAAAAAGCAGCTAGAAAGAGGAAAAATTTACTTATAAGGGCAACCCCATAAGGCTATCAGCAGATTTCCCAGTAAAAACTATACAGGCCAGAAGGGAATGTCATGAAATATTTAATGTATTGAAACAGAAGGATCTTCAACCAAGAATCCTCTACTCAACAAGGTTATCATCCAGAACTGATGGAGAGATTAAAAGTTTCACAGACAAGTTAAGGCAAAGGAATTCACCACCACTAAACTGGCCTTACAGGATATCTTAGGTGGAATTCTGTAGATGGAAATGTTCTTAAGCCTAAATATTTTTCATCAGTAAAAATAAACTCACAGTAAAGGTAGCAGACCAATTACTAACTAAGCAAGTATGAAGTTAAAAAAAAGAGAAAAAAGTAGTAAAACCAACTATACACAAAATCAGTCAAGGAATACACAAAGAAACACAGATTATGACATCTAATATATAAAGTGTGTAGAAGGAAGAAAAAGAAAAAAAGGAAATACTTATAGGCTGTGTTCAAAATAGAGTGACCAATATAGACTGTTATATATTTAAGAAACTATACAAACCTTATGGTAACCACAAGCCTAAAGCCTATAATAGATTTACAAAAGAAAAATTTTTTAAAGAAATCCAATCACAACACTAAAGAAAACCATCAAATAACAAGAGAATGGTATAAGAGAGGAAGAAAGCATCAGAGAGAACTACAAAATCAACCAGAAAACAATTATTAAAATGGCAATAAGTACATACCTATCAATAACTACCTTAAATGTAAATGGGACTGAATGCACCAACCAAAAGACACAGGGTGGCAAATGGATAAAGAAACAAGACCCATCTATGTACTGCCTACAAGAGACTCATTTCACACATAAAGACATACATAGACTGAAAGTGAAGTGATGGAAAAAGATATTTTATGCAAATAAAAGAGAGGAAAAAAGCAGGAGCAGCAGTACTTACATCAGACATATAGATTTCAAAACAAAGAAAGTAACAAGAGACAAGGACATTACATAAAGATAAAGGGGTCAGTCCAACAAGAGGATATAACCATTATAAATATCTACATACCCAACATAGGTGCACCTAAATATGCAAAACAGATGCTAACAGAATTAAAGGGAGAAGTAGACAGCAAGATCTTTTTTTTAGGAGACTTACTTAACATACTACTCATATCAATAGACAGATCAACCAGACAGAAAATAAATAAGGAAACGGTGTCACAGAACAACACATTAGATCATATGGACGTCACAGATACATATACAGAACATTACATCCAAAAGCAGCAGGATACACATTCTTCTCAAAGGGACATGGATTTTCCAGAAGAGATCACATATGAGGACACAAAAAGAGCCTCAAAAAATAAAAAAAGACTGAAATTGTATCAGGTATATTTTCAGACCACAATGGCATGAAACTAAATAAATTACACAAAGAAATTAAAAAAGCCCACAAACAAATGGAAGCTAAATAACATGATTCTAAATAATTACTGGATTAATGAACAAATCAAAGAAGAAATCAAGCATTACATGGAGCCAGATGAAAAAATATACAACAGTTCAAAATACGTAGGATGCTGCAAAAGCAGTTCTAGTGGGGAATTACATAGCAATACAGGCCTACCTCAAGAAACAAGAACAATCCCAAATAAACAGTCTAAACTCACAACAAAAGAAACTAGAAAAAGAAAAACAAATGAAACCCAAAGTTAGTAGAAAGAGGGACATAATAAAGATGAGAGCAGAAATATATAAAAGAGAGCAGAATAAAATGAAAAAAAAATCAATGAAATCAAGAGCTAGTTCATTGAGAAGATAAATAAAACAGAGAAACCCCTAGCCAGAGTTATCAAGAAAAAAAAGAGAGAACACAAACAAAATCATAAACAAAAAATGAATAGTTACAACAGGCACCACAGAAATACAAGGAATTCTAGAGAATTCTATGAAAAAATATATGCAAATAAATCAGACAACCTAGAACAAATAGAAAAATTTCTAGAAAAGTTCAACCTTCCAAGACTGACCCAGGAAGAAACAGAAAATCTGAACAGACCAATGACCAGTAACAAAATCAAATTGGTAATCAATAAACGCCCAAAAAACAAAACTCCAGGACCAGATGGCTTCACAGCTAAATTCTACCATTTAAAGAAGGGCTAATACCCATGCTCCTTAAAGTATTCCAAAAAGTAGGAGAGGAGGGAATACTTCCAAACTAGCCTCACTGTAATACCAAAACAAGGCAAAGACACCACAATAAAAGAAAATCACAGACCAATATCCCTGATAAATATAGATGCACAAATCCTCAACAAAATAAAAGCAAACCAAATTCAAAAATACATCAAAAGAATCATCCATCACAACCAAGTGGGATTCTTCCAGGGATGCAAGGATGGTATAGTATTCACAATCGATCAACATCATACAACACATTAACAAAAAGAAGGATAAAAATCACATGATCATCTCAATAGATGCTGAAAAGGCATTTGACAAAATTCAACTTCCATTCATGATAAAAACTCTCAAGAAAATGGGTATAGAGGGTACACACCTCAACAGAATAAAGGCCATACACAACAAACCAACAGCTAACATCATACTCAATGGTGAAAAGCTGAAAGCTTTTCCTTTAAAATCAGGAACAAGACAAGGATGCCCACTCTCACCACATATTCAACATAACTGCAGGTCCTAGCCATGGCAATCGGACAACACAAAGAAAGAAAAGGCATCCAGATTAATAAGGAAGAGGTCAAAACTGTCATGGTTGCAGATGACATGATATTAGAAGTAGAAAACCCTAAAGACCAGCAAAAAACTATTAGCGCTCTTAACTGGATTCAGCAAAGTTGCAGGATACAAAATTAATATACAGAAACCTGTTGCAATCCTATATACTAACAATGAACAAGCAGAAAGAGAAATCAGGAAAACAACTCCATTCACAACTGCATCAAAAAGAATAAAATACCCAGTAATAAACCTAACCAAGGAAGTGAAAGACCTATACCCTGAAAACTACAAGACACTCCTAATAGAAATTAAAGAAGACACCAATAAATGGAAATCTATCCCATGCTCACGATTAGGAAGAATTAAGATTGTCAAAATGGCCATCCTGCCCAAAGCGATTTACAGATTCAATGCAATTCCTATCAAAATTCCATCATCATTCTTCAACAAACTATAGTTCTAAAATTCATAAGGAACCACAAAAGACCCCAAATAGCCAAAGCAATCCTGAGAAAGTAAGACAAAGCTGGGCATAAGAAACATGTGATATGAAGGTAGGAACCAAAGAGGCACCAGCTGAAATCAGGCTGGAGCTCATAACTATGTCTTTGCTGGGCAGGAGTGACACAGGTAAGAAATATTCTGTTTCCCATTTTGCCCAAATTTAAGATTTCACAGAATTGATTTTGGAAGCTTTATTACTTCGTCTGTATTAGTTCATAGATGAAGACTACACTATACTCATGTACATAAAAGAAACTAGCAAATTGACCTGCTGTGCTGTGTGGACACTTCTCCAAATTGACAAAGCACAGCAGGTTCTGTCTTGATCCACAGTAAATAAAAGTGTTTGAGTTTCCATACTCCTGGCAGTCTTTACCAAGGAGCCACAGGGAATAATGCCTTTCCTGTCCTAATAATGCCACGCAAGACAGAGCAATTAGCCCTGAGAACCCAAATGCAAAAAAAAACATCATTGGTGAAACTTCTCCTTGTTATAGCACAATGAGGGCATTAGTAAGAGCTCCATCTCTCCTCAGAACACACAAATTGAATGCATTTTCCTTTCTGGCCTATTTGAAGGCAATTCGCTTTTACTTGTTTTCACATACTTGACATTAACAAACCTCGGATGGCGCAAATGCAGTTGGGGTTCAAGGCATACAGCTGTCGTGACACACTGCCGTGGACATTACTTTTCAACAGGACGTCCATTGGGAACAATTTGCGGACAAGATATGTGGCTGACAGTTGTGGGCGACTCTTCGCTTTTGCGTGTAACATTACTAAATATGGTACCTTTACATTTCTAGATGGATCTCCAATATACACTAGAAGGAAAAGAGAAAGAAGATGTCAATACTCATGGCAAATGTTAGGTTAAAGTTTTTAAAAGACTGCAATAGAAGGGGATTCTCAAGATGGCGGCGTGAGTAGGGTGGTAGAAATCTCCTCCCAAAACCATGTACATTTTGAAAATACAGTAAATACAACTATTCCTAAAAGAGTGACCAGAAGATACAGTACACCAGCTAGGCTACATCTACACCTGTGAGAACTCAACATGTCACGAAAAGGGTAAGATGCAAAGCTGGGACCCAGTGGGACCTGAGCACTCCCCCCACACCAGCTCACTGGCAGGAGGAAAAGAATCAGAGTGGGAAGGGAGTCGAAGCACAGGACTGATAAATTACCAGCCCTAGTAATCTGCACCAGGAGCACAGACACACATTGCATGGTGTACTGGATGTTAGAGGAATGGAAAAGCAAAATCCAAGACTAAGACTGTGAACAGGTTCGCACAACCAGCTAACACTGGGACAAAAGAAAAGCGGGTGATTTAAAAGTCTTAAAGGGACAAGGGTTTAACATGTGGACAAGAGTCTTGGCACACTCAGCAAAGCAGGCTGGGAAGGTTAAGGAACTTCAGGCGCCCTAACCCCCTCAGTAGCAACATGGCACTTAAGCTCCTCAAAGCAATAAACAGCCTGCTGTTCATTCCCCACCAACACAGGCACTGCAAGTGACATGGCTGACCTGCCATTGCTGAGGAGCAACCAGGGATCAGCCCTGCCCACAGAAGCCACAGAGAGGCTTCTCCGAGTGCGTGGCTAACTGGGCCAGACCCAGAGGCTGCCCCTTGCCCGCAGTCAACTGACACAGACAGCAGAGACCGGCGCAGAGTCTGGAAGGCACAAAGGGGCTTTATTTTCATGGCAAACATGCTCTTCTCGCCTGGAACCCCCACCAGTGCCCTAGGCCATCCCTAGGGCTGCTACACCCACAACAGCTCAGGGGATTAACCCAGAGACTGCCCCCTGCACACAGTTGACCAGCACAGGCAGAGGAAAACAGCATGGAGTATGGGAAGCACATAGGGGCTCTGTTCTCATAGTGAACACACACTGGTCGGCTGCAACCACCACCAGTGCCCTAGGCCATCCCGAGGTCTGCCCCGCCCACAGCAACTCAAGGGATCAACCCAGAAGCTGCTCTCTGTGTGTGGTTGCCCAGCATAGGCAGTGGAGATGGGCAAGAAGACCAGAAAGCAGGAAGGGATTTTGCTCTCCCAGCTGACACACGCAGCACTCTCCAGCAATCACTTCCATCACCATGAAAAGGCAGAAGAACCTTGTTCTGTCGAATATCCCTCAAACACCAGAGAGAGGGTCTAGTGAGACTGAAATCACCAATCTTCCTGAAAAATAATTCAAAATAAAATTCATAAACATGGTGATGGAGCTACAAAGAAATATGTAAGAGCTAAGAGATGAAGTCAGGAGGGGGATTACAGAAATGAAACAAACAATGGAAGGATTTAAGAGCAGACTGGACAAGCTGCAAGAAACTATTAATGTAATAGATATCAGAGAATAGGAATACAGAGAAGCTGAGGCAGAGAGAGATAAAAGGATCTCTAGGAATGAAAGAATATTAAGAGGAATGTGTGACCAATCCAAATAGAAGAATATTTGCTTTATAAGGGTACCAGAAGAAGAAGAGAGACAAAAAGGGATAGAAAGTGTCTCTGAAGAAATAGTTGCTGAAAATGTCCCCATGCTGGGGAAGAAAATAGTCTCTCAGACCATGGAAGTCCACACATCTCCCAACACAAGGGACCCAAGGAGGACAACACCAAGTCATATAATAATTAAAATGGCAAAGATCAAAGACAAGGACAGAGTATTAATAGCAGCCAGAGAGAGAGAAAAGGTCACCTACAAAGGAAAATCCATCAGGTTAGCATCAGAGTTCCCAAAAGAAACCTTACAGGTCAGAAGAGAATGGAATGATATATTCAATGCAATGAAACAGAAGGGCCTCAAACCAACAATACTGTATCCAGCAGGAATATCATTTAAATTTGAAGGAGGGATTAAACAATTCCCAGATAACCAAAAGTTGAGGGAATTTACCTCCCAAAAACCATCTCTACAGTGTATTTTAAGGGGACTGCTCTAGATGGAAGTGATCCTAAGGCTAAATAGATATCATAAGAGAAAATAAAACCACAGCAAAGAAAGCAGATGAACCAAGTACTAACTAAATGCAAATAAAATCAGCTATCCACAAAATCACTCAAGGGAAACACAAAAGAGTACAGAATAAAACACCTGACAAATAAAGAGTAGAAGAGGAATGAAAAGAAGGGAGACAAAAAAAGAATCATCAGACTGTGTTTATAATAGAGAAATAAGTGAGTTAAGTTACACAGTTAGATAGTAAGAAGCTACCCTTGAACCTTTGGTAACCACGATTCCAAAGACTGCAATGGCAATAAGTATGTATCTATTGATAATCACCCTAAATGTAAATGGACTGAATGCATCAATCAAAAGACACAGAGTAATAGAATGCATAAAAAAGCAAGACCCATCTACATGCTGCCTACAAGAGATTCACCTCAAACCCAAAGATATACACAGACTAAAACTGAAGGGATGGAAAAAGATACTTCATACAAACAATAGGGAGAAAAAAGCAGGTGTTGCAGTACTTGTATCAGACAAAATAGACTTCAAAACAAAGAATGTAACAAGAGATAAAGAAGGATATTACATAATAATAAAGGAGTCAGTCCAACAAGAGGTTATAACCATTATAAATATCTATGAACCCAACACAGGAACACCTACTTATATGAAACAAATACTAACAGAATTAAAGGAGGAAATAGAATGCGATGCATTTATTTTAGGAGACTTCAACACACCACTCACTCCAAAGGACAGATCCACTAGACAGAAAATAAGTAAGGACACAGAGACACTAAACAACACATTAGAACAGATGGACCTAACAGACATCTACAGAACTCTACACCCAAAAGCAACAGGATACACATTCTTCTCAAGTGCACATGGAACATTTTCCAGAATAGACCACATACTAGGCCACAAAAAGAGCCTCACTAAATTCAAAAAGATTGAAACTCTACCAACCAACTTGTCAGATCACAAAGGTATAAATCTAGAAATAAACTGTACAAAGAAAACAAAAAGGCTCACAAACACATTGAGGCTTAACAACATGCTCCTAAATAATCAATGAATCAATGACCAAATTAAAACAGAGATCAAGCAATATACAGAGACAAATGAAAACAACAGGACAACACCCCAACTTCTGTGGGACACAGTGAAGGAATTCTAAGAGGAAAGTATATAGCAATCCAGGCCTATTTAAAGAACGAAAAACAATCCCAGATGAATAGTCTAAAGTCACAATTATTGAAATTGGAAAAAGAAGAACAAATGAGGCCCAAAGTCAGCAGAAGGAGGGACATAATAAAGATCAGAGAAGAAACAAATAAAATTGAGAAGAATAAAACAAGAGAAAAAATCAATGAAACCAAAAGCTGGTTCTTTGAGAACATAAACAAAATAGATAAACCTTTAGCCACACTTATTAAGACAAAAAGAGAATCTGCACACATAAACAGAATCAGACATGAGAAAGGAAAAATAACGACAGGCCCCACAGAAATACAAAGAATTATTAGAGAATACTATGAAAATCTATATGCTAAAAAGATGGATAACCTACAAGAAATTGACTACTTTTTAGAAAAATACAACTTTCCAAGAGTGACAAAGGAAGAAACAGTAAATGTAAACAGACCAATTACCAGCAACAAAATTGAATCGGTTATCAAAAAACTACCCAAGAACAAAACCACCAGACCAGATGGATTCACCACTGAATTTTATCAGACATACAGAGAAGACATAATACCCATTCTCCTTAAAGTTTTTCAAAAAATAGAAGAGGAGGGAACACTCCCAAAACCACTCATTCTATGAAACATCACTCTAATACCAAAACCAGGCAAAGACACCACAAAAAAAGAAAACTACAGACCAATATTCCCGATGAACATAGATGAAAATATACTCAACAAAATATTAGCAAACAGAATTCAACAGTATATCAAAAGGATCATACACCATGACCAAGTGGGATTCATCTCAGGAATGCAAGGATGGTACAACATTCGAAAATCCATCAACATCATCCACCACATTAACAAAGAGAAGGACAAAAACCACATGATCATCTCCATAGATGCTGAAAACGCATTCAACAAAATTCAACATCCATTCATGATAAAAACTCTCAACAAAATGGGTATACAGGGCAAGCACCTCAACATAATAAAGGCCATATATGACAAATCCACAGCCAACATTATACTTAACAGCAAGCAGCTGAAAGCTTTTCCCCTAAGATAGGGAACAAGACAAGGATGCCCACTCTCCCCGCTTTTATTCAACATACTACTGGAGGTCCTAGGCACAGCAATCAGACAACACAAAGAAATAAAAGGCATTCAGACTGGTAAGGCACAGGCTGAGGTCAAACTGTCACTGTTTCCATATGGCATGATATTGTATATAACAAACCCTAAGAATCCATTCCAAAACTATGAGATCTAATATCTGAATTCAGCAAAGTTGCAGGATACAAAATTAATACACAGAACTCTTTTGCATTCCTATACACTAATGATGAGCTAGCAGAAAGATAAATCAGGAAAACAATTCCATTCACAATTGCATCAAAAAGAATAAAACACCTAGGAATAAACCTAACCAAGGAAGTGAAACACCTATACCCTGAAAACTACAAGACACTCATTACAGAAATTAAAGAAGAAACCAATAAACGGAAAGACATCCCGTGCTCATGGATTGGAAGAACTAATATTGTCAAAATAGCCATCCTGCCTAAAGCAATCTACAAATTCAATGCAATTGCTATCAAAATACCAACAGCATTCTTCAACTAACTGGAACAAATAGTTCTAAAATTCACATGGAACCACAAAAGACTCTGAATAGCCAAAGCAATCCTGAGAATGAAGAATAAAGCAGGGGGGGTCTCGCTTTCCAACTTCAAGCTCTACTACAAAGCCACAGTAATCAAGACAATTTGGTACTGGCACAAGAACAGACCCATAGACCAGTGGAAAGGAATAGAGAGTCCAGATATTAACCGAAGCATATATGGTCAATTAATATATGATAAAGGAGCCATGGACATACAATGGGGAAATGACAGCCTCTTCAGCAGCTGGTCTTGGTCAAACTGGACAGCTACATGTAAGAGAATGAAACTGGATTATTGTCTAACTCCATACACAAAAGTAAACTCAAAATGGAGAAAAGACCTGAATGTAAGTTATTAAACCATAAAACTCTTAGAAAAAAACATAGGAAAAAATCTCTTGGACATAAACATGAGCAACTTCTTTCTGAACATATCTCTCCAGGCAAGGGAAACAAAAGCAAAAATGAACAAGTGGGACTATATCAAGCTGAAAAGCTTCTGTACAGTGAAGGACACCACCAGTAGAACAAAAAGACATCCTACAGTATGGGAGAATATATTCATAAATGACAGATCCGATAAGGGGTTGACATCCAAAATATATAAAGTGCTCACACACCTCAACAAACAAAAAGCAAATAATCCAATTAAAAAATGGGCAGAGGAGCTGAACAGACACTTTTCCAAAGAAGAAATTCAGATGGCCAACAGACACATGAAAAAATGCTCCACATTGCTAGTCATCAGAGAAATGCAAATTAAAACCACAATGAGTTATCATCTCACACCAGTAAGGATGGCCACCATCCAAAAGACAAATAACAACAAATGTCAGTGAGGATATGGAGAAAGGGGAACCCTCCTACACTGCTGGTGGGAATGTAAATTAGTTCAACCATTGTGGAAAGTAGTATGGAGGTTCCTCAAAAAACTAAAAATAGAAATACCATTTGACCTGGGAATTCCCCTCCTAGGAATTTACCCTAAGAATGCAGGAGCCCAGTTTGAAAAAGACATACGCACCCCTATGTTTATTGCAGCACTATTTACAATAGCCAAGAAATAGAAGCAACCTAAGTGTCTATCAGCGATGAATGATAAAGAAGATGTGGTACATATACACAATGGAATATTATTCAGTCATAAGAAGAAAACAAATCCTACCATTTGCAACAACATGGATGGAGCTAGAGGGGATTATGCTCAGTGAAATAAGCCAGGCGGAGAAAGACAAGTATCAAATGATTTCACTCATCTGTGGAGTATAAGAACAAAGAAAAAACTGAAGGAACAAAACAGCAGCAGACTCGAAGAACCCAAGAATGGACTAACATTTACCAAAGGGAAAGGGACTAGAGAGGATGGGTGGGAAGGGAGGGAGAAGGGGGAAAAGGGCGATTAGCACACATAATGTAGTGAGGGGACACGGGGAAGACAGTATAATACAGAGAAGACAAGTAGTGATTCTATAGCATCTTACTACATTGATGGACAGTGACTGTAATGGGGTATGTGATGGGGACTTGATAATGGGGGGAGTCTAGTAACCATAATGTTGCTCATGTAATTGTACATCAATGATAACAAAATAAAATAATTTTAAGAAGACTGCAACAGAAAGGTTGGTTTTTCTGAATTTTTAGGCTTCAGAATTTGAGAGGTTAAAAAAATTACAGCCTTAAGTTTTTGGTGTATCATGAGCCAGTGTAAGAAAGGAGATGGAAGCACAGGTGATTTGATTACACATGGTACAGCCGCTCAAGAGGATAATTCAGTGTTCTGCTACTTTTTAGGATGCAATCAGTTTTAACATTATACTTAGTAACAAATTCTAAGTAATGTTAATGCATTGTTTTCCTACTGAGGAAAAAGGCTTTTTGAAAAATAAGCACCATGAGTCTTACTGAAATATTTATAATTATTAAAATGTAGGTTTCCTATTTGGTATTAAACTCATTTAAGAATCAACAAAGCATCTTATATACCATATTTTAGATAAGTTATTTGAACTGAAAAATAAATTTTAAGCCTGTTTTCATTTCTCAACTCTGCAACCTAATCATCACCATCTCTATTCAGTCCATAGTGATTCAGATTAACCGTACTTGAAAAATATATTTTACATATAATTATTTCTTGAAGAATACATATTAGAGTAGCAAATCAATACACCTATTTTTCATGTTGGAATATCAATGATTTATTGGGTGACATATAAATTGCTGAATCCCCCAAATCCAGCATTTATACACAAACTGGGGTGACTGCCTGGCTCACAATTTGTGCTTAGTTGCCCTGTTCCCTGGTTCTAGACCTTTGACCCAAGCTCCCCAGATTGGATTCTTCCTCCTGGGAACCTGAACAGTGACAAGAGAAAACCAGAACCTACATACCACAGAAGCTGCAGACACAGAGCCCCAGAGACCTCGATGGAGCCCAGATGCCAGAGCCATAGGGCCGCTCTGCCTCCTGTCTGTGGCTCAGTTTGTTCTTTGCTTCTTTAAATCTGGGAGCTATTCACCCAGTGATTTTTGTGGTGGTGGTTTAATTTGGCCCTGAACAAATACAGTAGCTGTCTTAATTTTATAATGCAAAGGAATACACTGTAAAGATATTTCATTTGAACAAGTTCTTAGGTAATAGTCTACTTAGGGTGACATGGCAGCAGGGGAGAGACAGAAACTAACTTTGCTATTTCAGGTGTCACTAAATCCCAGAATCCTAAGGAGGCAGCTTTGGGATACTATGAGTGGCAGGTGGCAGTCACCTATGGAACCCACTACCACTTGACACTAACAAAGCAGAATGTGCCTCCAGCAGACAGCTAGCCATTGGGGGGTGGGGCACAGGGGGCACAGTGTTCTGAGGAGTGGGATTCATTAATTCATGCAAATAGTCTTCATGGGGCAACTGCAATGTGCCCGGCACACAGAGTGAGAGCCCTGAATTGCTTCTGGCTCGGCCAGCTTCCCTGCTGGTACTTGACTTGCAGGGCTAGGGCCTAGCCTAAGTTTTCACTGTAGGCCAAGGGGTCGGCCCAGAATTGCTTTCCAAAGGAAATAACAGATTTGGCTGAACATTAAAAATGACTGGTCTCAAAACTAGGTATCTATATTTCATTAACTCATTAATATAAGTGATGAAGTTGTTTAGATTTCTTATTATGAAAATTTTCAAATGTACACAAAAGTAGAGAGAATAGTAAATTGGCCCGATAAATGCATCACCCAAATTCAGCATTTATCAAGAGAACTTTTAGAACTCACCCATTTCTTCAGAAGATGCTGTTGAATTATCATTGGAAGCTCCTTTAATTTCTACACGGCAATCCCCATTTGCTCTTATTCCTGAGGCAGTGGTTTGCTGACGTAAGTAGAAGATGCCCCTCCTGTGGTTGCCAGCCATCTTAACATTTGAGGCTACAGATGTTGGTGTGTTGAGGTTCGTATTACTGTTGTCAGTGGTTACCTGTTGAAACACAAAATTATATCTTATTATAAACAAAGTCCTATAGTGAAAAACTATGGATGCGACCTGCTCCATCATATACCAGGGTCCTTAGGTGGGTGGGGAAGCAACTGTCTCCAATAAGGTGGGCTAAAGCCCATGAATATCCTGAGCCAGGAGAGAAAAGGCACAGGGGTGGTGGATTCATGCTGCCATGACTGACTGCTTCTTGGAGGACTTAGTAGCTCCATGTAATGACCTGAATGATAATTGCTGGCACAAAATAAGTGCTTAATAAACATGTCGTGAAAAAACAAATGAGTTTCTAGAAGACAAGTTTTGGGGTTTTTTTTTTTTTTAAGTTTTTGCTTGTTTTCTCTTTCCGCAGTGGCTTCCAGCTCTGGCTACACATTTGAACATTTGAATTAACCTAATTATTACTATTTTTTTTTTCTGTGCTTGGGTCCCCGCTCCTGGCAAATTCAAACAATCTCTGGTGGAGGGAGAGGAACAGCTCAGGCATCAATCACTTTTTTAAAAAGTGTCTCACATGATTCTAATATATACCCAGGGCAGATAACCACTGCTCTAGGTTGGGGCTTTTGAAAATTCAGTGTGCACACAGATCACCTGTGGGTCTTGCTGAAATAAATTCTGTCTCAGAGGGTCTGGTGTGGAACTCAAGACTCTGTTTTTCTGACAAGCTTTCCAGTGTTGCTCCTTTTGCCAGTCTGTGGACTCACTTTGAGTAGCAAGGACCCATCCCTCTCTACTCAAGTACACAGCAGGCACTTGGTAGACACTGCCTCTCTTCTGACACCTAAGCAAATATGCAAATTACCATCTTCCAGGCAATATAATAATATTGCATTCAAATGTTTAGGGTGCAATTTTTGAAGGATATAAAAGGGAATGTGAAAAATAAGCAGATTTGGTTTCAGACAGATGGTGTTTGAGCTGTCACTGAAATCAAACCGTTCACTAGGAAAACATAAGCTCAGCTACAAATACTCTTGGCAAATAGTTTCCATAAACTTACTCCTGAGACACAGGGGTGACTGTACATGATGGGAATAAAATGGGGTTTTTAGAGAAGTGGGTGGAAATTAGGAATTGTCCTTAAGTTAAATGCTTTGTCAGGAGAAGGCCATGGACATGAAGTTCTCCCCTAGTGGCCTACTCATGTTAAAAAATCTCCAGTGCAGTTTGAAAATAGAAGGGATGAGAAAGAAGCCAGATTCATGTTTACCACACAACTGCACAGAGTATAAGGTATCTGCGATAGCTTACTTCCACAATATGCAGTACTTTTGCCAGGTTCTGCCATAACCCAAAGTGAGCAAGTCCTAAAGTACCTTCCTTTCCTTCGGTGCCATCCTTAGCTACCACTCAAATGGCCAAGCAGGGCCACACTCTGTTCTGTGTTACTCAGTGAGATACTGAAAAAGATTTGCTTTGTAACTGAAATTTTTTTCTAGTATAGCCCATGGCTTCAAATATACTCATCATAATACTGTATTTGATTTATTTTATCTTTTGGGGATTTTTATGGAGCATAAATATAAAGCATGAAATAGATAGGCAGTGTGCTTTTAAGAAAACACACTCTGTCCCTAAATTGAATAAAAATGATGTTGAGCACATGGCCTGAAGATCCTGTGTATCGTGCTCTCACCTCTGGAGTTGTATACAGTGCGCTCTTACAGACTTACTGGTGTTCCTCTGGCTTTGAGATATAGAGAGGAGATCACAGAATTGATATCAGTAGTACACAGTTTCCAGGTTAGTCCACATTCATGCAAATCATAGTTGGGAAAGACTGTTGCCAGATACTCTGAAAATAGCAGGAAGCGTTCATGAAAATTTTAAAAATAATTAACAACAAAGAAACTGAAAAGAAATTTATTTAAAATATTAACATTTTCTATTTTTAATCATTCTTTTCTCTCTTTCTAAGAATTTAGAAACTCCACCCAAAGAGGATACTCTGCTTAACATCTCATTTCTTCTAATGTACAATTCCCTAAAACACTGACCCTAAGCCAATAATGAGGTTTTGGTGCTCTAAAAAAATGTGTGTAACAAAAGGTCAACTGTTTCAGGGTGTTAAGGCCATTTAATGACCCTATGGGTAAGTTAGAACAAAAAGTAAAAGGAAACCTGTGAAGAGAAACCAGTGTTATTGTGAATATTATTACACTGTGCTCTATTTATTTGTGCACATGACATGTCTACTTTCCCCATAAACCATTCCCTCTGCCTAGAAGACCCTTCCGATTTTCTTTACCTAACTAAGGAACCCTTCCAAATCTAGCTCAAATGTCTTGTCCTTAGTAAGCAAGCCTTCCCTAATGCCCTCAAAGGAGTCACCCTGCTCTTTAAGCTTCCACAACATCACCACACTGGACTGGAATTGACCTGTTTCCCTCCACGTGTCCCTTTCTAGACAGTGAAACACCTTGTGGGCAAAAATATACATCGTTGTATCCTCAGGTCCTATGAGTTATAGGATCTCCAATTCTAGGACCACACATCTCTGGAAGGCAGGAAGGCAAAAGCTAGAGTGGCATAATTGTGAGAGTCTATTTCTGTGTTGACTAAAATGTGTTTTGTTCTCCCATTTTTTTCTTTTTCTTTTTCTTTATTTTTTTAGTATCAAGTTTCAGCACTGAAGAATTGGCTTAGTACTAACCATAAGCAACTAGAATGAATAAAGTTTGTCTTAGTGCACCAGTCTATGGACAAGTTGTACTCTTTAGACATTGGTACCCATTACATACTATTAAGTTATAAAATCTGGGTCAGACAGGTAAAAAAATGAACAGTTATAAAATTTACATCATCATCTCTTAAACTGCCAATAACATTCATCAGATGACCAAATGATGATAAAACAAGATTTCATAATGACTTCACATACCTCGTATTGCATCCATTTTGTTCTTATCTAGGGGCTGGCGGCATTGGGAATTGACACCTATCCAGCTGCCGATCAGGGTTTCCTCGGAGAACAACATACGAACCAAGTAGCAGGCTGCACTCCTAGGATCGGGCATCTGTTGGGCAGTCCTCAAATGAGTATGAAGAATCCTGACATTTCTTTCTGGATCACCAAGATAGCCTTTAAAAATGTGAGGAAAAAGTAAAACCCTTATTTTTTTCATGCAAGGCTATCATGAGAGTGTCCAAGAAAATCAAACTAACTGATTTCTAATTCACAAGTTTCTACTTGGGTGAACTTTTTTTCTATACTTATCTCTTCCTTTCTTTAATGAGTCTCTTTGATGCCATCAGCATAAATTTAAGCATTTTTCACCTTTGCTAGTCTTGAATTTTCTGTAGTTGAACTAATCTGCTCACTGTCTTGAATAAATCTAATTCTTAGGCCATAGGGGCATATGTAAACATGTTGTTCTGAGATACCATTGTTCCCTTTTACACTCTAAAAGTACACTCAGAGCTATATTACTGAGTGTGAATATGTTCCCAGAAGATAATTTGGAAAGTATGGGTGGATAGAATTAAGAAAATTTTTAAAGAGCCACCAGCATTTACTGAGTATCTACTATATATCAGGCACTGTGCTAAATATTTTATATCTATAAGCTCAGTTTCATCACCATGACAACTTATTCCCACTTAGGAGATGAGGAAACTGAGGCCCCATTTTAAGGTCTAAGTCTGTCTGCTTAAAAACCAAGTACTCTGAACCATTAATCTTCTTCTAATGTCTTCCATTCTTTTTTCTATTTGTTTTTTAGACACAAAAGTGAACTCATACTTTATAGTTTACATCCTGCTTTTTTAGTTAACATTATATGTTGAGCATTTCACTCACGATTTTCTTTAGTTTTCTTCAAGTCTGCATCCCTGCCATCATGATTTTCCTGACAGGTGACATTTATGTTGCACTCATGTTCTGGGCATTGTGCTAAGAGCTTTAAAGGAATTACCCGATTTGATCCTCACAATTCTATGAAGTAGGTACTATAATTTTTGTCATTTCACAGTTGAAGAAACTACTATTTACCTTAGATAAGTGGCTGAAGGTCACATGGTTAGTAAGTAAGACCAGAGCTGGGATTTGAACCCCAGCAGTTGACTCAGAGCCCATGCTCTTAACCGTTATGCTTTACTGCCTCACATGCTGTGGAGATACCAGTAGTCACATAACTAATTCCCTAAGTTATTTATTTGGCTGTTTCCAATTTTTCATGCATGTGTAAAGAACACTCTTGTACCAAAACTTTAATACTAATCTTTTTAAAATTACACCTTTAGATAAAAGTGGGATTACTGAGTCAACTGGCATAAATACTTTCATGGATTTTTATACAAATTACCCCTCAGAAAAAAAAAAACTCCCCCTCAGAAAGTTTTCACCAATTTATGCTTCTAACAACAGTATAGCACAGTGCCCATTTTGTACAAAAAGCACAGCTTTTGAAGGTTCTTCTGCTTTGGTTAACAGACTACTTTAAAGCAAAAGGGTCTCCTAGGACAGAAGTCAGCAAACTACAGTCCACAGGCTGATCCCACCACTGGTTTTGTAAATACAGTTGTATTGGCACATAGCCACACCCATTCATTTACCTAAATCTGTAGCTGCTTTCCTGCTACAGCAGCAGAGCTGAGTAGTTGTGACAGATGCCAGATGGCCCACAAAGCCTAAAATAGTTACTATCTACCATTTACAGAAAAGTTTGCTGAGCTCTGCACTAGGATATTAAGAAGACATTAGCTACTAGAAGTAGAGAAACAAAGGAATTATAAATTACTAGGAAAGCTTGTCCTTAGAGGCTACAGAACCAGGGGTCTCCTCATCTCTGCCACTATGGCTTGGCAGGAAATAATAGGAGACTAATAACAAACATGATCTTTAAAGACAGGGAGAACTGGGTTTGAGTTCTAGAACTGTCACTCACCAGCTCTGTGACTTTGGAAATGAGCATAATAAAAATATACCTACGTCATGGGGTCATTATGAATATTAATGGAGAAGAGGCATGTCAGCTGATTAGCACCAAGCTTGGCACATAATAGACACTCCATAAATGTTAGTCATCACTATGAATATCACCCAAAACCAGCCCTCAAAATAGGAAACAGCCCTACGATATTAATGATTACCTTAAATATAAATGATCTTACCATCTTAAATGGCTGCAATTAATAAAGCAGATAAAAAAAACATCCAGCTAAATATTGTTTACAATAAACTCTACAAATTTAATGACATTAGGTAGATTGACAGTAAAAGGATGGAAAATATATACCATACAAATTATTCAAAAAAAGAGCAGAGTGGCTATATTGATATCAGATAAAGTAGACTTCAGAGCAAAGATAGTTACTAAAGACAAATAAGGATTAAAAGACCAACCCCCAGGAAGGCATAATGATCCTCAACATACCGAGCAGCAGAGTCTCAAAATACATGAAGCAAAGCTGAAAGAATTCAGCAGGGTCACAGGATATGGATCAACACACAAAATCTAGCTCATTTCTATATACTAACAATGAACATGTGTGAACCAAAATTAAAAACATAATACTATTTATATCTCCAAAGGAAAAGAATGTCAAAATCTTACTTGTGATATTTTACTATATTTTTGCAAAATGTTACTATCAGGAGACATTGGGTAAGAATACCCAAGATCTCTCTGTATCATTTCTTGAACCTACATGTGATTCTGGAGTATCTCACAGTGAACAGCTTAATTTTGAGAAAACTACCACTAGCAATATTAGGAAAGTTGATGAATCTAAAGAGTGCTACTTATAATATATCATTTCAAACTCACCAAAACCAGTAGTGAGAAAGGAAGATTCTGAATCATTATTTTGCTAACTGGTATTCCCTTTAAAATTGGGTAATTCGGAGGCTCAAGATGGCAGCGTGAGTAGGGCGGAGGAAATCTCCTCCCAAAACTACATATATTTTTGGAAATACAACAAATACAACTATTCCTAGAAGAGAGACCAGAAGATACAGTACAACAGCCAGGCTACATATATGTCTGCGAGAACTCATCAGCATCTCACGAAGGGGGTAAGATACAGAGCCGTGACCTAGCAGGACCCGAGCACTCCCCCCACCCCAGCTCATAAGCGGGAGGAAAAGAATCAGAGTGGAGAGGGAGTGGAAGCACAGGACTACTAAATAATCAGCCCTAGTAATCTGCCCCAGGAGCACAGACACACACTGCATGGTGTACTGGATATCAGAGAAACAGAAAAGTAAAATCCAAGATGGAGACTGCAAGTGGGTCCCCACAGTGGGCTCCCCCAGGACAAAATAAAAGTGGGCACTTTTTTAAAGTCTTAAAGGGACAAGGGCTTAACAACTGGACAAAATTGTCCCAGCACACTCAGCCCAGCAGGCTGGGAATCTTGAGGAACTTCAGGCACAATAACCCCCTGGGAGGTAATGCAGCCGTGAAGCCCCCCACGGCGATAAGCAGCCTGCCATTCATTCCCCACAGCCAGCACTGCAAGCAATCCGGCTGACCCGCCACAGCTGTGGAGCAGCCAGAGAACAGCCCTGTCCCACAGCAACCACACAGAGTCTTCACCCAGTGTGCAGTTAACGAGGACAGACCCACAGGCTACCGCCAGTAGGAAGCTGCCCAGCACAGACAGAGGAAGCCAGAGCAATGTCTGGAAGGCACAAACGGGCACCGTTCTCACAGGAGAACACACCTGAGGCGACTGCCACCCCCCACAGTGCACCCATGGCAGCTCAGGGGATTAACCCAGAGACTGCTCCCAGTATGCAGGTAACTGGCACAAGCATTGGAAGCTGGAGCCGGGTTCAGAAGGCACGGAGGGGTGCTGTTCTCACAGGAGAACAGACTTGACGCAGCTGCCACTCGCCACAGGACCCTAGGCTATCCCGAGGGCTACCCTACCCACAGCAGCTCAGGAGATAATCCCAGACACTGCTCCTGGTGTGCAGGTAATGAGCACAGGCAGCAGAAGACAGAGCAAGGACCGGAAGGCATGAAGAGGTGTTGTTCTCATTGGAGAACACACCTGGAATGTCTGTGAATTCCAGCAGGGACCTAGGCTATCCCGAGGGCCACCCCGCCCACCACAGCTCAGGAGATTATCCCAGAGACTGCTCCTGGTGTGCAAGTAACCTGCACAGGCAGCGGAAAAGGGCAAGGTGACCATCAAGCAGGAAGGGACATTGTTCTCAAGCTAAAACATGCACCACCTGCCTGCGACCACTTCTATCACCATGAAAAGGCAGAAGAATTTGGTCTAATCAAAAATCACTCAGACAACCCCAGAGAGAGGGCCTGGTAAGATAGTTATAACCAATCTTCCTGAAAAAGAATTCAAAATAAAAGTCATAACCATGCTGATGGACTTGCAGAAATATATGCAAGAGCTAAAGGAAGAACTCTGGAGGGAGATAATAGAAATGAGACAATTCATAGAAGGTCTTAAGAGCAGACTGGATGATGAAGAAAAGACTGTAAATGAAATAGAATCAGAGAACAGGAATACAGAGAAGCTGAGATAGAGACAGACAAAAGGATCTCTAGGAATGAAAGAATATTAAGAGAACTGTGTGACCAATCCAAACGGAACAATATTTGCATTGTAGGGGTACCAGAAGAAGAAGAGAGAGAAAAAGGGATAGAAGTATCTTTGAAGAAATAATTGCTGAAAACTTCCCTAAGCTGGAGAAGGAAAGTCTCTCAGACCATGGAAGCCCACACATCTCCCAACACAAGGGACCCAAGGAGGACAACACCAAGACATATAATAATTAAAATGGCAAACATCAAAAACAAGAACACAGTATTAAAGGCAGCCAGAGAGAGAAAAAAGATCACCTACAAAGGAAAACCCACCAGGCTATCATCAGACTTCTCAACAGAAACCTTACAGGCCAGAAGAGAATGGCATGATATATTTAATGCAATGAAACAGAAGGGCCGGGAACCAAGAATACTTTATCCAGCACGATTATCATTTAAATTTGAAGGAGGGATTAAACAATTCCCAGACAAACAAAAGTTGAGGGAATTTGCCTCCAACAAACCACCTCTACAGGGTATTTTAGAGGGAATGCTCAAGATGTGAGCATTCCGAAGGCTAAATAGATGTCATCAGAGAAAATAAAATCACAGCAAAGAGAGCAGACCAACCAAATACTAACTAAAGACAAAAAAAAATCAACTACTCACAAAAGCAGTCAAAAGGAAACACAAAACAATATAGAATAAAACACCTAAAACATAAAGAATGGAGGAGGAAGAATAAACAGGGAGAGAAATAAAGAATCAGCAGACTGTGTTTATAATAGCTTAATAAGACAGTTAAGTTAGATGGTTAGATAGTAAAGAAGCTACCTTTGAAACTTTGGTAACCACGAATCCAAAGCCTGCAATGGCAATAAGTGCATATCTATAGATAACCACCCTAAATGTAAGTGGACTGAATGCACCAATGAAAAGACACAGAGTAAGAGAAAGAATAAAAAAGCAAGATCCATCTAGATGCTGCTTATAAGAGACTCACCTCAAACCCAAAGATATATGCAGACTAAAAGTGAAGGAATGGAAAAAGATATTTCATGCAAACAAGAGGGAGAAAAAAGCAGATGTTACAGTACTTGTATCAGACAAAATGGACTTCAAAATAAAGAAAGTAACAAGAGATAAAGAAGGACGTTACATAATGATTAAGGGGGCAGACAAACAAGAGGATATAACCCTTATAAATATATATACACCCAAAACAGGAGCACTGACATGTGTGAAAGAAATACTAATAGAATTAAAGGAGGAAATAGAATGTAATGCATTCATTTTACGGGACTTCAACACATCACTCTCTCCAAAGCACAGATCAACCACACAGAAAATAGGTAAGGACATAAAGGCACTGAACAACACACTAGAACAGATGGACCTAACAGACATCTACAGAACTCTACACCCAAAAGCAGCAGGATACACATTCTTCTCAAGTCCACATGTAACAATTTCCAGAATAGACCACATACTAGGCCACAAAAAGAGCCTCACTAAATTCAAAAAGATTGAAATTCTACCAACCGACTTGTCAGATCACAAAGGTATAAAACTAGAAATAAATTGTACAAAGAAAACAAAAAGGCCCACAAACACATGGAGGCTTAAAAACATGCTCCTAAATAATCAATGGATCAATGACCAAATTAAAAGAGAGAACAAGCAATAAATGGAGAGAAATGACAACAACACCACAAAGCCCCAACTTCTGTGGGATGCAGCAAAGGCAGTTCTAAGAGGAAAGTTTATAGCAATCCAGGCCTATTTAAAGAACGAAAAACAATCCCAGATGAATAGTCTAAAGTCACAATTCTTGAAATTGGAAAAAGAAGAACAAATGAGGCCCAAAGTCAGCAGAAGGAGGGACATAATAAAGATCAGAGAAGAAATAAATAAAATTGAGAAGAATAAAACAAGAGAAAAAATCAATGAAACCAAAAGCTGTTTCTTTGAGAACATAAACAAAATAGATAAACCTTTAGCCACACTTATTAAGACAAAAAGAGAATCTACACACATAAACAGAATCAGACATGAGAAAGGAAAAATAACGACAGGCCCCACAGAAATACAAAGAATTATTAGAGAATACTATGAAAATCTATATGATAAAAAGATGGATAACCTACAAGAAATGGACTTTTTAGAAAAATACAACTTTCCAAGAGTAACAAAGGAAGAAACAGCAAATGTAAACAGACCAATTACCAGCAACAAAATTGAATCGGTTATCAAAAAACTACCCAAGAACAAAACCTCTGGTCCAGATGGTGTCACTGTGGAATTTTATCAGACATATAGAGAAGACTTAATACCCATTTTCCTTAAAGTTCTCCAAAAAACAGAAGAGGAGGGAATCCTTCCAAACTCATTCTATGAAGCCAGCATCACTCTAATACCAAAACCAGGCAGAGACACCACAAAAAAAGAAAATTACAGACCAATAGCCCTGATGAACATAGATGCAAAAAATACTCAACAAAATATTAGCAAACCAATTTCAAAAACACACCAAGAGGATCATACACCATAATCAAGGGGGACTCAGCTGAGAGATGCAAGGATGGTACAACATTCGAAAATCCATCAACATCATCCACCACATTAACAAAAAGGACAAAAACCATGTGATCTTCTCCATAGATGATGAAAAAGCACTCAACAAAATTCAACATCCATTCATGATAAAAACTCTCAACAAATTGAGTATAGAGGGCAAGTACCTCAACATAATAAATGCCATATATGACAAATCCATAGCCAGTATCATACTTAACAGTGAGAAGCTGAAAGTTTTTCACCCAATATCAGGAACAAGACAGGGAAGCCCACTTTCCCCACTTCTACTCAACATAGTACTGGAGGTCCTAGCCACAGCAATCAGACAACACAAAGAAATAAAAGGCATCCAGATTGGCAAGGAAGAAGTAAAACTGTCCCTCTTTGCAGATGACATGATATTGTACATGAAAAACCCTAAAGAATCCACTCCAAAACTATTAGGTCTAATATCTGAATACAGCAAAGTTGCAGGATACAAAATTAATACACAGAAATCTGTTGCATTTCTATATACTAACAATGAACTACCACAAAGTGAATTGTGAATTCCATTCACAAATGCATCAAAAGGAATAAAATACCTAGGAATAAACCTAACCAAAGAAATGAAAGACCTATACTCTGAAAACTACAAGGCACTCTTAAGAGAAATTAAAGAGGACTCTAACAAATGGAAACTCATCCCATGCTCTTGGCTAGGAAGAATTAATATTGTGAAAATGGCCATTCTGCCTAAAGCAATCTACAAATTCAATGCAATCTCTATCAAAATACCAACAGCATTCATCAACGAACTTGAACAAATAGTTCTAAAATTTATATGGAAACACAAAAGACCCCGAATAGCCAAAGCAATCCTCAGAAGGAAGTACAAAGGAGGGGGTATCTCATTTCCCCACTTCAAGCTCTACTACAAAGCCACAGTAATCAAGACAATTTGGTATTGGCACAAGAATAGACCCACAGACCAGTGGAACAGAATACAGTCCAGATATTAACCGAAACATATACAGTCAATTAATATACAATACAGGAACCATGGATATACAATGGGGACATGACAGTGACTTCAACAGCTGGTGTTGGCAAAACTAGACAGCTACATGTAAGGGAATGAAACTGGATCATTGTCTAACCCCATACACAAAAGTAAATTTGAAATGGATCAAAGACCTGAATATAAGCCATGAAACCATAAAACTCTTAGAGAAAAACATAGGCAAAAATCTCTTAGACATAAACATGAGCAACTTCTTCATGAACATATCTCCCCGGGCAAGGGAAACAAAAGCAAAAATGAACAAGTGGGACTATATCAAGCTGAAAAGTTTCTGTACAGCAAAGGACACCATCAATAGAAAAAAAAGACATCCTACAGTATGGGAGAATATATTCATAAATGACATATCTGATAAAGGGTTGACATCCAAAATATATAAAGAGCTCACACACCTCAACAAACCAAAAGCAAATAATCCAATTAAACAGTGGGCACAGGATCTGAACAGACACTTCTCCAAAGAAGAAATTCAGATGGCCAGAAGGCACATGAAAAGATGCTCCACATCACTCATCATCACAGAAATGCCAATTAAAACCACAATGAGGTATCACCTCACACCAGTAAGGATGGCCACCATCCAAAAGACAAACAACAACAAATGTTGGCAAGGTTGTGGAGAAAGGGGAATCCTCCTACACTGCTGGTGGGAATGTATATTAGTTCAACCATTGTGGGAAGCAGTATGGAGGTTCCTCAAAAAGCTCAAAATAGAAATACCATTTGACCCAGGAATTCCACTTCTAGGAATTTACCCTAAGAATGCAGCAGCCCAGTCTGAAAAAGACAGATGCACCCCTATGTTTATCACAGCCAAGAAATGGAAGCAACCTAAGTGTCCATCAGCAGATGAATGGATAAAGAAGATGTGGTACATATACACAATGGAATATTATTCAGCCATAAGAAGAAAATAGACCCTACCATTTGCAACAGCGTGGATGGAGCTAGAGGGTATTATGTTCAGTGAAATAAGCCAGGAGGACAAAGACAAGTATGATTTCACTCATCTGTGGAGTGAAAAAACTGAAGGAACAAAACCGCAGCAGACTCACAGAACCCAAGAATGGACTAACAGTTACCAAAGGGAAAGGGACCAGGGAGGATGGGTGGGAAGGGAGGGTTAAGGAGGAAAAGGGGGCATTACAATTAGGAGACATAATGTCGGAGGGTACACGGGGAGGCCCATACAACACAGAGAAGACACATAGTGATTCTATAGCATCTTACTACGCTGATGGACAGTGACTGTAATGGGGTATGTGGTGGGGACTTGATGATGGGGGGAGTCTAGTAACCATAATGTTGCTCATGTAATTGTATATTAATGATACCAAAATAAAATAAAATAAATTGGGTAATTCATTGTCTCAGAAGTCACTTCTCTGCTGGTTTCTGTTTGAATAACATTTCAATAAGTAAAACATTTTCAAGTGCTGCAAGATGGAATATCAACAGTAATTATTTTTTGCTTTTTTTAAAAGTAAAGTATCATTGATGTACAATCTTATGTTCATTTCAAATATACAACACAGTGGCTCAACAGTTACCTGTAATATTAAATCCTCACCCCCTCTAGTGTGGTCACTATCTATCAACATAGAAAGATGTTATAAAAGCATTAACTATATTCACCATGTTCAATAGTGATTTTTATATAAGGCAAAATTATCCTTCAGGAATAAAGGAGAAATAAATATATCCTCAGACAATGGAAAACTTTTTAAATTGCCACTGGCTGACTTACCCTTAAAAAATGGCTAAAGGAAAATCTTCAGTCTAAAAAGATATGATGAAGGATGGAATCTTGGACCATGAGGAAGGAAGACAGAACAATAGAGTAGAAATATGCATGCAGAGAGACTGGATCACTCATACTTTGCAGGTGGGAATGGAAAATGGTACAGCAAGACTGGAAAATAGTAAGGAATATTTTACAAAACTCAACTTATCATTACCATAAGAATCAGCAACTATGCTCTTGGTACTATCCCAGAGAATATACATGAGTGTTAGGAAGTTTACTCCTAATTGTCAAAAACTGGAAACAACCCTGATGACCTTCAACTGATGAACAGATAAACAAACCATGATACACCCATATCATGTAGTAGTAATTCAGCAATAAAAAAGAAAGAACTACTGATATACACAGCAACTTAAATGAATCTCCAGGAAACCATGCTGAATGAAAAAAGGCAATCCCAAAAGGTTAATGCTTTGTGAGCCTATTTATATAAAAGTCTTGAAATGACAAAATTATGAAAAGGAGAAGAGATCAGTGGTTACCAAGGACAGGGAAGGGGCAGGGTAGGAGTAGGAGGGTGAAAGAAGAAAGGTAGGTGTGGTTTGAAAGATCAGTAGGTGAGATCCTAGTGATGGAAGTGTTCTGAATCTTGACTGTAATGGAGAATATGGAAACTAACACATGTCATGAAATTATATGAAACTGAACACACATATACACAAACATAAGCATACACATGAACACAAATAAAAGTGAGGACATCTCAATAAAATTTGTGGATGGTATTAATGTCTACATCCTGGTTATGATATTGTACTACAGTTTCACAAGATGTTTTCATTGGGGGAAACTGGGTAAAGGTACATAAGGTACCTCTGTATTATTTCTTAACAATTGAACATGCAGCTATAATTTTCTCAAAATAAAACTTTTAATTTTTAATTAATTTTAATTAATTTTTAATTACAAAAAGCTACCACTAGCTCACATTAAGGGTGCTAATGAATCTAGACTGAATTACAGTGCTACTTGTAATACATATCATTTCAAACTCACCATAATCACAAGGGATGAAGGCATATGTTGAAGTCTCTTGACGGCTGTCATTTTTCAAGAAAGATAGGTAATTCATCATCTCAATGTTATTTTCTCGGCTGATTTCTCCTTCAACCAACATTTCTGTAAGAAAAACAATGTTCAAATGGTATGAGAAAAGTTTCCCAACATCATAATATATCTCCAATGAAACAATCCTTCAGTAATTAAGCAAAACTACAGATATCTACAAAGGAAAACCAAAAGTATTTGGCACTAACTGACTTATGCTTAAAAAATGGCTAAAGGAAAATCTTCAAACAGAGAGCATATACTACAAAGAATTCTGGAGCATCAAGGAGAAAGAACAATGGAAAGAGCAGGAATATGGCTGCAGAGAAGCTGGGTCACTCATACATTACTGACAGGAATGGAAAATGATATAACTACAATGGAAATCAGTTTGTCAGTTTCTTATAAAACTAAGAATGGGATAGAGATTAAAGAGGGCGGCGTGAGAGGTGAGACAGAGGCTTCCTCCTAAAACCACATATAATACGAAAATATAATACACTAATCCTGAAAGAGCAACACAAAAGAGGACTGCACCAGACTGCATACACCTGGAGAAAAGAGCAGACCTCACAGAACAGGGTAACATACCAAAGCCGTGGCCCAGTGGGACCCAAGCCCTTACCCCACTCCAGCTCACTGGTGGGAGGAAAAGAAATGAAGTGGGGAGGGAGTAGAGGCCTGGGACTACTGAATACCTAACTCCGGAGATCTGCTCTGGGAGCACAAACCTACATTTCATGGTCCTTGCATGGTACTCCAGTGATTAGGGCTTTGGAAAGCTAAGACAGGCAGAATTTCTGGAGAGACTGAGATTCCAGTGCTTGTGGAAAGCAGGGATCCATATCCGGCAGCTCTGGGACAAAAGAAAGGTGGGAAGTCTGAGAGACTTCCTAACAAGGAAGCCCTTAGGAAGAGAGCCGCTAAAGGGGCAAGTATTGCACAGAGCTTACTGTTCAGAAGAAAGGAAAGGAAGACAAAATTGTCCAGGTGCACTCTGCCCAGCAGGTTGGGAGCTTTCACGATCTTCAGGCACTCCAGCTCCCTGGCTAGCTACACAGCTCCAAGGACACCCTCCATGATACACAGCCTACTGTGCCTTTCTCCGAGCCAGCCCCACCTGGCTCACAAACCGGCAAACCCTACCCTGGCAGTAGGTGAGCCAGAGGGAAGACCTGTCTACAGCAACTACAAATGCAAAGCATAGAGGCTCATACCCATGTGCTCGGCCCACTGGTTCAGGCAGTGGAGACAGGCACACCAGCTGGGAAGCAGGAAACAGCTCTTTCCTCCCCCCAAGCACCAATACCACTCCCCTATGAACCCCGATATTGCTTCAGGGGTTGACCAGCTCCAGAGAATAAAGCTTCTGGGCACTAGAGAGTACCATATACAAATATGAAATGCCAAGGGAACCTGGTTCAAAGTAAAATTATTAATACAACTCCTCAGAAAGATTTAAATGACATCAACCTCATGAATCTTCCTGAAAGGGAGTTCAAAATAAAAATCATTAACATGCTCATGGAGATAAAGAAAGATAGTCAATAACTCAGGAATGAATTCCGGTCAAAGATCCAATCATTGAAGAGCACAATGGAGGCTATTAAAAGCAGATTAGATACAGTGGAGGAGATGATAAATGAAATAGAAACTACAGAAGAATAATAAGAAGCTGTGGCACAGAGAGAAAAAAGGATCTCTAAGAATGAAAGAATATTGAGAGAACTGTGTGACCAATCCAAATGGAACAATATTCACATTATAGGGATACTGGAAGATGAAGAGAGAGAAAAATGGATAGAAAGTGTCTTTGAGGAGGTAATTGCTGAAAACTTCCCCAATCTGGGGAAGAAGATAGTCTCTCAGGCCATGGAGTTGCACAGATCTCCCAACACAAGAGACCCAAGGAGGACAACACCAAGACATATAGTAATTAAACTGGCAAAGATCAAGGATAAGGACAGACTATTAAAAGCAGCCAGAGAGAGAAACAGGATCACATACAAAGGAAAGCCCATCAGGCTATCATTAGACTTCTCAGCAGAAACCTTACAGGCCAGAAGGGACTGGCATGATGTATTTAATGCAGTGAAGCACAAGGGCCTCAAAGAAAGATTACTTTACCCAGCAAGATTATCATTTAAATTTGAAGGAGGGATTAAACAATTTCTACATAAGCAAAAGCTGAGAGAATTTACCTCCCACAAACTATCTCTAGAGTGTACTTTAGAGGGATTGCTATAGATGGAAGTGTTCCTAAGGTTGAATAGCTGTCACCAAAGGTAATAAAACCACAGTAAAGAAAGTAGAACAGCTAATTACTAAGCAAATGCAAAATTAAATTAACTATCCCCGAGTCAATCAAGGGATAGAAAAGAGTACAGAGTATGATACCTAATATATAAAGAATGGAGGAGGAAGAAAAGGAAAAAGAAAAAAAAGGAACCTTTAGATTATGTTTGTAATAGCATGTTAAGTGAGTTAAGTTAGACTCTTAGGTAGTAAGGAAGTTAACCTTGAACCTTTGGTAACCACGAATCTAAAGCATGCAATGGCGATAAGTACATAGCTATCGATAATCATCCTAAATGTAAATGGACTGAATGTACCAATCAAAAGACATAGCCATTGAATGAATAAAAAACAAGACCCATCTATATGCTGCCTACAAGAGAGACTCACTTTAAATCCAAAGACATACATAGACTAAAAGTGAAGGGATGGAAAAAGACATTTCATGCAACTAATAGGGAGAAAAAGCAGGACTTGAAGTACTTGTATCCAACAAAATAGACTTCAAAAGAAAGAAAGTCACAAAAGACAGAAGAAGGACATTACATAATGATAAAAGGGTCAATCCAAAAGAAGACATAACCATTATAAATATCTCTGCACCCAACACAGGAGCACCTACATATGTGAAACAAATACTAACAGAATTAAAAGGGGAAATAGAATGCAATGCATTCATTTTAGGAGACTTCAACACTCCACTCACTCTGAAGGACAGATCAACCAGACAGAAAAGGAGATAGAGGCACTGAACAACACATTACAACAGATGGACCTAACAGACATCTACAGAAATCTACACCAAAAAGCACCAGAATACACATTCTTCTCAAGTGCACATGGAACCTTTTCAAGAATAGATCATATACTAGGCCACAAAAAGAGCCTCAATAAATTCAAAAAGATTGAAATTGTACCAACCAGTTTCTCAGACCACAAAGGTAGGAAACTAGAAATAGATTACAAAAAGAAAATGAAAAATCCCACAAACACATGGAGGCTTCACAAAATGCTCTTATATAACCAATGGATCAATGACGAAATAAAACAGAGGTCAAGCAATATATGGAGACAAATGACAACTATAATTCAACACCGCAACAATCTGTGGATGCAGCAAAAGCTATGCTAAGAGGAAAGTATAATGAAATACAGGCCTACCTCAGGAAAGAAGAAGAATCCCATATGACCAGTCTAAACTCACAATTAACAAAAATAGAAAAAGAAGAACAAAGGAGGCCCAAAGTCAATCAAAGGAAGGACATAATAAATATTAGAGCAGAAATAAATAAAATAGAGAAGAATAAAACACTAGAAAGTATCAATGAAAGCAGGGGCTGGTTCTTGGAGAAAATAAACAAAATAGATAAACCCCTAGCCAGACTTATCAAGAAAAAACAGTCTACTCACATAAACAGAATCAGAAATGACAAAGGAAAAATCACTATGGACACCACAGAAATACAAAGAATTATTAGAGAATATTATGAAAAATTAAATGCTAACAAACTGGATAACTTAGAAGACAAGGACAACTTTCTAGAACAATACAACCTTCCAAGGCTGACACAGGAACAGAAAATCAGAACAGATCAATTACCTGCAACAAAATTGAACTGGTAATCAATAAAACTACCCAAGAACAATACCACTGGATGAGATGGATTCACCACTGAATTTTATCAAACATTTAGTGAACACCTAATACCCAACCTCCTTAAAGTTTTCCAAAAAGTAGAAGAGGGAATACTTTCAAACTCATTCTATGAGGCTGGCATTACTCTAATACCAAAACCAGGCAAAGACACCACAAAAAAGGAAAACTACAGACCAATATCCCTGATAAACATGGATGCAAAAATACTCAACAAAATATTAGCAAACCAAACTCAAAAATACATCAAGACTATCATACACCATGATCAAATGGGATTCATCTCAGGGATGCAAGGATGGTATAACATTCGAAAATCCATCAACATCATCCACCACATCAACAAAAAGGACAAAAACCACATGATCATCTCCATAAATACTGAAGAAGAATTCGACAAAATTCAACATCCATTCATGATAAAAACTCTCAACAAAATGGGTATAGAGGGCAAGAACCTCAACATAATAAAGGCCATATACGACAAACCCACAGCCAACATCATACTGAACAGTGAGCAGCTGAAAGCTTTTCACCTAAGATTGGGAACAAGACAGGGATGCCCACTTTCCCCACTTCTACTCAACATAGTACTGGAGGTCCAAGCCACAGCACTCAGACAACACAAAGAAATAAAAGGCATCCAGATTGGCAAGGAAGAACTAAAACTGTCCCTGTTTGCAGATGACATGACATTGTACATGACAAGCCCTAAAGAATCCACTCCAAAACTACCAGGTCTAATATCTGAATTCAGCAAAGTTGCAGGATACAAAATTAATATACAGAAATCTGTTACATTCCTATATACTAACAATGAACTTCCACAAAGAGAATTGTGAATTTCATTCACAATTGCATCAAAAAGAATAAAATACCTAGGAATAAACCTAACCAAGGAAGTGAAAGACCTATACTCTGAAAACTACAAGACACTCATGAGAGAAATTAAAGAAGATACCAATACATGGCAACACATCCTGTGCTCATGGATAGGAAGAATTAATATTGTTAAAATGGCCATCCTGCCTAAAGCAATCTACAGATTCAATGCAATTCCTATCAAAATACCAACAGCATTCTTCAAAAAACTAGAACATATTGTTCTAAAATTCATATGGAACCACAAAAGATCCCAAATAGCCAAAGCAATCCTGAAAAGGAAGAATAAAGCTGGGGGTATTATGCTCCCCAACTTCAAGCTCTCCTACAAAGCCACAGTAATCAAGACAATTTGGTACTGGCACAAGAACAAACCTATTGACCAATGGAACAGACTAGAGAGCCCTGATATAAACCCAACCATATATGGTCAATTAGTATATGATAAAGGAGCAATGGACATACAATGGGGAAATCACAGCCTCTTCAACAGCTGGTGTTGACAAAACTGGACAACTACACACAAGAGAATGAAACTGGATTATTGTGTAACCCCATACACAAAACTAAACTCAAAATGGATCAAAGACCTGAATGTAAGTCATGAAACCATAAAACTCTTAGAAGACAACATAGGCAAAAATCTCCTGAATATAAGCATGAGCAACTTCTTCCTGAACACATCTCCTTGAGCAAGGAAAACAAAAGCAAAAATGAACTCCTGGGACTACATCAAACTAAAAAGTTTCTGTACAGCAAAGGACACCACCAACAGAACAAAAAGGCATCCTACAGTATGAGAGAATATATTTGTAAATGACATATCCAACAAGGGGTTAACATCGAAAATATATAAAGAGCTTACATGCCTGATCACCCAAAAAGCAAATAACCTGATTAAAAAATGGGCAGAGGATATGAAGGGACAGTTCTCCAAAGAAAAATTCAGATGGCCAACAGACACATAAAAAGATGCTCCACATCACTAATCATCAGGGAAATGCAAATTAAAACCACAATGAGATATCATCTCACTCCAGTAAGGATGGCCAGCATCAAAAAGACTAAGAACAACAAATGCTGGTAAGTATGCAGAGAAAGGGGAACCCTCCTACACTGCTGGTGTTCAACCATTGTGGAAAGCAATATGGAGGTTCCTCAAAAAACTAAAAATAGAAATAAATACCATTTGACCCAGGACTCTCACTCCTTGGAATTTACCCAAAGAATACAACTTCTCAGATTAAAAAAGCCATATGCACCCCTATGTTTATTGCACCACTATTTACAATAGCCAAGATATGGAAGTAACCTCAGTGTTCATCAGTAGATGAATTGATAAAGAAGATGTGGTACATATACACAATGAAATACTATTCAGCCATAAGAAAGAAACAAATCCTACCATTTGCAACAACATGGACGGAGCTGGAGGATATTATGCTCAGTGAAATAAGCCAGGTGGAGAAAGACAAGTGCCAAATGATTTCCCTCATTTGTGGAGTATAATAGTGAAGCAAAACTGAAGGAACAAAATGGCAGCAGACTCAGAGACTCCAAGAAGGGACGAGTGGTTAACAAAGGGGAGGGGTGGGGGAGGGCAGGTCGGGAGGGAGGGAGAAGGGGATTGAGGGGTACTATGTTTAGTACACATGGTGTGGGGGATCACGGGGAAAACAGTGTAGCACAGAGAAGGCAAATAATGAATCTGTGGCATCTTACTACACTGATGGACAGTGACTGCATTGGGATATGGGTGGGGACTTGGTAATATGGTAAATGTAGTAGTCACATTGTTTTTTCATGTGAAACCTTCATAAGAGTGTATATCAATAATACCTTAATAAAAAATTCAAAAAAAAAAGGATGCAACTACCAAAGGACTTGGAAATTGCACTCTTGGGCATTCATCCCCGAGAAATGAAAACTTGTGCAGAAGACTAAAATAAATGAATGGAGCAGAACTGAAAATTATGAATGAGGGCTCATAGCAGCTTTCCCCCTAACAGCCCAAAACAGGAAACCCAGAGGTTTTCAGCAGGTGAACAGATAAACAACAGTACATACACACTAAGAAATACTACCGAACAAGAGGAAAGAAGAAATGACTGATATAAGCAACAATGTGAATGAGACTCCAGGGAATTACACTGAGGAAAAGAAGCCAATCACACAATCACAGACATCACATGATTCCATTTATATAACAATGCCATAGGGACAAATAATAGAGAACAAATTGTGGAGAATAGATTCGTGGTTGCCAGCTGTTAGAGACAGGGCAAGGGGTGGGAGTAGAGAGAAAATGTCAACCAGAGGGAGGTGGGTATGGTTATAAAAGAACAATATGAGGGATCATAGCCTTCCTCTGGTAGAGGATCGTGAACATACACATATGATAAAATTGTATGGAACTAAATACATGCACATATACACAATGATACAAGTGAAACTGAAGATATCTCAATCATATCTGTGGATGGTATCATGTCACTATATTGGTTGTGATCATTTTCTATCATTTTCCAAGATATTACCACTGGGGAAAATGGGGTAATGGGAATATAGTATCTCTCTGTATTATTTTTTACAACTGCATGTACAGCTATATTTTTCTGAAAATAAAAAGTTTCACTAGAAAGATCTACTACCTGCTTGCACTAAGGAGGTTGATGAATCTGATTAAATATGCCACACATCCTAAGTATCATTTCAAACACACCAAAACCAGGAGGAATAAGGCAACATAATGAGGAAATGTCTTGTCGGCTACTACTGTTTTCTAACAAAAGTGTATAATTTGCTGTCTCCGCACTATTTTCCAGACTGGTTTCAGCACTTACCAACATTTCTATGAATGAAATGCTTTCAAGTACTAAAAGACAAGAAATCTAAACCAAGAATTCTGTATCAAACAAAACGATCCCCTAAGAATGAAGTAGATTTGAGACAACAAGAATGAATCTGGAGGCCATTATGCTAAGTGACATGAGCCAGTCAGATACTACATGGCATCACTTATATGTGGAATCTTAAAAAAATAAAGTCAAACTCATAGAAACAGAGAGTAGATTGGTATAATGGTGGTTGCCAGGGCCCAGTGGTGGGGGAAATGAGTATAGGCTGACAAAAAGATACAAACTTCAATATATAAAGAGCTCACATACCTCAACAAACAAAAAGCAAATAATCCAATTAAAAAATGGGCAGAGGAGCTGAACAGACACTTCTCCAAAGAAGAAATTCAGATGGCCAACAGACACATGAAAAGATGCTCCACATTGCTAGTCATCAGAGAAATGCAAAATAAAATCACAATGAGGTATCACCTCACACCAGTAAGGATGGCCACCATCCAAAAGACAAACAACAACAAATGTTGGTGAGGTGTGGAAAAAGGGGAATCCTCCCACACTGCTGGTGGAAATGTAAATTAGTTCAACCATTGTGGAAAGCAGTATGGAGGTTCCTCAAAAAACTAAAAATAGAAATAACATTTGACCCAGGAATTCCACTCCTGAGAATTTACCCTAAGAATGCAGCAGCCCAGTTTGAAAAAGACAGATGCACCCCTATGTTTATCGCAGCACTATTTACAATAGCCAAGAAATGGAAGCAACCTAAGTGTCCATCAGTAGATGAATGGATAAAGAAGATGTGGTACATACACAATGGAATATTATTCAGCCAAAAGAAGAAAACAAATCCTACCATTTGCAACAACATGGATGGAGCTAGAGGGGATTATGCTCAGTGAAATAAACCAGGTGGAGAAAGACAAGTACCAAATGATTTCACTTACCTGTGGAGTATAAGAACAAAGAAAAAACTGAAGGAACAAAACAGGAGCAGAATCACAGAACCCAAGAATGGACTAACAGTTACCAAAGGGAAAGGGACTGGGGAGGATGGGTGGGGAGGGAGGGATAAGGAGTGGAGGAGAAAGGGGGCTTTACGATTAGCATGTATAATGTGGGGGGGGGTGCACGGGGAGGGTTGTGCAACACAGAGAAGACAAGTAGTGATTCTATAGCATCTTAGTACGCTGATGGACAGTGACGGTAATGGGGTTTGTGGGGAGGACTTGGTGATGGGGCAAGCCTAGTAAATATAATGTTCCTCATGTAATTGTAGATTAATGATACCAAAATAAAAAAATAAAAAGTAAAGATACAACCTTCAATGTGTAAAATGAATAAGGTCTGAGGATCTAATGTATACCATGTTGACTACAGTTCATAATACTGTATGAGATAATTGAAATTTGCACAGACAGCAGACGTCAAGTGTTCTCCCTCCAAAAAAAGAGTAAATATGTGAGATGGTGGATGTCTTTATTAACTCAATGGTAGGATCATTTCAAAATGTGTACATGTATCAAATCACCACTTTGTATACTCTCAATATAAAATTGTTTTATTTGTCAATTATGCTTCAACAAAGCAGAATAGAAAACGTGAACATCCAAATCATTAGCAAAAAAAAAAAAAAAGAATGAAGAAAAAATAAAGACATACCCACAAGAAGGACAGTTAAAGTATCACTCAACAGCTGACATACACTTGAGAATGGCTAAAGGGAAGTCTTCCATCAGAAAAAAAATGAGAAAGGAACAAATCTCAGAGCATTGAAAGGAAGGAAAAAAAAGAAAGCAGCAGAAATGTGGATGGGGAGAAACTGGAGCACCCACACATTGCTGTGCGGAATGTAGAATGGTCCTGAGGCTCTGGAAAACTGTTTGGCACTTTCTTATAAGGCTAAACATGCAATTAGCATCCAAGCAGGCATTTGCACCCTTGGGCATTTATCTAACACAAATCAAAATGTATGCTTACACAAAAAACATGTATGAATGGTCACAGCAATTTTCCTTGAAATACTGAGAACTGGAAATGAAAATCCAGCTGTTCTTCAACGGCGAAACAATATGCAAACAGTTGTGCATCTATCACATGGAATATGACTCAGCAATATAAAAAAGAAAATGTTCTGTAGCTAGACTGCGGTGCTGGGTGTCAGACATAACTCAAGTGATACCTTCAAACAGAACTAAACACCTACACACAAACCAATGCAATTGAAGTGGGGAAACCTCAGTAAGATCTGTGGATCGTATCAAGGTCAATATCCTGGTTGTGATGTCTTACTATAGTTTTGCAAGATGGGTAAAGCACAAAAGGATCACTCCATGTTATTACCTACAGCTACATGTGTGTCTTAAATTGCCACAAAATAAGATTTTAATTTCAAAAATAGCAACTACTGGCTTACATTAAGGATGTTGATGCATCTAGATTAAGCAGTACTACTTGAAATATGCATTATTTCAAACTCACCGGCATTGGGTGGGATGAAGTCAGATGTAGAGGCAGGCATCTGGGCCAGTGGGCCACTGTCATTTCCCACGACAATTAGGTTATACATCGTGTGGATGCTGTTTCCCATGCTAGTTCCTGCCCCTACCGGCATTTCTGTAAGTCTAACGTCTTCTTCATCTGCTGAAAAACAACTCTCAACAGTGAATTCTATGCTGAGAAAAAATATCCTTCAAGAAAGAAGCAGAAATAGACATTCTGACACGAAGGAATATCATTGTTAAAATTGTCACTAGCAGATTTACCCTTAAAATATAGCTAAAGGAAAATGTTCAAACAGAAAGGATATCATAAAAGACAGAGCCTTGGAGCATCAGGAAGGAAGAAATAACAATGGAAACATCAGAAATACGGATGGGGAGAAACTGGAGCACCCACACATTGCTGTTGGGAATGTGGAATGCTCCCGAGTCTCTGGAAAACTGTTTGGCACTTTCTTATAAGGCTAAACATGCAATTAGCATCCAAGCAGGCATTTGCACCCTTGGGCATTTATCTAACACAAATCAAAATGTATGCTTACACAAAAAACATGTATGAATGGTCACAGCAATTTTCCTTGAAATACTGAGAACTGGAAATGAAAATCCAGCTGTTCTTCAACGGTGAACCAATATGCAAACAGTTGTGCATCTATCACATGGAATACGACTCAGCAATATAAAAAAGAAAATGTTCTGTAGCTAGACTGCGGTGCTGGGTGTCAGACATAACTCAAGTGATACCTTCAAACAGAACTAAACACCTACACACAAACAAATGCAATTGAAGTGGGGAAACCTCAGTAAGATCTGTGGATCGTATCAAGGTCAATATCCTGGTTGTGATGTCTTACTATAGTTTTGCAAGTTGGGTAAAGCACAAAAGGATCACTCCATGTTATTACCTACAGCTACATGTGTGTCTTAAATTGCCACAAAATAAGATTTTAATTTCAAAAATAGCAACTACTGCCTTACATTAAGGATGTTGATGCATCTAGATTAAGCAGTACTACTTGAAATATGCATTATTTCAAACTCACCGGCATTGGGTGGGATGAAGTCAGATGTAGAGGCAGGCATCTGGGCCAGTGGGCCACTGTCATTTCCCACGACAATTAGGTTACACATTGTGTGGATGCTGTTTCCCATGCTAGTTCCTCCCCCTACCGGCATTTCTGTAAGTCTAACGTCTTCTTCATCTGCTGAAAAACAACAACTCTCAACAGTGAATTCTATGCTGAGAAAGAATATCCTTCAGGAAAGAAGCAGAAATAGACATTCTGACACGAAGGAATATCATTGTTAAAATTGTTACTAGCAGATTTACCCTTAAAATATAGCTAAAGGAAAATGTTCAAACAGAAAGGATATCATAAAAGACAGAGCCTTGGAGCATCAGGAAGGAAGAAATAACAATGGATAAACATCAGAAATACGGATGGGGAGAAACTGGACCACCCACACATTGCTGTGGGGAATGTAGAATGGTCCCAGGTCTCTGGAAAACTGTTTGGCACTTTCTTATAAGGCTAAACATGCAATTAGCATCCAAGCAGGCATTTGCACCCTTGGGCATTTATCTAACACAAATCAAAATGTATGCTTACACAAAAAACATGTATGAATGGTCACAGCAATTTTCCTTGAAATACTGAGAACTGGAAATGAAAATCCAGCTGTTCTTCAACGGTGAACCAATATGCAAACAGTTGTGCATCTATCACATGGAATACGACTCAGCAATATAAAAAAGAAAATGTTCTGTAGCTAGACTGCGGTGCTGGGTGTCAGACATAACTCAAGTGATACCTTCAAACAGAACTAAACACCTACACACAAACCAATGCAATTGAAGTGGGGAAACCTCAGTAAGATCTGTGGATCGTATCAAGGTAAATATCCTGGTTGTGATGTCTTACTATAGTTTTGCAAGATGGGTAAAGCACAAAAGGATCACTCCATGTTATTACCTACAGCTACATGTGTGTCTTAAATTGCCACAGGATAAGATTTTAATTTCAAAAATAGCAACTACTGCCTTACATTAAGGATGTTGATGCATCTAGATTAAGCAGTACTACTTGAAATATGCATTATTTCAAACTCACGGGCATTGAGTAGGATGAAGTCAGATGTAGAGGCAGGCATCTGGGCCTGTGGGCCACTGTCATTTCCCACGACAATTAGGTTATACATCGTGTGGATGCTGTTTCCCATGCTAGTTCCTGCCCCTACCGGCATTTCTGTAAGTCTAACGTCTTCTTCATCTGCTGAAAAACAACTCTCAACAGTGAATTCTATGCTGAGAAAGAATATCCTTCAGGAAAGAAGCAGAAATAGACATTCTGACACGAAGGAATATCATTGTTAAAATTGTCACTAGCAGATTTACCCTTAAAATATAGCTAAAGGAAAATGTTCAAACAGAAAGGATATCATAAAAGACAGAGCCTTGGAGCATCAGGAAGGAAGAAATAACAATGGAAACATCAGAAATATGGATGGGGAGAAACTGGAGCACCCACACATTGCTGTTGGGAATGTGGAATGCTCCCGAGTCTCTGGAAAACTGTTTGGCACTTTCTTATAAGGCTAAACATGCAATTAGCATCCAAGCAGGCATTTGCACCCTTGGGCATTTATCTAACACAAATCAAAATGTATGCTTACACAAAAAACATGTATGAATGGTCACAGCAATTTTCCTTGAAATACTGAGAACTGGAAATGAAAATCCAGCTGTTCTTCAACGGTGAACCAATATGCAAACAGTTGTGCATCTATCACATGGAATACGACTCAGCAATATAAAAAAGAAAATGTTCTGTAGCTAGACTGCGGTGCTGGGTGTCAGACATAACTCAAGTGATACCTTCAAACAGAACTAAACACCTACACACAAACCAATGCAATTGAAGTGGGGAAACCTCAGTAAGATCTGTAGATCGTATCAAGGTAAATATCCTGGTTGTGATGTCTTACTATAGTTTTGCAAGATGGGTAAAGCACAAAAGGATCACTCCATGTTATTACCTACAGCTACATGTGTGTCTTAAATTGCCACAGGATAAGATTTTAATTTCAAAAATAGCAACTACTGCCTTACATTAAGGATGTTGATGCATCTAGATTAAGCAGTACTACTTGAAATATGCATTATTTCAAACTCACGGGCATTGAGTAGGATGAAGTCAGATGTAGAGGCAGGCATCTGGGCCTGTGGGCCACTGTCATTTCCCACGACAATTAGGTTATACATCGTGTGGATGCTGTTTCCCATGCTAGTTCCTGCCCCTACCGGCATTTCTGTAAGTCTAACGTCTTCTTCATCTGCTGAAAAACAACTCTCAACAGTGAATTCTATGCTGAGAAAGAATATCCTTCAGGAAAGAAGCAGAAATAGACATTCTGACACGAAGGAATATCATTGTTAAAATTGTCACTAGCAGATTTACCCTTAAAATATAGCTAAAGGAAAATGTTCAAACAGAAAGGATATCATAAAAGACAGAGCCTTGGAGCATCAGGAAGGAAGAAATAACAATGGAAACATCAGAAATATGGATGGGGAGAAACTGGAGCACCCACACATTGCTGTTGGGAATGTGGAATGCTCCCGAGTCTCTGGAAAACTGTTTGGCACTTTCTTATAAGGCTAAACATGCAATTAGCATCCAAGCAGGCATTTGCACCCTTGGGCATTTATCTAACACAAATCAAAATGTATGCTTACACAAAAAACATGTATGAATGGTCACAGCAATTTTCCTTGAAATACTGAGAACTGGAAATGAAAATCCAGCTGTTTTTCAACGGCGAACCAATATGCAAACAGTTGTGCATCTATCACATGGAATACGACTCAGCAATATAAAAAAGAAAATGTTCTGTAGCTAGACTGCGGTGCTGGGTGTCAGACATAACTCAAGTGATACCTTCAAACAGAACTAAACACCTACACACAAACCAAAGCAATTGAAGTGGGTAAACCTCAGTAAGATCTGTGGATCGTATCAAGGTCAATATCCTGGCTGTGATGTTTTACTATAGTTTTGCAAGATGGGTAAAGCACAAAAGGATCACTCCATGTTATTACCTACAGCTACATGTGTGTCTTAAATTGCCACAAGATAAGATTTTAATTTCAAAAATAGCAACTACTGGCTTACATTAAGGATGTTGATGCATCTAGATTAAGCAGTACTACTTAAAATATGCATTATTTCAAACTCACGGGCATTGAGTGCGATGAAGTCAGATGTAGAGGCAGGCATCTGGGCCAGTGGGCCACTGTCATTTCCCACGACAATTAGGTTACACATTGTGTGGATGCTGTTTCCCATGCTAGTTCCTGCCCCTACCGGCATTTCTGTAAGTCTAAGGTCTTCTTCATCTGCTGAAAAACAACAACTCTCAACAGTGAATTCTATGCTGAGAAGGAATATCCTTCAGGAAAGAAGCAAAAATAGATATTGTGACACGAAGGAATATCATTGCTAAAATTGTTACTAGTAGATTTACCCTTAAAATATAGCTAAAGGAAAATGTTCAAACAGAAAGGATATCATAAAAGACAGAGCCTTGGAGGATCAGGAAGGAAGAAATAACAATGGAAACATCAGAATTACGGATGGGGAGAAACTGGAGCACCCAACATTGCTGTGGGGAATGTAGAATGGTCCCGAGGCACTGGAGAACTGTTTGGCACTTTCTTATAAGGCTAAACATGCAATTAGCATCCAAGCAGGCATTTGCACCCTTGGGCATTTATCTAACACAAATCAAAATGTATGCTTACACAAAAAACATGTATGAATGGTCACAGCAATTTTCCTTGAAATACTGAGAACTGGAAATGAAAATCCAGCTGTTCTTCAACGGCGAAACAATATGCAAACAGTTGTGCATCTATCACATGGAATACGACTCAGCAATATAAAAAAGAAAATGTTCTGTAGCTAGACTGCGGTGCTGGGTGTCAGACATAACTCAAGTGATACCTTCAAACAGAGCTAAACACCTACACACAAACCAATGCAATTGAAGTGGGGAAACCTCAGTAAGATCGGTGGATCGTATCAAGGTCAATATCCTGGTTGGGATGTCTTACTATAGTTTTGCAAGATGGGTAAAGCACAAAAGGATCACTCCATGTTATTACCTACAGCTACATGTGTGTCTTAAATTGCCACAAGATAAGATTTTAATTTCAAAAATAGCAAGTACTGGCTTACATTAAGGATGTTGATGCATCTAGATTAAGCAGTACTACTTGAAATATGCATTATTTCAAACTCACCGGCATTGAGTGGGATGAAGTCAGATGTAGAGGCAGGCATCTGGGTCAGTGGGTCACTGTCATTTCCCACGACAATTAGGTTACACATTGTGTCAATGCTGTTTCCCATGCTAGTTCCTGCCCCTACCGGCATTTCTGTAAGTCTAACGTCTTCTTCATCTGCTGAAAAACAACAACTCTCAACAGTGAATTCTATGCTGAGAAAGAATATCCTTCAGGAAAGAAGCAGAAATAGATATTCTGACACGAAGGAATATCATTGTTAAATTTGTTACTAGTAGATTTACCCTTAAAATATAGCTGAAGAAAAATGTTCAAACAGAAAGGATATCATAAAAGACAGAGCCTTGGAGCATCAGGAAGGAAGAAATAACAATGGAAACATCAGAAGTACGGATGGGGAGAAACTGGAGCACCCAACATTGCTGTGGGGAATGTAGAATGCTCCCGAGTCTCTGGAAAACTGTTGGGCACTTTCTTATAAGGCTAAACATGCAATTAGCATCCAAGCAGGCATTTGCACCCTTGGGCATTTATCTAACACAAATCAAAATGTATGCTTACACAAAAAACATGTATGAATGGTCACAGCAATTTTCCTTGAAATACTGAGAACTGGAAATGAAAATCCAGCTGTTCTTCAACGGCGAAACAATATGCAAACAGTTGTGCATCTATCACATGGAATACGACTCAGCAATATAAAAAAGAAAATGTTCTGTAGCTAGACTGCGGTGCTGGGTGTCAGACATAACTCAAGTGATACCTTCAAACAGAACTAAACACCTACACACAAACCAATGCAATTGAAGTGGGGAAACCTCAGTAAGATCGGTGGATCGTATCAAGGTCAATATCCTGGTTGTGATGTTTTACTATAGTTTTGCAAGATGGGTAAAGCACAAAAGGATCACTCCATGTTATTACCTACAGCTACATGTGTGTCTTAAATTGCCGCAAGATAAGATTTTAATTTCAAAAATAGCAACTACTGGCTTACATTAAGGATGTTGATGCATCTAGATTAAGCAGTACTACTTGAAATATGCATTATTTCAAACTCACGGGCATTGAGTGGGATGAAGTCAGATGTAGAGGCAGGCATCTGGGCCAGTGGGCCACTGTCATTTCCCACGACAATTAGGTTACACATTGTGTGGATGCTGTTTCCCATGCTAGTTCCTGCCCCTACCGGCATTTCTGTAAGTCTAACGTCTTCTTCATCTGCTGAAAAACAACAACTCTCAACAGTGAATTCTATGCTGAGAAAGAATATCCTTCAGGAAAGAAGCAGAAATAGACATTCTGACACGAAGGAATATCATTGTTAAAATTCTCACTAGCAGATTTACCCTTAAAATATAGCTAAAGGAAAATGTTCAAACAGAAAGGATATCATAAAAGACAGAGCCTTGGAGCATCAGGAAGGAAGAAATAACAATGGAAACATCAGAAATATGGATGGGGAGAAACTGGAGCACCCACACATTGCTGTTGGGAATGTGGAATGCTCCCGAGTCTCTGGAAAACTGTTTGGCACTTTCTTATAAGGCTAAACATGCAATTAGCATCCAAGCAGGCATTTGCACCCTTGGGCATTTATCTAACACAAATCAAAATGTATGCTTACACAAAAAACATGTATGAATGGTCACAGCAATTTTCCTTGAAATACTGAGAACTGGAAATGAAAATCCAGCTGTTCTTCAACGGCGAACCAATATGCAAACAGTTGTGCATCTATCACATGGAATACGACTCAGCAATATAAAAAAGAAAATGTTCTGTAGCTAGACTGCGGTGCTGGGTGTCAGACATAACTCAAGTGATACCTTCAAACAGAACTAAACACCTACACAGAAACCAATGCAACTGAAGTGGGGAAACCTCAATAAGATCTGTGGATCGTATCAAGGTCAATATCCTGGTTGTGATGTTTTACTATAGTTTTGCAAGATGGGTAAAGCACAAAAGGATCACTCCATGTTATTACCTACAGCTACATGTGTGTCTTAAATTGCCACAGGATAAGATTTTAATTTCAAAAATAGCAACTACTGGCTTAAATTAAGGATGTTGATGCATCTAGATTAAGCAGTACTACTTGAAATATGCATTATTTCAAACTCACCGGCATTGAGTGGGATGAAGTCAGATGTAGAGGCAGGCATCTGGGCCTGTGGGCCACTGTCATTTCCCACGACAATTAGGTTACACATTGTGTGAATGCTGTTTCCCATGCTAGTTCCTGCCCTTACCGGCATTTCTGTAAGTCTAACGTCTTCTTCATCTGCAGAAAAACAACAACTCTCAACAGTGAATTCTATGCTGAGAAAGAATATCCTTCAAGAAAGAAGCACAAATAGACATTCTGACATGGAGGAACATCGTTGTTAAAATTGTCACTAGCAGATTTACCCTTAAAATATAGCTAAAGGAAAATGTTCAAACAGAAAGGATATCATATAAGATAGAGCCTTGGAGCATCAGGAAGGAAGAAATAAAAATGGAAACATCAGAAATATGGATGGGGAGAAACTGGAGCACCCACACATTGCTGTGGGGAATGTAGAATGGTCCTGAGTCTCTGGAAAACTGTTTGGCACTTTCTTATAAAGCTAAACATGCAATTAGCATCCAAGCAGGCATTTGCACCCTTGGGCATTTATCTAACAGAAATCAAAATTTATGTTTACACAAAAACCTGTGCATGAAGGGTCATAGCAATTTTACTTGCAATACCCCAAACTGGATTTGAAAATCCAGATGTTCTTCAACAGTGAACCAATATACAAATTTGTATACAAATATACAAATATAGATGCCATGGAATACTACACAGCAATAAAAAAGGAAATGTTCTATAGCTAGACTCTGGTGCTGGGCATCAGACATACTCAAGTGATAAAATCAAACAGAACTAAACACATACACACAAACCAATAGAATTGAAGCCGGGAAACCTCAATAAGATCTGTGGATTGAATCAAGGCAAATAACCTGGTTGTAATGTTTTACTATACTTTTGTAAGATGGGTAAAGCACAAAGGGATTACTCTGTGTTGTTACCTACAGCTACATGTGTATCTTAAATTGCCACAAAATGAAAGTTTAATTTAAAAAACAGCTACCACTAGCCTCCATTATGGATGTTGATGGATCTAGATTAAGCAGTACTACTTGGAATATGTACTTTTTCAAACTCACCAACATTGGGTGGGGTAGAGTCAGCTGAAGAAGCAGGCATCTGGGCCTCTGGGTGGCAGTCCTTTGCCAATGCAGCTGCGTTTTTATACATTTTCCAAATGCTGTTTTCTACACTGGTTCTTGCATTTACTGGCATTTTTATAAACATAACTTTTTCATGAACTGAAAAAACTCTCAACTGTGAATTCAATACTAAATAAGAATGGCCTTCAGGAAAGAAGCAGAAATAGACATTCTGACACAAAAGAAAATCACTTTTAAAATTGTCCCTAGCAGATTTTCCCTTAAATAAAATGGCGAAAGGAAAATGTTCAGACACAAAGGACATAATGAAAGGAGGAATCTTAGAGCATCAAGAGGAAAGAAATAACAATGGGAAGATCAGAAATATGGATGGGGAGAAACGACCACCCACACCTTGCTGTTGGGAATATTAAATGGTACAGCCTCTCTGAAAAATTGTTTGGCATTTTCTTATAAAGCTAAACAAGCAATTAGCAACCAAGCAGACATTTGCACCCTTGGGCATTTATCTAACAGAAATCAAAACTTATGTTTACCCAAAAACCAGTGCACGAAGGGTCATAGCAATTTTACTTGTGATACTCGGAACTGGAAAACGTTCAGCTGTTCATCAACAGTGATCAGTGTACAAATGGTGGTGCATCTATGCCATGGAATACTACTCAGCAATAAAAAAGGAAACGTTCTGTAGCTAGACTCTGGTGCTGGACATCAGACATACTCAAGTGATAAAATCAAACAGAAGTAAACACTTATACACAAACCAATACAATTAAAGTGGGGAAACCTCAATAAGATCTGTGGATTGTACCATGGCAAATGACCTGGTTGTGATGTTTTACTATAGTTTTGCAAGATGGGTAGAGCACAAAAGGATCCCTCTGTGTTGTTACCTACAGCTATGTGTATCTTAAATTGCCACAAAATGAAAACTTAATTTTAAAAATAGCTACCACTGGCTTACATTAAGGATGTTGATGGATCTAGATTAGGCAGTACTACTTGAAATATGTACAATTTCAAACTCACCAACATTGGGTGGGGTGGAGTCAGCTGAAGAAGAAGGCATCTGGGCCCCTGGGCCACTGTTACTTGCCAACAGGGTTGCATTATACATTTTCCAAAAGCTGTTTTCCTCACAGGTTCTTAAATTTTCTGGCACTTCTGTAAACTCTTCATCTGCTGAAAAACAACAAGTCTCAACTGTGAATTCTATACTGAGTATGAATATCCTTTAGGAGAGAAGCCAAAATAGACATTCTGACATGAGGGAGAGTCGTTTTTAAAATTGTCCCTAGCAATATTTACTCTAAAAATATAGTAAAGGAAAATGTTCAGACAGAAAGAAAGGATATCATAAAAGAAGGAATCTTGGAGTATCAGGAGAATATATAATGATCAAAGATCAGAAATAAGGATGGGGGGAAACTAGACCACCCACACATTGCTGTGGGGAGTGCAGAATGGTCCTGCATCTCTAGAAAACTGTTTGGTACTTTCTTATAAAGCTAAACATGCAATTAGCATCCAAGCAGGCATTTGCACCCTTGGGCATTTATCTAACAGAAATCAAAACTTATGTTTACATGAAAACCTGTGTGTGAAGGGTCATAGCAATTTTACTTGAGATACTGAAAACTGGAAGTAAAAATCCAGCTGTTCGTCCATCAACAGTGAACAATGTACAAATGGTGGTGTATCTATGCCATGGAATACTACTGAGTAATAAAAAAGGAAATGTTCTGTAGCTAGACTGTGGTGCTGGGCATCAGACATACTCAAGTGATAAAATCAAACAGAACTAAACACCTACATACAAACCAATACAATTAAACTAGGGAAACCTCAGTAAGATCTGTGGATTGAATCAAGGTCAATACCCTGGTTGTGAGGTTTTATTATTGAAGTTTTGCAAGATGGGTAAAGCACAAATGGATCACTCTGTGTTGTTACCTACAGCCACATGTGTGCCTTAAATTGCCACAATTTTATAAACAGTTTAATTTTATAAACAGCTACCACTTGCTTACATTATGGATGTTTATGGATCTAGATTAAGTAGCACTATTTGAAATATGTACAATTTCAAACTCACCAGCATTGGTTGGGATTGAGTCAGCTGAAGAAGCAGGTATCTGGGTCCTTGGGCCCCTGAAACTTGCCACTACAATGGCATTATACATTGTCTGAGAGCTGTTTTCCATGCTGGTTCCTGCATTTTCCAGCATTTCTATAAGGGTAATTTTTTCAGGTGCTGAAAAACAACAACTCTTAACGGTGAATTCTATAGTGAAGAAAAACATCCTTCAGGAAAGAAGGGAAAATAAGGACATTCTGACACAAGGAAAAATCATTTTTTTAAATTGTCCCCAGCAGAATTATCCTTAGAAAAGTAGCTAAAGGAAAGTGTTCAGGCAGAAAGGATATCATGAAAGAAGGAATCTTGGAGCATCAGGAAAAAAGAAGTAACAATGGAAAGGTCACAAATATGGATGGGGAGAAACTGGACCACCTACACATTGCCATTGGGAATGTCAAATGTTCCTGCCTCTTGGGAAAACCATTTGGCAATTTCTTATAAAAGCTCAACATGCAATTAACCATAAAATTTAGTAACTGCAGTCTTGGCACTCATGACAACTAGAAATGAAACATACTTATACAAAAAACAGTGCATACTCTCTGGAGGACTTGTGCCGGGGGATGATCATCAAAAAGCCTCCACAGGGATCCGGATGATGCTGCAGTTGTGGCTGCATCCAGCCCACCGTCTCCTGGACTTGCCATAAGAATGAGGAGGGAGATGTCTAGGCTGGCATGTGCATACAGTGAGACAACGAATTTGACCGGATCTGTACTGTTGGAACTCAGCCAGGAGTTGGGAGGGGTGCAAGTTGTAGCACTCCAAAATCTTATGACTATAGACTATCTACGGTTAAAAGAACATATGGGATGTGAACAGATCCCAGAAATGGGCTGCTTTAATTTGTCTGATGGTTCAAGTACAGTTGGACAATATCCATCATATCATAGATAAATTTTCACAAATGCCTAGGGTGCCTAAATGGTTTTCTTGGCTTCACTGGAGATGGATGGTAATTATAGATTTGCTTTGTTTATGTCACCGTATTCCTATTATGTTAATATGTGTGTGCAAATTAGTTAGTAGTTTAAAACCTATACATACTTAAGGTACTCCACAAGAAGATATGTCAAAGAAATAATCAATCCTCCCATGTTTCCTTCATATGCTACATCTATAGCTTTTCTTCTTCCTTCCTAATTACAACCCTTAAATAGAATTCGTGCCTCATATCGAATTTACCGAGTATCATAATTCCTCCAGGTGGTAAAGATACCTCGAGACAAGTGCTGGGCATAGAAGCCACAGGGCATAAATCTGCAAAGAAGTAAAAAGCTAACCTTTGCAAACAATATGGCTTCTCTCTCACTTACCAACGTTACATTTCCCTGTATGGCCCCGGAAGATGACTGGTTAGCCAGAGACGGGTAAGATTCCTCAAGGGAGGAACAACCTAAGACAGGCACAGTCGCAGGGGGGCCATCAGGTGAGAATTTGGGGATCAACAGAGGTGAGGCTCAGAACCTCACCCCCCCCCTGCTTTGAGAGAAATCTTCTGCATCCGTGGATGTTTGTTGCCCTTGTCTAGCCTGGATTAATACTTAGTCCATAGGCACACACCTGATCATCTGATCATCTACATTTGCCCTCTTACAGCACTAAACTATGTTTTCTACCTTTATCTTGCATCTACCTACCACTTCAGCATTTTATTAAAAATAAAAGTAATAATAATAATAGGAGAAATGTGGGATCAACATATAAATCAAGTACAAAAATCAAACGAATATTCATATTTGACCTGATTGTTTATAGGTCATAATGCATGATCAAAACCGATAGTTTCTGTGATGAATGCCCTTGTACTGTTCACCATGTAAGAATTTATTCACTATGTAAGAATTCGTTCACCATGTAAGAACTTGTTCGTTATGTTTCAGAAGATTGGAGACTGACGAGAATTAGGCTTGAGATGGATTAATGATTGTACATTGAGCGTTGACCCCCCTATACTGAATTTTATTGTTGTTAACAACCATTTGATCAATAAATATGAGAGATGCCCTCTCAAAAAAAAAAAAAGTGAGTCCTATATTAATAGCAGCTTTTGTTGGCTTTTTTTTTTTGACATTAAATTGTGTGTGGTTGGTAAGGAAAAAAAAAACAGTGCATAAATGTTCACAGCATCTTTACTTGTAATATCTAGAAACTTAGAAAGAAAAAACACATGTCTATCAATGTATGAATTGTTTTAAAAAAAACTGCTGCATATCTATACCATGGAAAACTCATCATCAGTAGAAAGGAACTGAGCAATTAAAACTTACATTTACACAAAAACATGTACCTGAATGTTTATGGCTGCTTTGTGCTTAATAGCCAAATAGTGAAAGAAAAAAAACAGATGTCCTTGAACAGGTGACCAGTTAAACAAAATGTAGTATGTCCACCGTATGGGATACTACTCAGCAATCATATTAATAAACTATTGATATACATAACAAACTGGATAATTCTCCAGGGAATTAAGCTGAGAAGAAGCTAATCCCAAGAGGTTACTTAGTGTATGATTCCACTTATATAACCATCTAAAGAGACAAAAATTATAAAAATGGAGAAGAGATCAATGGTGGCCAGATGTTCGGGATGGGTTTTAGGGGAAGAGAAGATGGGTTGGTTGGGAAAGGGCAATATCAAGGGATTCTCAAGTGATAGAAATGATCTCTACCTTAACTGTGGTGGTGGACATGCAAACCTATTCATGTGATCAAGTTGCATAGAGCTAAATGGACACACAAATGCATACACACACCCACACATACCCAGATACAAGTAAACTTGAGGATATCTCCATAACATCTACAGACTGTACCAATACCAATATCCAGATTGTGACACTGTACTTTAGCTTTGCAAGATTTATCATTGGGGAAAATAGGTAAAGCAAAATCAGGATATCTCTGCATTAGCTCTTTAAACTGCATATAAATCTTAAATTACATAAAAACAAAAAGTTCAAAGAAGAGCTGCAACTGGCTTGTATTAAGTATGTTGATGGCTCTAACCGTAATATTCAGCATTTCAAACTCACCAAAATTGGGTGGACGACTGAAAGGTGAAGAATCAGTATCTTGGCCACTGAAATTTCCCAGTAAAGCTGTGTAATACACTCTCTGAGAGTGGTTTTCCACACTGGTTTCTGTGTTTTCTGGTATTTCTAAGAGTAGGAGTTTTTCAATTGCTGAAAGAAAATGATTCACAACCGTGAATTCTATATGAAGTGAAAAACTATCCTACAGGAAAAAGAAGAATGAAAGACGGTCTGAAGCAACAGAAAACTGAAAAAAATCTGTCCCTGGCAGAGTTACCCATAAGGAAAGGCTACAGGAAAATCTTCGAAAAGAAAGGGTATTATAAAAGAAGGAAATTTGGAGCATCAGAAAGAAAGGAAAAACAATGGGAAGAACAGAAATACAGATGGGGAGAAACTGGACCACCCGCACATTGCTGTTGGGAATGTAAAATGGGACAGCCTCTCTGGGAAACTGGCAGTTTCTTACGAAACTAAACATGCTATTACCATAAAACTCTACAACTGCACTCTCGGCATTCATGATAGAGAAGTAAAAATATATATTTACACAAAAACCAGCACATGGATGTTCATAGCAGCTTTCCTCCTAATACCAAAAACTGGGGAAAAAAAAACAAAACTAATGTCCTTCAATGGGTGAACGGTTAAAAACAACTATTACATATTGAAACCATGGAAAACAATTCAGAAATCAAAAGGGAAGGAAGTACTGATACATGCAACAACGTGGATGAATCTTCAGGGAATTACGCTGAGCAAGAACAAAACAATCCCCAAAGGTTACATACCATAAGATTCGCTTTATATAACACTCCTGAAGTGACAAAATTATAGAGACCAGTGTTTGCCAGGGGTTAGGGAATGGTCAGTGGGGAAGGAAAGGGTGACCTCAGAGAGGCAAATGTGGTTACGAAAGGAGAAGATGAGGAATCTTTATGGTGACGGAAATATTCTGTATCTGGACAGTGCTAAGTGGATATCAAACCTACTCATGTGATAAAACTATAAGTAAGTATAAACACACAAACTACTACACGTAAAACTGGGGGCATCTCGATAACATCTGCGTACTGTATCAAGTCAATATCCTGGTTGGGATATTTTAATATAGTTTTGCATGATGTTAACATTGCATGATGTTAACATTGGGAGTATAAAAGGGATCTCTTCATATTATTTCTTACAAATATATGTGAACTTAAAATTATTTCAAAATAAAAAGTTTAATTTTAAAACAATGAGCTACCACTAGCTTGCATTAAGGATAGTGAAACATCTAGATTCAATAGTGCTCCTTGTAATATTTGTCATCTAGAAATCACTAAAATTGTGTGGGAGACAGACAGATGAAGAGGAGGGACATTGGTCACCGTTACCTCCTGATAAAATTGGGTAATTTATTGTCTTAGTTTTGTTTTCCAAGCTGGTTTCTGCTATTTCTGGCATATCTACAGGAAGAACATTTTTCAGGTACTTAAGAAAAGAACCCTCAACCGTTAATTCTGTACATAGCAAAACTATCCTCGATTAATGCATTGGAAATAAAGACATTCTCACATGAAGAAAAACTAAAAGGACATGTCCCTTTCAGATTTACCCTGAAGAAAAGAGTAAAAGAAAATCTTCAAATAGAACATGCATGATGAAAGAATGGATCTTTCAGCATGAAGAAGAAATAAAGAATAATGGAAAGAGAAGTGCTATATGCAACAAGACCATAGCAAGGGAGCTCCATTCACTGCTTGCCAGGGGTTAGAATGGGGCAAGGTGGGAAGGAAGAGTGACCAGAGGAAGGTGGCTGTGTTTATAACATGGCAATGTGAAGGTCCTTGCAACAACGACAGAAGTGTTCTCTATCATGACTACAGTGCTGGACAAATACAGCAACTCAGGGAATAAACTGCATAGAACTAAATATAAGCATGCACACACACATGCACAAATGTGCATTTAATCAATGGCAGTATCTTGGTTGTGATATTTTATTACAGTTTTGCAAGATGTTATCACTGGAGAAAATGAGTAAAGCATAAATGGGATCTCTGAGTAATTTCTTACAACTATGCATGAATCTAAAGTCATCTCAAAATAAAAAGCTTAAAAAAGCTACCAGTAGCTTGCATCAAGGATATTCGTGAATCCAGAATAAATAGTGGTACTTGTAATATGCATCACTGCAAAGTCATCAACATTGGGAAGGGTGAAGACAGATGAAGAGGCAGCATCTTGGCCACAGTCAAGTCCCAGGACAGGTGAGTAATATATGGACTCAGTGTTGTATTCAGGGCCCGCTTCTGCTTGTTACGGCATTTCTTTAAGCAACAAGTTTTCAAGGGCTGTAATACAAAACTGTCATCCATAAATTCTATACAGGGTGAAACTATCCTTCCGGAAAGAAAAGGAAAGAAAGACACTGTGACACAAAGGAAAACGAAAAGATTCTGTCCCCAACAGACTTACTCTTTCAGAAAGGTTAAAGGAAAATTTTCTGTCAGACAGGATATGATGAAAGATGGCCTCAGAAGGAAGAAAGAACAATGGAAAGAGCAAACGTGGACGTGGAGAAACCGGACCACTCATACACAGCATGCAGAATGGCATGGCTGCACTGGAAAACAGGCAGTTTCTCATAAAACTAAACATGCAGTTAACAGAGAACCAGCAATTGCACTCTTGGGTATTCATATCAGAGAAATTAAAACTTCTATTTATACAAAAACCTGTGCATGAATATTCATAGCAGCCTTACTCCTAACAGCCAAAAACTGGAAAACCACCACCACAAACTTGCTTTCATCTCCAGGGACTTTATAGAGTGGAAAAAGCTGATATCAAAGGTCACATACCAAACACAGTCAACTACATAACAACTTTGAAGTGACCAAGTTGTAGAGACAGAGACTAGATCAGTGCTTGCCAGGAGTTAAGGACAGGGAAAGGGGGAGTGGGGCCACCAGAGGGTGAGGAGTGTGGCTGTACAAAGGCAACATAAGTGATCCTTTAGGTGATGGAAATGTTCTATACCTTGACATGGTGGTGGAGATACAAACGTTCTCACGTGGTAAAACTGCATAGAACTAAATGCACAGACACACAAACACAAACTGGGGGCAACTGAATAAAATCCGTGGATTATTGCAATGCCAATATTCTGGGCATGATATTGTCCTGTGTTTTTACAAGATGTTACCATTGGGGGAAATTGCATACATGGTATCACTCTGCCTTATTTCTTACAACTACACATGAATCTACAATTACCTTAACATAAAGCTTTTAATTTAAAAAATTGCAATTGGTGGTTCACATTAAGGATGCTTTTTGACATAGGTTAAAGCAACTTATTTGTAATATGTGTCCTAGCAAACTCACCAAAATTGGGTGGGATGCAGACAGATGAGTAGGCTGAGTCTGGGCACATGTTGTAATCACCCAGGTCAGCGGGGTAGTTTACCTCCTCAGGGGCGTTTCCCAGACCAGGTGCCCCTTCCCACATCAATGCTACAGGTACATTCTCAGCAGCACCCTCGTTATTCTCAGCAACTCCATTGAAATACAGGGGACCGACATAAAGACCATGAAATGGGCTGCCTCCTGTGATGTCAGGGGGTTGTGAATACGTGGAGAAGATGCTGGGAAATGACAGACTCTCGCTGAGGTCCAGCTGCCACACTTCAGGGAACTCAGCTGGTGTTTCAGGTGTTCCTCCTGGGTGGTGCTTGGCCAAGGTTTCCTCCACAACGACTGGTGCAGCTGCGCCAACATCTCCCTATCCAGGGTGACAGGACAGAATGGGTTAAGCTCTTTGCTTTGGTTCCTCGACTTTCATTTCTCCATGAGGAATACGATCAAAACTTTGCATAAATTCAGATGACCTCTAAAATGACACATACCCATTATAAGTGGCTATGTAAAAAGGAGAATTAAAAAGTTGATAAAAACAATGAATACCAAATTTCCTTGCAACATTATTTGCAACAGTTAATACTACTGGCTGGAATTTTAGTACATGACTTTCATTTCTCTTCAACCCTATATTTTGATAGATATTTACACATTACAGTTACAAACATAAAAATATTCAATATCTTAATTTCTCAAACCTAAACTTCAGGGTTCTTCTGAAAGAGGTTTGGTCACCCATATGTTGCTAAAGTACACATCAGCCTTACTACTCCTACAGAATTATGAGCTCTCTCTCAACTCTGAATCCTCAATATCTTTAAAACCGAAAGGGTTATCAAAGTAGAAAAATGTTTTAGTAACACTTACACATCCAGGCACCAATGATTTCTGCAAGAACTGCCCAGTACTAGAAAACACTCCACTAACGTAGCTGATCTGCTGACTGCTGTTCTGAATCAGTTCTTGCAAACACTATTGCAATAAAGAAATATTTTAGTAGTTTCTATTTCATAACAAAAGGAAGATTTAAGAAAATAACAACAAGCGAAATTTTGACTGCTAGAAACAAAGAAAGCTCTCAAGCCATCGGTTTCCTACTTGATGCACAGTTGTGGGTGACACAGAGCCCAGCGGACTGAGATAAGCCCACTGCCTACTCAGTTACTCCACGTCCCACGGGCATTTTAAGAAGCGTTAATATCGGGAAGCAGTCATGCCCCAGTTACTGTGAGCCACCACATTTATGAGGAAGTCATTTTACACCAAGGAAGGTGCATCTTAGGAAAGAAACTTTCAAATCTGCCAAAAGGCCAGAGAGGCTCTTTGCACATAAGGACGGTAGGAACTAACAGGCAGTGAGCGGGTCACTCTGGAAAGAACGGACGGCCAAATATAAGAGCTGTGACTCCTGGCTTCAAAGGGTTTTAAGATGACACACTCAACAGTGAGCCTTACAAAACTTGTGGGTACACATGGCCTATATGCCAACCAGCTATGGGACTACCCAAACCTGACAGTTCTTGAAATACACAGAGATCTCATTGCAGTAAAAATATACACTTAAATAAGAGGTCAGGACCATTTCCTCATTTCTTCATTCATTCACTCAAATAAACATTTACGGAAGGCCTACCACCCGCCAGGACGACTTTGCTAGGTGCTGGGAACGCAGACATAAAGAACAACCGGCTCCTGCCCGAAGGAACTCTCTTTTTAGCTGGAGAGACAGTGTCAGTAGAGACAGTGATTAGCAGCCTGAAGCTGTGGTTCTCAAGTGTGGTCCATGGACCAGGAGTGTCAACATCACCTACTAACTTGTTGGAAATGCAAACTCTTCCACCAGACCTACCGAATAGGGAGCTCTGAGAGGGGACAGCAATCTGTGGTCTCACAAGCCCTCCAGGTCATTCTGACGCACGCGCAGGTGTGAGGCCCACTGGCCTAGAACACTAGGCACATAGTGCAGGCTCTACGCAAACACAGTTGGGTTCAAATACTAGAGTTGGGCCCCTCGGAGCTGTGCGACCTTGGGGAAGTCACTTAAATTCTCTGCGCTTCAATTTCCACAGGAACAGAATCGGGATGAAAATACGTCTCAGGGTTCTCCTGAGGACAAAGCAAGGTGCCATAGCATTCTGTTAGTGCTGGCATAGCAACGATACCACACGCTGACCGGTCCAACAGCGCACAGTCACCTACTGCGTCTCTTAAGGCCACAACCCAGGTGCGCACAGGAGGCTAACTGCGCACAGGAGAGCGTGACCTAACCCAGGCCGGCAGTGACGGCAGGCCTTTCAGAGGAGACGCCTGCGCTGAGAATTGCCGGCCGAGAAGGGGTTCCCATGTAAAGATGGGGCAAAGGCACACGGAGCAGAAGGCACAGCACGATCCACATCACTCAGCGCGCACAGGAAGTCGGACGTTCAGAGATTCAACATCAGTGATGTCCAAAGGGCTGTGTCATTTTCTGAAGGCAAGGAGAGAGAAAGGATGACGGCCAGGGGGATGGGAGGCCAAAAAGGGCGACTGTGTTTAAGCGCAGAAGAATCTGCTGAGTGACAGAGGCGGAGGGGAGAGGGCAGAGGGGAGAGGGGGGAGCAGAGACGGGGGGAAGGGAGGTGCCTCAGCACAAGGAAAGGGGGTCACAGGCAGAAAGCAGAGGAGGTGTGCTCCCTACAGACGGAGACTGCCAGGAGGAGGAGGGGGTCCCACGGGAAGGAGGTGGCGGCCAGGGGAGGAATCTGGACTTGCAGGGGATTTCTGCTCCCCGCCCTCCACTCTCTCCAGGAAATGAGAGGCAAGGCCTGGGTGCCTGGAGCTGGAGCGGCAGGAGAGGAACTGACTAGAGCGCAGCCGACAGTCCGCCCCCCGCTTCGCAGCCCGGACCAGGCAGGGCTTTTCCTCACCAGCAGGCTGGGCAAGGCCAGAAAAAGCCCAGATGCCAGCGCTGTACCAGGGGTCTAGTCCCGTAAGGCAAGGTGGTGAAGAAAGGAGAGAGCCAGCACCTAGCAGAGCAGGAGAGGACCCCTCATGGCCCACTTCGGGGATGCCACACGGGCCCCAGGCATTTCTCACCCTGCAGGCTCTCCCCACCACCTCCTCCTGCGCGATGGCTCCCAAAGCCACGCAGCGCAGTGTCCGCCCCGGTGTGGGACAGAAGTGGGTGCTTCTGTACTGCAGGCCAGGGACACCCTGCTGGAAAGGAGACCTCCCTCCCCCCCACCCGCCCCCACCCTGCTCCAGACTCTGGATCCCTCTCCCCTCAGAAGCCTGGGTGTGTCCCCTTTACGCAGAGCACGCCTGTTCTCCGTAATAATAATGATAAAGACTCACATAAATATTTCCTACTTCTCAAAGGTATGTTAGCCCATTTGACTCAAGAAACTTGGTATGTTAAGGAATAGTTTTTAAAAAATAAACTTTCATTCCCTCTAGGGTCTGCAACTCACCAAGCCCTTGGTAATACACACTGCCACCAGACTCTACCAACATTCTAATCTTTACAAAATCCCCGCAAAACCGTGCAAGATGCACTCATGAAAAACCACTGGTGGGCTGCCATTCTGTCTCAGCTGAGATGTCATGGCATGCACGTAGGCACCTCCTAACTTTCATCCAAATCAATTTCTTTAAAGAACATACTGGAGAAATTAAATATTAAACAATCTAAATGAAAAAGACTACACTGCATTTCATTGGTGCTGGGCTCTTTTAAGTTACAAAAGCCATTATTTTTTCAAGCTCTTCACCTGGGAACGCTGTTTGAACTAGAGTTTTTAAAAAATCTTCCACAGTGGAGTGATAATCATACAGAGCTCGTGCAGTAAAGTCTCCATCAATAGTACCATGACATTAAATGAGGTAAAGAAAATTTTAGCTCAGAATTTTGAAAAACTACATGAAAGAGACAGAACTTTGATACCTCACAACAGTGTTGAAGTTCTGTACGTTGGCTCTGATGATTTTCATTGCAGAAAATCAGATGCACTGCACTCCTAGTAATACTTTAAAAACAGCAGTCAATGCGTAATATCACTAGAGCCAAATTAGGCACTAGAAAAACGAACGTCATATATTTATCTCTTCTAATTATTTGTCGTTTTCACCCGCGTTCCAAAAGGATTTCAGAAGCCGTATGAAGCAGAGCTAAAGGAGAACCAAAGCCCACGTTCAAGTGAGAATGAAAAAGGTAAGTGCTGATCAAAAAGGCGGGTAAGGAGAGAGGTTAACAGGCAAGAGCCCAGGAGGAAGAAAAGCGAGTGAACACCAGGAGGAAGACATGACTCATGATACATACGAGGACAGACACAGCAACGAAGATTTGGGGGCATGCATGGATTGATTAGTAAACACACGTTTACTTCCTAGCTTTGTCCCCTGCCAGGGCCTAACATCAATGACAAGGCGAGCCATGACCCCACCTAGAATCTCGATCTTGGCTTCTAAGCACCGTTCTCCCGTAAAATGGAGCAGGCCTTCCTGGAAAGAAGTGAATGACAGGGCTGGGCAGGGAAAGTAGAAATGAGCCTGAAACATCTTGTGACGTCAGAAAGTAAGGAAGTCCTCGGAACAAAGTGGAAGCGTGTCAGAAGAGCACAGGAGCCAAGCAGAAGGAGCACCCTCCCAAGAGCCAAAGGTGGGAAATTTGGTCAATAAAATAATGATAACATTGGGTGATAACTCATATAATACATGAGTGCCGACGAGTCCATACTGATAGAAAACACGCAATTGAATAAGTAAATAAATGGAGGAGAAAGGACAGCTATTCCTTACTAATGAATACCAAGTAATATATTCGAGAGAATGAGCAAACAGTCACCACTAGGCAAACACCACAGTACTCGGTACTGCAGGTAAAATCCAGGAGCTAACTGACTCAGTGGGCAAGACGTTGAGGAGAAGCAGGAGGTTAGCATAGCCTCAACGCGCCCGCCCACCCAACATGCTTACTAGTTGCAAAGGGACAAATAGTAACTTTACAGTGGAAAAATCCAGAAGACACCATGTTAACCAAGTGGTCAACGTTAACATCACCAGTAACAAGATATATGGACCCCATGTACTCCTGATACAATGCAATGAGAAGGCGATATCATCTGTGACGTGTTCTTGCCAAAAACGCAAGTCTCAGTGTATTCATCAAGAGAAAATATCATACGTACCAACACTGAGAGACACTCTACAAAATAGCTGATCCGTACACTCACCAAAAATGTCAAGGTCAGGAAACACAAGGAAAAGAATGAGAACTGCCACAGGCAGGAAGGAAATAAGGAGACAACTGAACTCAGTGTGGGGTACTGGATCGGATTCTGGAACAGGAGAAGCACGTGGGGGAGGAGGTCTGGGGAAAGGCCCACGGGGGCTCAGTTTAGCTAACAGCACTGTACCAGTGTTAATATCCTGCTTTTGAAAACTGCACTGTGCTGCGACAATTACCATCATTTTACACTATGTAGGTAAGTTAACATTAAGGAAGTTGCAGGAACTCTAATATTTTTGCAACTTTTCTGCAAATCTTAAAGTGTTTCACGAATCAGAAGAGCTACCAAAACATAATAAGAAAAAGCTGCTGTGAATTTCCTATTAGACAAGGAAAAGAGGGAAATAAAATGGTGAAGTGTTCACTGTCAGTTAACTGCTCATTGTTAAGGAAGCAGACACATGCATGAGAAATATTTTCTTGAGTTCAGGAGTTCACAGGAAACTGCACATTCTATGAAGACTGAAAAAGAATTTAAATTATTTTCTTTAGGATAGTAAGTGTGAGTATGTTTGGCAATTAGAAATGAGTATTATGTAAGTATTCACTCTGATATACATTCATTAATGACACTTCCACCTGCTTCATAATCGGGTATTCGTGTTCTTGTCTAGGGAAGATTTATTAATGAACCAAAAGGAAATATGAAAGAAAGAACTGAAGGAAAAGTTCAGGACGTCAATTTCGCTTTCAGGAAGCACCAACAGCCTGAAGGAACCTCTGCCCACTGCAAATACTACAACATGGAAACATACACGTGCAGAACTGATTTCCCAGTAACCCACCTACACTGGGGACACCATTTTCCACCAAGCTCCTTACCCCCTTATGTACTTCAGGCTAGAAAGACTAGTCTTCCGATAATCTGACTGCTTTAAAAGCAAATATTCCGAACCACGAACAAGGAGCTAAACGTTAGCCGGCTTTGGCTATTCAAATAATCCAACAGTGACACTCTGTGGACAAAGTAGAAAACACTTAAGCACCTGTTTTTCTTAATAAATCTCTAAAACAGGGAAGAAATCCTGCTCTGGAAGGGAACAGGGCGCAAATAAGTAAAGAGACAGCAAATAACCGTTACATTTAATTATAATAACTCTATTCTACGGATGAATTATGGATTACAAGAATATTTTAACGTAAACATGCCACGTGGTTATCAATGTGTTTAATCTTAAAATTATATGAATCGGCCCTGCATTACAAACTTATTAGACAGCAGTAGATGTATGGAATTACAATACAGATTGGTACTCCTAAAAATACCATTGCCATCTTATCCTGGCACAGTGCTTTATGCATTTCACAGTGCCTTCGCCTACTTATGGCAGACGCCGTGAGTCTTCGGTAGGCAGTTAACATTTTCTCCAAAGACCAAAACCTGGGACTGACAGGTGAAGAGTGCCTGTGCCACTTAGCGGGCATTACTAGCCTTACGTAAGTACATAAATGCATTTTCTGCTGGGCCAAATTGTATACAGTGTAATCATCTCTATTCACCCTGAGAGGAAGAAGCATAGCAAAATATGATGAAAATTTAAAACAGTACAACCACTTCAGAAAATTGCCTGGCAGTTTCTTGTAAACGCTCATCTACCCCATGACCCACTATGTCCACTGCTAAGAATGCACCCAAATTAAACGTAAACTTATGTTCACAAAGAGACTTCCATAATAATGTTCACAGCTGCTTCACTCATAATAGTGAAAAACTGGGAACAACCCAGATGTCCATCGCAAGGAGCATGGGTGAACAAAGTATGGGTGCTCCAGCAATGGGATACTGCTCAGCAATAAACAGGAATGAATATTGCTACAACCAGATCATCTCCAAAACATCATTCTGAAGACAAAGAGAGTGTGACACAAAACAGTGCACGCGGTACAATTCCATTTCTATGACGTCAGAGAACAGGCGAGACTAATCTCCGACGGAAAAAACATGAGGACGGTATTTTGCCAAGTTCCTGGGGGATTGTGACTTACTGGGAAGAGACGTGAGGGCACTTTCTGGGATGATGGAAAGGCTCTTCATCTTGCTAGGGGGGTAGGTATACATGTGTGTCAAAACTCATTGAACTGCGTACTTAAGACCTGTGCATTTCACTGCATGGAATTAAACTCGAAATTGAAACAAAGTAATTAAGCAGAATGAAAAAATCAGATTTTTCACTCTAATATACAAACCATATTATTCTCCCTTGGAGGAGATGATCCTCGTGTGTTGGGCCCAGGGACAGGCTCCATGTCCCCTGGGCCTGAGCGGTAGCTTTTGAAACTTCTGGGAAAGCTCACCTGCGAAACTCCTTGGTCACCTTGGCTTGGCAAAACTTCTGCTCCTGAAAAGCAGCACAGAAGAAAGTCGCTTCACACACCTGCTCCTTTAATAATACGGACATGTTCTCAGAATGCCAGCTCAAATTGAACTAGAGTCCTGGTTGAGTTCCAGAGAGTAACAGAAGAAGACATTTTCCACTAGGGATTTAGCATAAATCTTTAAAAGTTGAGGAGCTACACTGCCCATGCCTAGGAACATGAATCAAGGTCGAACACAATTCCCAACTGTGAAGTGAATCCTTCACATCTTAAAGGCTACAGAGTAAAATGCTGGGACACACAGAACGAGAGAGCAGGCTTCCCGAATGCTTTTGTAAAGGAGCCCAAAAAGGCTTTTAACTGACGGAGGTGGCAAGCCTCTGAAAGTGAGTCTGAGTCTATTCTGCCCTGCCCACCCCCCGTCCACATCCGCCCCCCACCCCGGCAGGGTGGACTGGGCAGGGCACTAAAGGCGTGGTGCGCTCCCCTGCCAGGTGAGAGCTGCTGAGAGGATCTCTATGGTCATCTCAGCTCTGAGACTATGACTGCTCCTGCAGTGAACTGTGACATTACCTAAACAAACAAATGCATGTGAAATATGAGCCCCCAAATATTCTAGATATGCAGGCTCGGTTATGATGCTGAGTCACTCACTCTGCCACTAGAAAAAGACACGGAGTGCAGTGTTATCACATTGTGTCTTGTAATAGACATTTGAACTCTGGAACCACAGTGCCGGGAGGGGAAGTGTTAGTGAGGAGCAGAATGAAGGGATTCAAGTTTCACCCCCTTTCTTCTTCGCCTTTATTCCTGTAGCGGAGATACTAATGAACAAAAGCTCAGAAGAGAGAAGCAAAAGAGATAAAGATTTCAAGTTGGAGAAATGCAGACCAATATTACAGAAACAAATCCTCCAATTTGAGCTGCAACTCCAAATTTTTTAACTGGGTTTTTTCTGATTATAAAACTAGTGCATGCTATGAATAATTAAACTGTGTTGTTTTCATGTAAAGGAAGACTACACAGCAATGGGAGTAAACCAATTATTGCTACACAACCAGGATGAATCTCACAACCATAACGTTGAGTAAAAGCCAGACACAAAAGAAAGTATTTAGCAAAGCTCCTAAACACCTTGGAATTTCCCAAGCAGTGAGCGTGATAAATCTGTCTTCTGTTATGTTAACAAGGTCACTTTGGGAATGCCCCTAGAGCACCTAAGGATGGGGGCTGGTCACCCAAGGCACCTAGCCTGTGATTAGAGGGTTGGAACTTTCAGTCCCATCCCCCTGACCGCCAGGGAGGGGAGAGGGGCAGCAGGCAGAATCGCTCGCCAATGGCTAGAGAGTTTTAGTCAATCCTGCCTGTGCCATGGAACCGCCATAAAGAACCCAAAGGCAGTGGGTCGGAGACCTTCCGGGTAGGTGGACGCGTGGGTACTGGGGGACAGTGGTGCGCCGGGAGGCGGTATGGAAGCCCTGCACCCTTTCCCAAGCCTCGCTGAACCATCTCTCAATCTGGCTGTTGCCGACTGATACCGTTTGGTAGTAAAGCAGTGCTCCAGTAAGTAAAACGTTTCTGAGTTCTGTGCGCCGCCCTAGCAGATTAATCGAACCCAGGGAGGTTGTGTGATCCTCTGATTTACAGCTCTTCGGTCAGAAACACAGAGCCCGGGAGTGGGACTGACGCTGGCGTCTGAAAGGGCGGGGGTGACGGGTCTTGCCGGACTGAAGCCTTAACCTGTGGGATCTGACGCTACCTTCCAGTAGTGTCTGAATTGGGTTCAATTCTCGTCCGCTGCTAGTGCCCGAGAATCGTTTGGTGTGCTGTGGGAAGCGCCCCTTCCCCCGCCCCTGCCCCAAACACACTCGTAGGAATGGATCCAGGAGCCCAGAACACTTCTGATCAACTGACCTAAAGCTCAAAAACAGGCAGAAGAGATCAGTGGTGGCAGATGTCAGGACTGCACTGCCTTGCGAGACGAGTAGGGACTGGAAGGGAGCTGAAGGCTGATTCTGGGGAGCTCATAACCTATTTCTCGGTGCGGGTGCTCGTTATATGTGTGTGTTCACATGAAAGTTACTTAAGCTGCATATTTATGATTTATGCATATGTTTGTATGTGATCAATATTTATACAAAGTCTACCTAGATCAAATTAAGCTCTCTATACAAAATTCAGACGCTAAATTAAGTAATCCATCACCAGTAAATATCATAACCCTTAGTGAGATTTCCTTCTCTTTCTTGCTCCGTGTATATTTTACAGAGCTTGAGTCACACTGTGCGTGCATTCTGAGCAATTCTGTGTGTCAATTGAAATTTTTAAAAATTGTTTTCCCCCTTTAAAATTTTTTTGGCTCACGTACAATAATTTGAGAGTTATTTTACATGCCTGTGTGATCTTCCGTTGTGTGGATGTCCGTACGTCAGGTTTTGTGTTTTCTGTTCTGGGACATTTGGGTGGCTTCCAATTTTGCACTCGTTTGCTTTAATGATATGTGCACATCCAAATGTAAATGTTTATGTACATCCCTGAGGAGCTCCTTCTAATGGATATCTGGAAGAATCACTAGATTAAAGGCTATGAACATTTCAGGGGCTCCTGATAGGTGCTGCCAACGTGTGCAAAAGGCTGTATTAATTTTCATTCTTGGAGAACTGCGATGCAGTGGTTTTCCTCCATTATTACCAAAGTGAGCTACCATGTAAAAACTGCTAATTTGGTAGACGGAAGTTTAACGTTTATATCCCATTTTAATTTGCATTTCTCTTGTTACTAACGCAGCTGAATATTTTTCAGATGTTTTCTATCCACTAAGAGTTCTGTGATTTGTTATTTCTCGTGTCCTCTGCTCTTGGCCTGGGACTGGGATTTCAGTGTTCCCTGTTTGATTTGTATGAGGCGTTGCCATCTTCAGAATCGTAAGCCTGGAAAATGTTTATTTTCAGCAAATAACTTTCCTCAGGTGGTGATGCGATTTTGGAGTCTGATAATTTTGAGATAAGAAGGGGTTCTTTGTTTTATTTCATGACATTCATCAATATTTTTGTGATTTCTTGAACGGCTCTTATACCTAATCCTCAACTACATCAGGAAAATGCTCAGGTATCTTCTAATTTTCCATACTTCCACTTACTAGATACTCAATTCTTTAATCCATCTTGAAACTGTTCAAGTGTGTGATGTGAGCTGGAACCCAGCGGGCTTTTTGCTTCAGTCGTTAAGCATTTGTCCCAGCATGATTTCCTGTCCATGGTTCTCATATTCATATCGTGTTAACACTAAATTCTTCATTGTTTATGAGCTTCCTACTGCATTAAATCTGACTCCTTACTTCAGAACTAGTACTATTTTAACAGTTGCTCTTTTAAAATATCTACTGTTTCATCTGGCAAATTACCATCTGTTCCTTAAACAGGTTTTCCCAAGTTTTTTTATGTTATACTAAAGGTTTTTTTTCATCCAGGAACAATTTGTGTTTCTTGAATCGAATCCTTATTCAAGGCTTATTTTATGACCCTCAGTAAGTTTTTGCTTTCCTTTCATGTAGTTTCTGCTATTTTTTATTCACACATTCCTCAGAATTTTGATTAGTTATTTGTAGCCATTTCAGATGGGGTTTTTTCCATATATTTTCTGATTGCTTGATGCTGATAATATGAGGAAGCAATTTGTTCTTACAATTAAAAAAATTCTTTATCTGACCTGACTCAAGAAAAAACGGAAAATCTCAAACCTGTAACAGGTGGAGACGGAATCAGTCATCACATCCCTCCCGGCAAAGAAAAGGCCTGGACCAGAGGGCTTCACTGGTGGGTTCTCCCACACACTTGAAGAAGAATTAACACCACTCCTTCTCGAACTCTTCCAAAACATTGAAAAGGAGAGAACAATTCCTAACTCTTTCTGTGAGGCCACAAATACCCTGATACTAAAGCGAGACAAAGATATTACAAGAGGAGAAAAATTACAGACCAATATCCCTTGCAAATCCAGATACAAAAATTCTCCACAAAATATTAGCGAATCTAATCCAACAGCAAATTCAAAGGATCGCTCACAGGAGGGATTTCTCCCAGGAATACAAGGGTGGCCCAACGTAAGAAAATCAATCACTGTGACACATCACATTAATAGAATAAAGGGAGAGAACATGATCATCTCAGCTGACGCAGAAAAGGCATTTGACAAAACCCAATACCATTTCGTCATAAAGAGTCTTAGGAAACCTGAGAGCAGAAGGAAACTTCCACAACCACATAAAGGGTGTTCATGAAAAGCCACCTCTAACATTATACGCAAGGGTGAGTGACTGAATGCTCTCCCGCTAACATTAGGAACACTTTCAACACTGCTGTCAACCTTGTACTAAAACTTCTAGCCGGAGCTGTTAGGCTGTTTAATGCTATAAGTGGTACACGTACATATGGTGAAAATGATAAATAGGATGTTATGTATGTTTTACCACACAATAAAAATGAACTGGCCACATTTTCTGAAATCTCCTATTCTGAATTTTTCCTTCAGTTAGCTAGTTAAAAGGGAACAGACTATAAGTACTGCTCTGCGACCCCCTTTTTTCACTAAACATGTATTGGTCTTTCCAGACCAGTACCTTTAGATATACTGCAATCATTTCAACAGCTTCTTAGTTTCCTATCATGCAGATAGGCCGTGATTTATTTATTTAGCCAGTCCCCGATTCGTGGAAATTCACGTTACTCCTCAAGTTTTGCTCTGGCAAAGAACACTGCTGAACAGTCTCGCGCTTGTGTGAGTAGTTCCGTAGGATAAAGTCCGAGGAGTAGAAATGATAGGGGAGAGGGTATCCAGATTTGACAATTCTCCTCTAGTTCCTTCCCACTAAGGAGGGCTGTTGGAGTCAGCCAGATAGATGCTCTGTAACACACACACTAAGGAAGGGTCCTGCGGGTCCTGCATATAGTCTTAAAACCGTAACACAGACCAAGTGGTATCAAATGACCTTCTGGCCAAGATCAGGGGTCAGCAGAGTATGGCCTGCACGACAAATCCATCTTGCCACCTGCTTCTGTAACAGCCTATGAGCCAAGAATGGTTTGTTTTCCTTTTGCACTTTTTAAATGATTACACAACAAAAACAAGAGGAATACTTAATGAAGTGAACTACTCATAGGAAATTCAAATTTCAGTGTCCAGAAAGTTTTACTGAAACACAGCTACACTGATGTGTTTACATATCAGCTGCTCTCATGCTTCAGCAGCACAGTTGAGTGGCTGTGACAGAGCCCTTATGGCGGCAAAGCCTAAAACTTACTATCTGGCGTTTTACAGAAAAAGTTTGCCCATCTCGAATCTGGAAACAACATTTCATTGTTTTAAAGAGTAGAAAGCCCAATTCTCTAAACAAAAGGCACAGAACAAATTGTCATCTAGCTACTGAAGAAATATTCCAAGGGACTGAACTGACGTCTCTTGGCTCTGTGTCTAAGTGAGGAGTGAATGGCCTCATATTTCCCTTCTGACGGTGGCTGAGAAGCAGCCATTGCAAGGACTAGTATACCTGCAGCAATCCCGGTCGTAGGACTCCACGTTCCATGGACGCTTTTTTAGGTGCTGAAATAACTGGTGCAGTGTTTTTGATCTCAAGTTCCAACTGTCTACTGCTTCTCCATAGAGAAAGGATTGACTTTGGCATATTAACCTGGTACCCTACAATCTTACTTTAAGTGCTTATTAGTCCCAGGAGTTTTTTACTGATTCCTTAACTCTTCTGTTCCATGGACTCTTGACCCAAGGAAGCTGTTTTTCCCATAAGTTCAATTTTTGCTTTACCACCAAATAGTTACAATTTTTTTTGCCAGGTGTTAATTTTTCAGAGAAAGAAATCTATTTTCCCCCATGTTGTTATATATTTGTATATCTGCCCCTCCATATTTTACATATGGCCCCCATATACCAAAAATGGAAAAGGGGACATAAGAAAGCTTAAACGAAGGGAAAACACACGCCCAGGGAAACACTGTGATATTACCATGAAGCTTGGCCCTCTGATAACAACTAGTTAGTGAAAGGTTCTAGTGATATTTAAGCAATTTAGTGGAAATGGGGACCTGGGAGCAAGATTTCACACAGGAGGGTATTTAACATAATTACCGGGTGGCATTTGGGATAGCTGCTGATGGTTATCAGCCCTGCCTTGAAAACTTGGTTGATCGGTTGACGCGCTGTCCATGGGAAGTCCATTCTCACTAAGCTCTGAGTCAGAATCTTCTATTATCACAACATCAGAGCTGTCGTCATAATCACTAGAGTGAGAGGTGTCCTCACTGTCAGCACTGTCATCTCCAAGAGTTACAACGATATAATCTAAAAATCAGAAAAGAGGAAATTTAGATATCCCCTTAAAAACACAGTTTCTAGAGGAAACCACCTAATAAAGTCATGGAGTGTTTTAAAAACAATTTTACTGAAAATACTACATCAAATGCTTTCACGTCTCAAAGCCCTGCCAGGTAGCAAAGAAATCAATTGCCTAGTATGAAGTTTGAGGTATGTATCTGTTCATATGTATACAAACACGTATAATACTATTTCTAGAACTTCAAATTTTATAGAGGAGTAAGTTTCTTCTCATTGAAGAAACATGACCACCTCCTATGGCCCAAGCTATGTGTTCAGTGATATGCTTTTAACTTGTAAATGAAGAGACTGATGTTACATAGCCACCCTTTCTAGTGACCACTAATTTCCAAACTTGTTCTCTACAACTTGACAATAGCCTTTATGATAAAAAAAAAAACACAGAAATAAAGTACCATAGTGAATGTTATGAAACAAATCCAAATTGAATCAGAAAATGTGAACTAGGCGCACACAAACTAGATGTGAAATATCAACTAGGTAAACTATTTTAATGAATATAAAAATAGCACATTAGGCAAAATGTCTGATGTATAAATTGCCTGTCTTATTTTTTAAAGTTGGCCTGAAAAATAACATGTTTAAGCTTGAAGTATGAAGTCACAAATCATATCTACATTGCATTTTAACTTGGATTCAATACATTTATTTGAAATAGACCAAAACATTTGAATAAAGTAATTAGCTAGTGTGAGGGCGTAAGGTGGTGTGAAAATGGTGCTAAGTTAGGAATTAAATGACAGAGGTTCCAATCCAGACATGTGACCTTTCAGCCAGATATGTCTATTTTTTCACCTCTGTTTTCTCATCCATAGAATGTAGGGCAGGGTTTGGAGAGGTTCTGTTTTTACAGGCTCAACTGTACAGCGAGCAGGAATGGCCCTGGGGTACACAGGGCAGGGCTCCCCTGCATTACAGGAGTCCTCATATTTTACAGTATTCTCTGCCTCCTGCGTCTATCTTCCTGAAGCAAAGAACGGGCTCTATACTGGAGGACTTCTCCCCACCTACATCTTCATTTTCTTTCTCGTTTACATATTTACAATTAAATAGGCTGCACTTGCTGTTTTTGCTCAGATATGATTACCATCAAAACCTCAAAATAAACGTCTCAATCTCAAAAGATGTTATGATGATTGATTATAGTTATAGGCAGTTTGTCAACTTTTTAAACTCAAAATTCTACATAAAGTCTGAGCATCTCGGTCCTTCCTGGACCCCTACTTCCTCCAACAGTTAAGTTGAAAGGAAAAAGGAGAAATGTCTCAGAATGTCAGCACCAGATACTTAGGAAGTGGCCAAATCCAAAAGTGCACTGGCACGGGCATCCCAGGAAGAGTGGCAACCACCGTAGCCCGCCGTGCCACAACACTGCTAAAATTTGAGGCTGCAAAGTGCAGACCCGCCCTCCTAGCAGACCAAATCCTCCCCTGCCAGGAGAACGCCAGCCCTAGGCCACACTGCTTTACTGCCCGGACGGCTGTGCTCAGCAGCCGCTGCCGGCGCGTGCACACCAGGCCTCGAAAAAAAAACTCAAGGATAGAGTTCCGCTGCTTCTGGAACCACAGCTCGGCACACCGCCCCCTGCAGGGCAAGGGCAGCGGATCACGGAGAATGTACGGCACCGTTGACGGGCGCTAGAAGGCCTGGGAAAAAATGGCTCTTGTGCCAGAAACACAGCCGTATTCCACGCACTAGTTCCACGAGCCCAGAGGCACCTTCAGACTCTGCACTGTCATGAACCTCTGGGCCGCCGTGAGCCCCCAAGTAACCCCCAGCGCCAGGATTACCCCACGCCCCCAGGAGACCCACAAGCTCTGGGAATGTCACGAGCCGTGGGCACACCACGCACAGGGACCATCCTGGAACTCCCACAAACGCCACAAACCCCGGAACCATCTTGAGCCCCCAGGTCCACCTCGGGAGCCCAGGACGACCGTGAACAAACGGGAGCGCCACAAGCCCCAGGAACGCCTCAAGTGCGTGGGAACGTTACGAGCTTGGGCCCGCCTCAAGCACCTGAGAGCACTACAAGTTGAAGAAAGGCCTGGAGGCGGGGCCCATCTTGGTTGCCTGGAAACACTCTGAATGCGCGGGAAAACCACGAACCCGGTGACCTCTTCAAGCGCCCCCGAACGTCATGAGCCCCAGGCCCGCGATGAGCTCGTGTCCTCCTCAGGCACCCGGTAACACCAGGAGCCCTGGAAAAGCCACGAGCCTGGATCCACCTCCGGCGGCCGTAAATGCCACGAGGCCCCGGGAACGCCCTAAGCCGCGGGGCGGCCTCCAGCCCCACGAGCCTCATGAGCCCCGGCACCACCTCAAAACCCTGGGACACTATGAACCTGGGGGCCACCTCAGTTTCCTGAGACTTCATGAATCCCCCAGACACCTCCAGCCATGGGTCACCCCAGACCCTGGGCCAGAATCTGCCCACAATACTGTACTTCCACACCGCGCAGATGTCGCTTCTGGAAGCACCCTAGCCAGTAACCAGACAATCCCAGTCAGAAGGCTTGGTGCGAACCCCATCAGAGCTTTCCTCGGGCTATGTGAGGAAAGGGGCAGAAACCAGTGCAGCAGCATCGGGAAGGGGTCCTTACCCTGCTCCTCAAACATTGTGAGTCCAATAGCCTGGCTCTGAGCGCCTCAGGATCGCCCTCGGCTCCAAGCGCCTCAGGATCGCCGTCGACTCCGAGAGCCTCAGGATCGCCGTTGGCTTGGCGTCTGCACTGCGACTGCGCACTCGAAAGGACTGCAGGACACCGAGGCGCCAGATGGAAGCCGCGCAAATGTAACCACTTAAAGTTTCTGCGGCTGCGCAGTGTCGACCAGTATGCGCATGCGATTGGAGGGGCAGCACAGGGCCGACGCCAAGCTCGCCTCCCCTCCTTTCATTTTCTATCTGTATGTACATAGTTTGAATCATAGTTAAAAAGAAGAAAGTGAAAGGGTTACCGCCGGTGTAGTTCCTCCCTTCACAAAATGCTCTCCACGCATAACGCATCATAGAGAAAGTGTAGAATGTAAGAGATTTGAGTTGAGACTTAATAGTTTTCTGGGTTTTGCATTCACGTCCAGTGCCAGCTTTGGAAACAAATCTGAGAATAATCCAACTTTTAAAATGTGCGCGAATAAGGCTGACTAAGTCCTTACCCTGCGGCCCTTCCGCCGACTCCTCTCTGCTCACTTTTTTTTCCCCAAACACCCACCTGCTTCATAATAGCTACGATTTACCGAGTTCTCACTACAAGACAGCCACTTAACATATCGGAACTTATGTGGCCGTCAACGTTTTAAGAGGTATTATTGTCCCATTTTCAAAATGAGAAAACTGAAGCTGAGTGTCTCATTAACTTGCTCAAAGCCATAAGAATGTCAGCAGAATCATGATTTGAATGCGCTTTTCAGCCGCTCATAGCCCACGCTCACGTCCCCTACATTACTCTACCTTCTGCTCAATTGCCTCCGGAAATTTTTCCCATCCTTCAATGCCTCGTCCAATGTAACATCTGTTCCAATAATACCTACACCACAACGCTTTCCTAAAGCCCCCTGGTAAGAATGAGTATCTCCTCTGCGATTCCTCCGGGTTACTTTCACTTTCAGCACTCAAATCAGTTTGCCTGAGATTAGGAGTTCTTGTTAATACACCCCTTTCCTAGGGTCCTGGAGAGCAGCACCACCCCCTAGTTGTATGAAACGGCACTTCCATCACAAGGGTCAAATTAAATGTTATAAAATAGAAGACCTCTAGGTATTATGATTAGCATGCATAATGTGGGGGGTGGGAGAAAGGGGAGGGCTGTGCAACACAGAGAAGACAAGTAGTGATTCTACAACATTTTGCTATGCTGATGGACAGTGACTGTAATGGAGTTTGTCGGGGGGACTTGGTATAGGGGAGAGCCTAGTAAACATAATATTCTTCATGTAATTGTAGATTAATGATAAAAAAAAAGAGAAAGAAAAGGGGGATTACTCTCTGATAGGATAAAACTAACTGCAAATCAACGATTAATGCATGCTTTACATATCCTTAATTTTGATCTTTCAAAGGGTGTCAGATGATCAGCTATGGAAGTACATTTTCCTGATAATATTCCTTTCTCTTAAAAAAAAAAGCAGTTCCTCTGTGGAGATCTCCAATAGGTTCTTCACAATGGTATAAAGGTCATATCAAAGTGTGGGCAAAGGGTTTGTTTGTGTTTATACAGAGGATCAAAGCCTAATTTGGCTACCCAGAAAATGAATTAAGATACGATATGAAGAAGAACTTCCAACATGAACATCCTCTGGAAGAGTCATTCCAGAAGAGGAACATCAAAAAACTTCAACAAAGATCCTGGCGCAGCTGCAGTTGTAGCTGCAGTCATCCCACCGGTTCCTGGACTTGCCATTGGAATGAAGGAGATATCTAAGCTGGCCTGTGCATACAGTAAAACAACCAATTTGACTGGATCTATACTGTCGGAACTCAACCAAGAATTAGGAGAAGTGCACGTTGCAGCGCTCCAAAATCATGCGACTATAGACTATCTACTGTTAAAAGAACACATGGGGTGTGAACAGTTCCCAGGAATGTGTTGTTTTAATCTGTCTGATTTTTCTCAAACTATTCAAATTCAGTTAGACAATATCCATCATATCATTGATAAGTTTTCACAAATGCCTAGGGTACCTAACTGGTTTTCTTGGTTTCACTGGATATGGCTGGTAATTGTAGGCCTGCTTTTGTTATGTAGCTGTATTCTTATTATGTTAATGTGGGGGCACAATTTAATTAGTAGTTTGTTAAAACCTACACATGCTTATGTTACTCTACAAGAAGATATGTCAAAGAAATAATCAATCTTCCCGTGTTTTCTTCCATCTGCTACTTCTATAGCTTTTCTTCTTCTTTCCTAATTACAACCCTTTAGTAGAATTAGTGCCTCATATCAAAAATTACCAAGTATCATAATTCTTCCAAGAGGTAAAGATACCTCAAGACAAATGCTGGGCATAGAAGCCACAGGGTAAAAATCTGCAAAGAAGTAAAAAGCTAACCTTTCGTAAGAATATTGCTTCTCTCTCACTTACCAACTTTACATTTCCCTGTATGGCCCTGGAAGATGACTGGTTAGCCAGAGATGGGTAAGATTCCTCAAGGGAGGAACAACCTAAGACAGGCACAGTCGCAGGGGGGCCAGCAGGCGAGAAAATGAGGGCCAACAGAGGAGAGGTTTAGAACCTCACCCCCCCTGTTTTGAGAGAAATCTTCTGCATCCGTGGATGTTTTGTTGCCCTTGTCTAGCTTGGATTAACACATTGTCTACAGGCACACACCTGATCATCTACATTAGCCCTCTTACAGCACTAAATTATGTTTTCTACCTTTATCTTGCATCTACCTACCACCTCAGCATTTTATTAAAATAATAATAATAATAATAATAATAATAATAATAATAATAATAATAAGGGAGAAATGTGGGATTCACATATAAATCAAGTATAAAAATCAAACGAATAATCATATCTGACTTGATTGTTTATAGTTCATGAAGCGGGTTCAAAACTGAAAGTTTCTGTGGTGACTGCCCTTGCACTGTTCACCATGTAAGAACCTATTCACTATGTAAGACCTTGTTCACCATGTAAGAACTTGTTTGTTATGCTTCAGAAGATTGGAGACTGTTGAGATATAGGCTTGGGGTTGATTAATGACTGTGCATTGAGTCCCCTATACAGAATTTTATTGTTGTTAACAACCATTTGATCAATAAATATGAGAGATGCCCTCTCAAAAAAAAAAGAAAGAAAGAAAAGGAGCTATTGGCTTCCAGAAAAAAAAAGTCATCATCAGAAATCCATCATCTTGATTCCCCTCTCCACTATCCATCCAAGGAGGGCAAGGGGGTGAACTGAAGACATAAATTCTGTCTGCTTTCAATTTATGAAATAGGGTTTGGATCCAGTGCTCATTCCTACCATTCCAGTATTTTATTAGTAAATATTTATGCCTCCTTTTCACATGGTTCTTTCAATATGTCTCCTCCCTCCCTTCCTCCCTTCCTTTCTTCCTTCCTTCCTTCCAACCTCTTTTCTTCCTTTCTCATTTTTCTGTTTCATTCTGACTAAATCCTACTGTTTACCTCATACAGTTCATGCCTGTCATGATTACCAGTCCTCTTAAGGCCTCTTTGGTATTGCTTTTCTTGTTATGTTATATCTGCTTCATCCATTATTTCCAGCTAAATTCATTTATTCCCTTCAACCGAACATGCAGGTGTTAGTTGCATTCAGATTTATCCAGGAAATGTTAAGTGTTATATGTAACCATAGCTTATAATTTAAAATGATATTGTTCAATAAAAAAAAAATAGAAGGCCCCTAGAACAGTACTTGAATTTGGTTCCATTTCAGTGTCAGTTATACAGTGACTATTGGCATTGCTGATCTCATTCTGGCAGAAGGATGAGTTTTCCTCACTTGTAAGAAGGAAAGGTACATCTTTTAGGTAGAAGTGCAGAGTCTTTTGGCTATTGTACGGGAGCGTAAAGTGTGCTGGAGGGTGTAGAGGAAATCTGAGTAGCAGAATGCATGCACTATTGGCTTTAAATTCACTCTTTTTGCCTGCTCTGAGAAACTGGATATGGGCCCCTTAAATGCTTCTCCCTTTGCTGGTAGCACAGTTTCCCCTTTTTTCAGTAGGACTTCCTGGGGAGAGATGCTAGAAGGAACAAGTGTGCTTCCTGGTTCCAATTTGACATCTAGGCCGGCTGCTGCAGAGTGCAGCGCTCTTTCTTGCTCTCTCTCTCTCTCTCACTCACACACACACACACCCTACAAGGCATATTTACAGGAAGTTCCAGAGGGCAGGTTTCTAGCAGTTTCCAGACGGTGAATTTACAGCAAGTTCCCCCAGTGAAGCATTTCAGTGACTTGTCTCATTCAGTGAGTTGGGCCCTCTTGGGTGCACTATCACCCCTGGAAGTCGGAGCTGTTCCTTATAGCACTTAGCCCTATATTCCTTAAGAGTTTTATTCCTTACTAGCCGATCCCTCATTACTCCAATCCTCTGTTAAACTTAATACTTCTTTATATTAAACTTTCTCTATGCAAATGATGTATGATTTTTCTCCTCAATCACCCTTTCTTGGTGTCCTTCCAGCACAGTACGCAATAGGTACACAGTGTCTGTTCCAAGAATGTAACTGAATTTCTGACACCCCTTTAGTTTCACTGCTACTCAGTCCTCTCAATCCATTCACATGACCCCCGAAAACCCCACTCCATGCAGGGCCACAATGGAAGGAGGAAATGCCTTCTTCTTGTCACCCCTAAGGCTTGCTTTTATTCTCCTGCTCCGCCTAACCTGCGTCCATCTCGGTAGGGGCAAAACACAGGACCCAGCAAGCAAGGCAGACGTCAAGGCAATGGGAGAAGGGGAGGAGAGGCAGGCAGTGCTATCTCCCTGTACTTGGCTGCAGGGTGTGGCGCAGAGGTTATGGAGAGAAGGTATTTCAGTCAACATTCAGGGCACTGACAGGAGCCTGGAGTTCTGCTTCCTGCAGTGGTGGACTGGGCATTTGACAGAGATGATTCCCTGAAAGACAACTATAAGAACTGGATGAAATGTTCGCAAAACAGTCTCAGGAACATCAGAAAGTTAACCAAGACATTAGGGATTACTCAGGTAAGACTTGGGAAAGGCCAGAAACCTAGACAAGTGTGAAAAACAAAGGACAGCTTTTGCTCTGGTGCATTTACTGATCCAGAAAAGGCTTAGAGGCCAGGCTGCACGTGTGGTGGTGTGCTGGGACTGAGAGACCAAAGTCAAAGTATGTTACCCACCTCTGCTGACAGCTTGCTGTGACCACCACCGGGCATTCCCGCACAGAGCGGTCCCCACACAGCCACCTGCCTGGTGGCCTTGGTCCTCTGGAGGAAGCTAGTCTGTGAGCATCGTACGAGGTCTGTGGGAAGGGTCGGACTTAAAGTCCTCAAGGGCCCAAGTTCTTAGGAAGACACCTCCTCACCCTTTAGTAACAGAAAACTTCCAGCAAAGGCCCCGAACACAGGCTGGCAAGCCCAGGCCTCTCCAGCCTCCCTTACAGGCCAAACCCAAGCTGGGGGACACCACACGTGCAGACTGTACAGAGCTTAAGTGACGACCCCAACGTTTGTGGGGATGAGAAAAAGAGCAGGAAAGGGGTGGTCACATCTTGGAATGCAACAGAGGGAAGGGCAGAAGGCGTGGCCCCGGAGAGAGCTGGGGGAGTGAGGATGGGGCAGCTGGGATCCTGGGGCCCAGAATCCAGCCACTGCCCTCGAGGGAGGGGGGCAGACAAGGGACCCACCCAATGTACCAGTGGCACAGGTCACTCTGGTAGACACCTGGTCTTGACCCTGGCTGCACCTGAACAGCCACGGGAGCTGTTAAACCTGGGAGCAGGCCTGGGCCCCAGAGATGCCCCTGCCACAGGCCAGCGATGCCTGGGTGCCGGGCTTCCAAGGGTCCAGGACATCGGCACAGGCCTCAGGCTGAGGCGCAGGGCTCTGTACTCCACGCAGGGTGGGTCCCACCATCGCGACACTGAATTCTCCCCGCAGCTGGGCAGATTCCTGGTACCAACACGGCTGATGTGCAGCTGAAGCGAACAGGCTGCTCTGTGGGGCAGGCAGAAGGGGATGTGGCAGGACCCTAAATGCAACCTTCAGGGTCCCTGCGTGCTCTGTCCCAAGACAGATCTGAGGCGACATTCTCCCACAACAGCCTGGGGCCCTCCACTTATTCAGCCAGCCGTGCCTCCGATCCCTCGGGCAGCTTGACAAAGCCGCGCTTTCCCTCCCCATTACATTGCTCCTAGTCAGGGTGTTGAAGGCTTAATTCTCCAGAAGAGTCCGGAAGGGCACAGCGTTTCCACACTTACAGAGGGGCCCAGGTTTCAGGGTCTGGGAAATCCTTTCCTGAACACGGAGCAGAAGACATCCCAAGGGAAGCACGTGCTTGCCGTGACGCGAGCGTTCGCACCCACCTTGCCGAATTCGGCTGCCTACAGCCGGGCTAAGAGTGGATGGACTGCAAGGCGAAAGCAGAGGGAAGATCGTTTCTAGAGCCTGGACGGCCACGGGAGGCTAGCACGGCGGGACATTCTCTGCACTGAAAACATACACACCAGACAGTGAGAAACCAGTGCTTGAGTGCCCCGTGTGTCTCACACACCAAAGCGACACTAACTGTAAGCCCCGCTCCAGCCACTTGAGCGTCATCCGAGTGCCTCAGCTCACGCCCTTCGGCTGTAAGGAGCTGCAGGACACGCTGCTCGGGAGCCAGAGCAGGAAGCGCATCTGGGCTCAGAGGCCTGGAGCCACAGCTCCAGGGGCAGAGTGGCTGAGGGGTCAGCTACTGAAGGAGATTCAGCCACAACCCCGAGACTCTGAGGCTCGTCCACCAGCCAAGCGGGGAGGCTGTGGCAGAGAGGCAGCATGGCTTCTGGCCCCCAGGGCACAGAGCGGCCAGAATGCCAGTGAGATGTACGAAGTCAGGTGGGACGAGCTATGCAGACACCGGCGCTTTCTGGCTCATCACGTTCCTGTCCCCAGTAACGTCGCAAGCCACAAAACCGTGCACAGTGTACTGTTTCACTTCCCCCTGCTCCCCTGGCGTCCTGATTAAGGCCCCTACAAGGGACCAGTCGTTTGCTCCTAGGAATCTGTCCACCCACAGAATGACGGCAAGCGTTAACACTCAAGTACTTGGACATAAAACCCCAGACTTTAACTAGACTGCTGCTTTCTCAACTCTAACAAACTCATACGTTGATATGCTGCTGCTGTGCTGAAGGCAAGTAAAGTCAAATCTGAGGTTTACACTAATTGTTGTGCTTATTCAACTTTATTGTCTTTTAAAATCTGAGAACTGTAAAACGTATTATCTATACAAGCACCTGAGGTCTGTTCAGCTGGACACAGTATCTTCACACAAATATTTGACAAAAAGCCCAGGTTTAAATTAGAATCTTGTCTTATAAGGAATAACACAAATGAGTATGATAAAACATAACATAAATGAAACCACTCTTTATGCCCAGTAAATAGTTGCATTTGCTTATGAAGCACACATGGTTTTCTACAAAGAAAATATACATTCTCGTCCTTGGTGAAGATTTCATTGGTATTTCTAACACATGGCTAATACGGTGGCACCAATCCTCATAGCTTATAAAGAGTAACATTAGACGTTATATAGCAATGTAATAAATAAAAAAATAATATCAATGAACATGTTTCACTTAAAAGTTCTCATTTTTAAAATAAAGAGCACGATGACAAATCAAAATATTCTTGCCAAAGTTTAGGAGGATAAATGGCTCAGAAAGCAAATTAGAAACATTGCACAAGACAGAGAACCTCCCCGTGTGGAAACTCTGAAGAGTGAGCGGAGAGGCCCCAGTGGTGGCTAAGGATATGCGTATGTTTGACGGAAAAACGCATCTCGCTGTATGTAATCTTTACCTCTGTGGAAGAGCAAAGTGTGCCATTTTAAATGAAAAAAAGATTTACTTGTGTGTATACTTCAGGTATAGAATAAAAGATAAATATGAAGGAGTATCCACACGAGGAATAAACACACAATAAATTACTTGCCTTTTAAACAAGTAGACATATGCAACTTTAGGGAGGGATGGGAGCAATGAATGCCTACTTAAATGTCCAAGCTTAGGCAAAATACGGAAGTTTCAAAATACTACGTACTGAACTAAAAAGAGTTACCAGGCTCCCTCCAAACCACCTGGATAGTATAATACTTTTTGAGTAAAACAACTACCTTTTCTTATAATTTATTAAAACACTGCTAAGAACTCTTCATGAAAGCTTATACAATTTTTTTTTTCTTTAAAGAAGAAAAAATAACAACATATAGAGAAATAGTCACAGGAATGAAAGGGGTTTATACGGCTGTTCCCTTTTGGGAAACTGGCAGGGCACCCACAGGACAGTGCGGTAGCTGACATGACATGTTTGAGAAAGATGGTATCTACCTACAGCTGCATCTTTAGGGAGAACGTCTCGTGGATTTCATTAGAGAACTTGTCAGCAAAAGAAGTGGGGACTAAGCTCCCCTTTGGGGTTCAGCTGCTCTGGTTCTATGTATAAACATGAACTGAAATCAAAGTTGTTTCTCTGTTTCCTGCATGAAGTATATTTGTAAAGTATAAAAAGTATAAAAAGTAATAAAAAGATGTAAAGAACAAACCACCAATTTCATGCAATTCTGGAGATACCATAATTTTAGAGGAACCTTCTACACAACGAAAAGTGCTAAGGGCAGGGAAATGATCGTACACCAAGATGCACTGGTCTCCCCACAATTACATCCAACCTAAATCTACACAAACATGTTTTCAGTTGTCAAGGTGATGTTCCTCCTGAAGCTTTTCAATGTAGTGGCACAGCTTCAGGGCCGTCCCCAGCTTAAGCCCCATGTACTTTATCATCACGTCAAACTTGAGCAGTAGCAGAGCTTTCCCATCAATGTCCTACACAGAGAAGGAAATTATAATAATTAATAATGCGTCCATACTTTATCAGAAGGGCTATTTCTTTGTATATAAGAACATGTAAACACCGATTACAGAGCAGTTCACTCCAGATGTGTTCTGAATCTGCGTCTGCTTGATAAAGACTGCTAAAAATCTGTAATTTGTGCAGTGAAGCACCATTCGATCATCTGTACATTTACTGCAAACTAAGAACAATTTAATCTAGTCTCTTAGAAATGGCCCAGGCTTCACACTACCTCATTTTAAATACTAAATACAATGTGATGAATGAAATGTTGCACAGGTATGACAAAGAGAGTGAAAACTATGAATGATAGAAATGAATGTCAGATGGTCATTAACTTGTGTAGAGGGGCTGGGACTTTTAGTATGTCAGCATCAGTACAAACTAGACATGTGCTCTATGTACAGTGTTGTCTTGATGTTGAAAGCTAATTAGTTGTCTGATGCTAATCAGACGTGAAAATTAATTACTGATATTCTTACCATCGTGAAAAGGGTACATCAGATATGCGGCCACCAATTTTATTCATTAGGAAACACTATAAAAATATTACTTGGGAGTCACAAGGCATCCTCCTAAATTTCTTTATCATATTAATTGACCAAGTGGTGCCACTGAAGCATGTGATTTGGATTTCACCAGTTCTGAGTTAAAGACAAAACTGCAGAAACATAAATCACTGTCTGAAGAGACCTGACTTCCCTTAAAGTACTACCTTTGTCAGGCAGCTTCCATACGTTTCCTACTAACTAAAGCCAGAATTTCAAGAAATTAGAACTTGTAAAAATTAAGGCCACGATGTTACTTTGTAAATAGTCTGAGAGTATCAGCATCCCAATTTGTCGATAACCGTATAAGGTTCACGGAACCGAGCCAAACGGAATCCGCTGCTGGATTCACCGGGTGCCATTAACGAGGAGGACACCCTGTCACAGCTTGCGGTCACCCCCTCCCACGCACGGTCCTGGGGCCGAGCAGGGAGCAGGTGGGAAGGAGGATCCTTGTAGCTGCTGTTACAAGGAGAAGACACCCGAGAGCGGCTATGCCGAATCCCCTTCTCTGGAGAACTTGAAGGCTTATAGGATTTTAGGTATGCAGGCAGGCACCCGCTTAAAGCACAGATCCAGCCTCCACCGTTTAAGGATCTAGCCCTGGGAAAAGCAACGTTTCTCACAAATGGAAAAATCAGTTGGTAGGGCTCCCCCACCATCCACACTAAGGAGCATCCAAGTGAAGGGCCTGCGCACAGGTCATTCAAAGACATTACGGCAGGAAAACCAGATCAAAAGATGCACTGGTCTCTCCAACATTACATGTTCCCTGAAGCTGTCAGCGAGGAGGCCTGATATCTGAGGATCTTTTTGTTTCAGGAACAGAATCACTTCTTCCACGGACCAAGATTCAGGGTCATCAGAGAAGCTTCGCTGCAGCATATCCAAGCCAGCTCTAACTGGTGGTGCACCTGTAGCTTCAAAGGGGGGAAAGGAAGACAAATCAAACCTGACCTGATCTTTATCCTGAAAGAAGAGATGTTAGGTAGGGAGCAATGGTCTCTTTCCCGAACCTTCAGGACCAGGAGTCCGTGTAAATCCAGTGGAAGCCTAGGTGAGCACAGCCTGAGGGCGGCTACCCAAGAGCATCCCCTCTGACCTTCTGCAAACAGCAAGAACAGCTTCAGAAGCTGCCTCACAGCTTCAAAGATCATAAAACAGACTGAGCAGTCCGAGGCCTCTTGGGACACAGGCACATCCAGCAAAAGACCTGATCGTAGGGCTAAATTAGGTTAATCTAAGCTAACCTACTACTCACTACTTATTTCAATGAATTTCTCTCAATCTCTCTCCTCTGCTCGGTCCAGATTATGGTTTTTACTAGCGAAAAAGAATGGAAATCCCCAAAATGTAGTTTTACAACTGCTTACATTTATTCACTTCAATCAATGAATTTCAAAAATCCCATTATCTTTGAAAACCAAATTAGCTCTTTTACTGGATCTCTCCCAGGTATTTAACATGGATTATTTCTTGCCCCACTTTATGTTTTGAATTCCTGTCTCTTAAGGCTTAAGTGCTTATCTGAAGTTTGAAGAAAACAAGGTTACTCTGCTTAGCTATCTTAGAAGTAACTTTAATATTACATTTGATGACCTCCTTCAAGGGGAACTGCAGTGCAACAGATACCTTGGTTGAAGGTTGTTTAATACAGAAATGGCTGAGACAGGAGACAGCCCAAGTGCTCAGACCTCACAGAGTGTTAGCTGTGCCGTTCGAGTTGTGCTGAAACTGCTTTGTGCCTAAACAGGTATCCATTTACTCCACCGCAGCACTCGACCCTCTACAGTTAGCGCGGGATAACCAAAGGGAGTCTTGCAACTCACTAGGAAGATCTGTTTCTCTAGCCAGGGACTGTCGGCACAAATTTGGTCTTTGTTACGTGTGAGCTGGCCAGAGGTGTACTTTTTCTTTTGTATCTCTGGCCATTTCAGGAGCATTTTGAGTATTTACCGAGGGATGGGCAAAGAAAAACAGAAGACTAAAAAACTCACAGTGGGGTCACTTTGAGTATTAGTGGAGAAGAGGCATGACAACTGATTAGCTCAGTGCCTGGCATGCAATACACACTCAGTGAATGTTAGTTATCACTATGAGCATCCCCCAAAACCAGCCCTCAAAATAGAAAACAAACAGCTTCCACGAGCTTATATCAAGAATCTTGAGAACTACAGGTAAAGCAGTGCTACATGTCACGGGTAACATCTCGTACTCCCCGAAGGTGGGTGGGATGCCAAAACACGACGCATGTGTTTGAGGTTCGTATCCTTCAAAGTTTGGTAATTCGTCATCATCTCAGGGTTCTGTGCCACACGGGGCTCACCTTGGGCCGGCTGGGCTGCAGGCACGGCTGTGGGAGATTCGGCAGATGGGGAGAGACTACTGGTGCTGTGGGCCCCATGGCCGGGAGAGCAGGGCCCGGAACAGGTGCCCTCTGGTGTATCATCGGGGCATAGACACGAATGATAGGCATCAGCGGTAACATCGGAGGGAGCGGGACTACTCTGGTTCGAACTGAGCAGCCACTTCCGTTCCCACTCCACTTCCTCCTGCTCCTCCTGCATTTTTTTAAGCACCAGGTGGACCATCTCTGGATCCTGCTCATAGAACCCACCGGAGCGGAAATATGTTTCAACAATGCTGCTATTGAAATCATTTTCCTGCCTTCTTACTGGAAAAACGTGGCAACAACTTTGAGGGTAAGAATCTCCATTATTAGATTCCCTTCTCTTCAGTTTCATCTTTTTGGAAAGCGGGCCATTAGAACACGTGTATGCATCTTGAGGTGACTTCTGAAATGACACAAAGCCAGCATAAAAAACCGACTGTGAATGAGTAAAAAGGAAATAACATAAATAGTAAACGTATGAACACTTATTTTCCATGAAACATTGCTTTATATTATGAAAGATTGATGCTCTATTTTCATTAGTTTTATCCCTCCCATTTGCTGCTACAGCAAGTGATGCTCGGCCCTTATTAGTTCTCTCGCTTCTGATTGGCATCTTTACAAACCAGAGGCTTATTATAGTTGTGAAAATATTTTTATAACACGTGATTTAGCCAAATGGATGTCACAGAACGGCCGATTTTTGAAATCTTTTCGTGAGTAACATCAAACTTCTGATCCAGGTTTTGAATGGCATCATAGATGGCCTAGTATAATACAAGCTACTGGTAGGTCCTCTTCCAAAAGAAAAGGAACATTTAAGAAAATATCAACAAGCCAAATTTTGACTTCTAGAAACAAAGAAAGCTCTCAAGGCATCGGTTTCCTACTTGATGCCCAGTTGTGGGTGACACAGAGCCCAGGGGACTGAGATAAGCCCACTGCCTACTCAGTTACTCCACGTCCCACGGGCATTTTAAGAAGCGTTAATATCGGGAAGTAGTCATGCCCCAGTTCCTCTGAGCCACCACATTTCTGAGGAAGCCATTTTACACCAAGGAAGGTGCATTTTAGGAAAGAAACTTTCAAATCTGCCAAAAGGCCAGAGAGGCTCTTTGCACATAAGGACGGTAGCAGCTAACAGGCAGTGAGCGGGCCACTCTGGAAAGAACGGGGGGCCAAATATAAGAGCTGTGACTCCTGGCCTCAAAGGGTTTTAAGATGATACACTCAACAGTGAGCCTTACAAAACCTGTGAGTACACATGGCCTATATGCCAACCAGCTATGGGACTGCCCAAACCTGACAGTTCTTGAAATACACAGAGATCTCATTGCAGCAAAAATATACACTAAAATAAGAGGTCAGGACCATTTCCTCATTTCTTCATTCATTCACTCAAATAAACATTTACGGAAGGCCTACCACCCGCCAGGACGACTTTGCTAGGTGCTGGGAACGCAGACATAAAGAACAACCGGCTCCTGCCCGAAGGAACTCTCTTTTTAGCTGGAGAGACAGTGTCAGTAGAGACAGTGATTAGCAGCCTGAAGCTGTGGTTCTCAAGTGTGGTCCATGGACCAGGAGTGTCAACATCACCTACTAACTTGTTGGAAATGCAAACTCTTCCACCAGACCTACCGAATAGGGAGCTCTGAGAGGGGACAGCAATCTGTGGTCTCCCAAGCCCTCCAGGTCATTCTGACGCACGCGCAGGTGTGAGGCCCACTGGCCTAGAACACTAGGCACATAGTGCAGGCTCTACGCAAACACAGTTGGGTTCAAATACTAGAGTTGGGCCCCTCGGAGCTGTGCGACCTTGGGGAAGTCACTTAAATTCTCTGCACTTCAATTTCCACAGGAACAGAATCGGGATGAAAATACGTCTCAGGGTTCTCCTGAGGACAAACCAAGGTGCCATAGCATTCTGTTAGTGCTGGCATAGCAACGATACCACACGCTGACCGGTCCAACAGCGCACAGTCACCTACTGCGTCTCTTAAGGCCACAACCCAGGTGCGCACAGGAGGCTAACTGCGCACAGGAGAGCGTGACCTAACCCAGGCCGGCAGTGACGGCAGGCCTTTCAGAGGAGATGCCTGCGCTGAGAATTGCCGGCCGAGAAGGGGTTCCCATGTAAAGATGGGGCGAAGGCACACGGAGCAGAAGGCACAGCACGATCCACATCACTCAGCGCGCACAGGAAGTCGCATGTTCAGAGAGTCAACATCAGTGATGTCCAAAGGGCTGTGTCATTTTCTGAAGGCAACGAGAGAGAAAGGATGACGGCCAGGGGGATGGGAGGCCAAAAAGGGCGACTGTGTTTAAGCGCAGAAGAATCTGCTGAGTGACAGAGGCGGAGGGGAGAGGGCAGAGGGGAGAGGCGAGAGAGCCGGGACGGGCAAAGGGAGGTGCCTCAGCACAGGGAAAGGGGGTCACAGGCAGAAAGCAGAGGAGGTGCGCGCCCTACAGAGGGAGACTGCCAGGAGGAGGAGGGGGTCCCACGGGAAGGAGGTGGCGGCCAGGGGAGGAATCTGGACTTGCAGGGGATTTCTGCTCCCCGCCCTCCACTCTCTCCAGGAAATGAGAAGCAAGGCCTGGGTGCCTGGAGCTGGAGCGGCAGGAGAGGGCCTGACTAGAGCGCGGCCGACGGTCCGCCCCCCACTTCCCAGCCCGGACCAGGCAGGGCTTTTCCTCACCAGGCGGCTGGGCAAGGCCAGAAAAAGCCCAGATGCCAGCGCTGCACCAGGGGTGTAGTCCCGTAAGGCAAGGAGGTGAAGAAAGGAGAGAGCCAGCACCTACCAGAGCAGGAGAGGACCCCTCATGGCCCACTTTGGGGCTGCCACACGGGCCCCAGGCATTTCTCACCCTGCAGGCTCTCCCCACCACCTCCTCCTGTGCGATGGCTCCCAAGGCCGCACAGCGCAGTGCCTGCTCTGGTGTGGGACAGAAGTGGATGCTTCTGTCCTGCAGGCCAGGGACGCCCTGCTGGAAAGGAGACCTCCCTCCCCCCCACCCACCCCCCACCCCGCTCCAGACTCTGGATCCCTCTCCCCTCAGAAGCCGGGGTGTGTCCCCTTTACGCAGAGCACGCCTGTTCTCCGTAATAATAATGATAAAGACTCACATAAATATTTCCTACTTCTCAAAGGTATGTTAGCCCATTTGACTCAAGAAACTTGGTATGTTAAGGAATAGTTTTTAAAAAATAAACTTTCATTCCCTCTAGGGTCTGCAACTCACCAAGCCCTTGGTAATACACACTGCCACCAGACTCTACCAACATTCTAATCTTTACAAAATCCCCGCAAAACCGTGCAAGATGCACTCATGAAAAACCACTGGTGGGCTGCCATTCTGTCTCAGCTGAGATGTCATGGCATGCACGTAGGCACCTCCTAACTTTCATCCAAATCAATTTCTTTAAAGAACATACTGGAGAAATTAAATATTAAACAATCTAAATGAAAAAGACTTCACTGCATTTCATCGGTGCTGGGCTCTTTTAAGTTACAAAAGCCATTATTTTTTCAAGCTCTTCACCTGGGAACGCTGTTTGAACTAGTGTTTTTAAAAAATCTTCCACAGTGGAGTGATAATCATACAGAGCTCGTGCAGTAAAGTCTCCATCAATAGTACCATGACATTAAATGAGGTAAAGAAAATTTTAGCTCAGAATTTTGAAAAACTACATGAAAGAGACAGAACTTTGATACCTCACAACAGTGTTGAAGTTCTGTACGTTGGCTCTGATGATTTTCATTGCAGAAAATCAGATGCACTGCACTCCTAGTAATACTTTAAGAACAGCAGGCAATGCGTAATATCACTAGAGCCAAATTAGGCACTAGAAAAACGAACGTCATATATTTATCTCTTCTAATTATTTGTCGTTTTCACCCGCGTTCCAAAAGGATGTCAGAAGCCGTATGAAGCAGAGCTAAAGGAGAACCAAAGCCCACGTTCAAGTGAGAATGAAAAAGGTAAGTGCTGATCAAAAAGGCGGGTAAGGAGAGAGGTTAACAGGCAAGAGCCCAGGAGGAAGAAAAGCGAGTGAACACCAGGAGGAAGACATGACTCATGATACATACGAGGACAGACACAGCAACGAAGATTTGGGGGCATGCATGGATTGATTAGTAAACACACGTTTACTTCCTAGCTTTGTCCCCTGCCAGGGCCTAACATCAATGACAAGGCGAGCCATGACCCCACCTAGAATCTCGATCTTGGCTTCTAAGCACCGTTCTCCCGTAAAATGGAGCAGGCCTTCCTGGAAAGAAGTGAATGACAGGGCTGGGCAGGGAAAGTAGAAATGAGCCTGAAACATCTTGTGACGTCAGAAAGTAAGGAAGTCCTCGGAACAAAGTGGAAGCGTGTCAGAAGAGCACAGGAGCCAAGCAGAAGGAGCACCCTCCCAAGAGCCAAAGGTGGGAAATTTGGTCAATAAAATAATGATAACATTGGGTGATAACTCATATAATACATGAGTGCCGACGAGTCCATACTGATAGAAAACACGCAATTGAATAAGTAAATAAATGGAGGAGAAAGGACAGCTCTTCCTTACCAATGAATCCCAAGTAATATATTCGAGAGAATGAGCAAACAGTCACCACTAGGCAAACACCACAGTACTCGGTACTGCAGGTAAAATCCAGGAGCTAACTGACTCAGTGGGCAAGACGTTGAGGAGAAGCAGGAGGTTAGCATAGCCTCAACGCGCCCGCCCACCCAACATGCTTACTAGTTGCAAAGGGACAAATAGTAACTTTACAGTGGAAAAATCCAGAAGACACCATGTTAACCAAGTGGTCAACGTTAACATCACCAGTAACAAGATATATGGACCCCATGTACTCCTGATACAATGCAATGAGAAGGCGATATCATCTGTGACGTGTTCTTGCCAAAAACGCAAGTCTCAGTGTATTCATCAAGAGAAAATATCATACGTACCAACACTGAGAGACACTCTACAAAATAGCTGATCCGTACACTCACCAAAAATGTCAAGGTCACGAAAGACCAGGAAAGAATGAGAACTGCCACAGGCAGGAAGGAAATAAGGAGACAACTGAACTCAGTGTGGGGTACTGGATCGGATTCTGGAACAGGAGAAGCACGTGGGGGAGGAGGTCTGGGGAAAGGCCCACGGGGGCTCAGTTTAGCTAACAGCACTGTACCAGTGTTAATATCCTGCTTTTGAAAACTGCACTGTGCTGCGACAATTACCATCATTTTACACTATGTAGGTAAGTTAACATTAAGGAAGTTGCAGGAACTCTAATATTTTTGCAACTTTTCTGCAAATCTTAAAGTGTTTCACGAATCAGAAGAGCTTCCGAAACATGATAAAAAAAAAACTGCTGTGAATTTCCTATTAGACAAGGAAAAGAGGGAAATAAAATGGCGAAGTGTTCACTGTCAGTTAACTGCTCATTGTTAAGGAAGCAGACACATGCATGAGAAATATTTTCTTGAGTTCAGGAGTTCACAGGAAACTGCACATTCTATGAAGACTGAAAAAGAATTTAAATTATTTTCTTTAGGATAGTAAGTGTGAGTATGTTTGGCAATTAGAAATGAATATTATCTAAGTATTCACTCTGATATACATTCATTAATGACACTTCCACCTGCTCCTGCTTCATAATCGGGTATTCGTGTTCTTGTCTAGGGAAGATTTATTAATGAACCAAAAGGAAATATGAAAGAAAGAACTGAAGGAAAAGTTCAGGACGTCAATTTCGCTTTCAGGAAGCACCAACAGCCTGAAGGAACCTCTGCCCACTGCAAATACTACAACATGGAAACATACACGTGCAGAACTGATTTCCCAGTAACCCACCTACACTGGGGACACCATTTTCCACCAAGCTCCTTACCCCCTTATGTACTTCAGGCTAGAAAGACTAGTCTTCCGATAATCTGACTGCTTTAAAAGCAAATATTCCGAACCATGAACAAGGAGCTAAACGTTAGCCGGCTTTGGCTATTCAAATAATCCAACAGTGACACTCTGTGGACAAAGTAGAAAACACTTAAGCACCTGTTTTTCTTAATAAATCTCTAAAACAGGGAAGAAATCCTGCTCTGGAAGGGAACAGGGCGCAAATAAGTAAAGAGACAGCAAATAACCGTTACATTTAATTATAATAACTCTATTCTAAGGATGAACTATGGATTACAAGAATATTTTAACGTAAACATGCCACGTGGTTATCAATGTGTTTAATCTTAAAATTATATGAATCGGCCCTGCATTACAAACTTATTAGACAGCAGTAGATGTATGGAATTACAATACAGATTGGTACTCCTAAAAATACCATTGCCATCTTATCCTGGCACAGTGCTTTATGCATTTCACAGTGCCTTCGCCTACTTATGGCAGACGCCGTGAGTCTTCGGTAGGCAGTTAACATTTTCTCCAAAGACCAAAACCTGGGACTGACAGGTGAAGAGTGCCTGTGCCACTTAGGGGGCATTACTAGCCTTACGTAAGTACATAAATGCATTTTCTGCTGGGCCAAATTGTACACAGTGTAATCATCTCTATTCACCCTGAGAGGAAGAAGCATAGCAAAATATGACAGAAATTTAAAACAGTACAACCACTTCAGAAAATTGCCTGGCAGTTTCTTGTAAACGCTCATCTACCCCATGACCCACTATGTCCACTGCTAAGAACGCACCCAAATTAAACGTAAACTTACGTTCACAAAGAGACTTCCATAATAATGTTCACAGCCGCTTCACTCATAATAGCAAAAAACTGGGAACAACCCAAATGCCCATCGCAAGGAGCATGGGTGAACAAAGTATGGGTGCTCCAGCAATGGAATACTGCTCAGCAATAAACAGGAATGAATATTGCTACAACCAGATCATCTCCAAAACATCATTCTGAAGACAAAGTGAGTGTGACACAAAACAGTACACACCATACATTCCATTTCTCTGACATCCGAGAACAGGCGAGACTAATCTCCGACGGAAAAAACATGAGGACGTTATTTCACCACGTTCCTGGGGGATTGTGACTTACCGGAAAGAGACGTGAGGGCACTTTCTGGGATGATGGAAAGGCTCTTCATCTTGCTAGGGGGGTAGGTATACATGTGTGTCAAAACTCATTGAACTGCGTACTTAAGACCTGTGCATTTCACTGCATGGAATTAAACTCGAAATTGAAACAAAGTAATTAAGCAGAATGAAAAAATCAGATTTTTCACTCTTAATATACAAACCATATTATTCTCCCTTGGAGGAGATGATCCTCGTGTGTTGGGCGCAGGGATAGGCTCCATGTTCCCTGGGCCTGAGCGGTAGCTTTTGAAACTTCTGGGAAAGCTCACTTGCGAAACACCTCGGTCGCCTTGGCTTGGCAAAACTTCTGCTCCTGAAAAGCATCACAGAAGAAAGTCGCTTCACACACCTGCTCCTTTAATAATACGGATATGTTCTCAGAATGCCAGCTCAAATTGAACTAGAGTCCTGGTTGAGTTCCAGAGAGTGACAGAAGAAGACATTTTCCACTAGGGATTTAGCATAAATCTTTAAAAGTTGAAGGGCTACACTGCCCATGCCTAGGAACATGAATCAAGGTCGAACACAATTCCCAACTGTGAAGTGAATCCTTCACATCTTAAAGGCTACAGAGTAAAATGCTGGGACACACAGAACGAGAGAGCAGGCTTCCCGAATGCTTTTGTAAAGGAGCCCAAAAAGGCTTTTAACTGACGGAGGTGGCAAGCCTCTGAAAGTGAGTCTGAGTCTATTCTGCCCTGCCCACCCCGCCCGGGTACATTCCCCCCACGCCCTGTAGGGCGGACTGGGCAGGGCACTACAGGCGTGGTGCGCTCCCCTGCCAGGTGAGAGCTGCTGAGAGGATCTCTATGGTCATCTCAGCTCTGAGACTATGACTGCTCCTGCAGTGAACTGTGACATTACCTAAAGAAACAAATGCATGTGAAATATGAGCCCCCAAATATTCTAGAATTATGCAGGCTCGGTTATGATGCTGAGTCACTCACTCTGCCACTAGAAAAAGACACGGAGTGCAGTGTTATCACATTGTGTCTTGTAATAGACATTTGAACTCTGGAACCACAGTGCCGGGAGGGGAAGTGTTAGTGAGGAGCAGAATGAAGGGATTCAAGTTTCACCCCCTTTCTTCTTCGCCTTTATTCCTGTAGCTGAGATACTAATGAACAAAAGCTCAGAAGAGAGAAGCAAAAGAGATAAAGATTTCAAGTTGGAGAAATGCAGACCAATATTACAGAAACAAATCAATTGTAAGATACCTCCAATTTGAGCTGCAACTCCAAATTTTTTAACTGGGTTTTTTCTGATTATAAAACTAGTGCACGCTATGAATAATTAAACTGTGTTGTTTTCATGTAAAGGAAGACTACACAGCAATGGGAGTAAACCAATTATTGCTACACAACCAGGATGAATCTCACAACCATAACGTTGAGTAAAAGCCAGACACAAAAGAAAGTATTTAGCAAAGCTCCTAAACACCTTGGAATTTCCCAAGCAGTGAGCCTGATAAACCTGTCTTCTGTTATGTTAACAAGGTCACTTTGGGAATGCCCCCAGAGCACCTAAGGATGGGGGCTGGTCACCCAAGGCACCTAGCCTGTGATTAGAGGGTTGGAACTTTCAGTCCCATCCCCCTGACCGCCAGGGAGGGGAGAGGGGCAGCAGGCAGAATCGCTCGCCAATGGCTAGAGTTTTAGTCAATCCTGCCTGTGCCATGGAACCGCCATAAAGAACCCAAAGGCAGTGGGTAGGAGACCTTCCGGGTAGGTGGACGTGTGGGTACTGGGGGACAGTGGTGCGCCGGGAGGCGGTATGGAAGCCCTGCACCCTTTCCCAAGCCTCGCTGAACCATCTCTCAATCTGGCTGTTGCCGACTGATACCGTTTGGTAGTAAAGCAGTGCTCCAGTAAGTAAAACGTTTCTGAGTTCTGTGCGCCGCCCTAGCAGATTAATCGAACCCAGGGAGGTTGTGTGATCCTCTGATTTACAGCTCTTCGGTCAGAAGCACAGAGCCCGGGAGTGGGACTGACGCTGGCGTCTGAAAGGGCGGGGGTGACGGGTCTTGCCGGACTGAAGCCTTAACCTGTGGGATCTGACGCTGCCTTCCAGTAGTGTCTGAATTGGGTTCAACTCTCGTCCGCTGCTAGTGCCCGAGAATCGTTTGGTGTGCTGTGGGAAGTGCCCCTTCCCCAAACACACTCGTAGGAATTGGATCCAGGAACCCAGAACAGTTCTGATCAACTGACCTAAAGCTCAAAAACTGGCAGAAGAGATCAGTGGTGGCAGATGTCAGGACTGCACTGCCTCGCGAGACGAGTAGGGACTGGAAGGGAGCTGAAGGCTGATTCTGGGGAGCTCAGAACCTATTTCTCGGTGTGGGTGCTCGTTATATGTGTGTGTTCACATGAAAATTACTTAAGCTGCATATTTATGTTTTATGCATATGTTTGTATGTGATCGATCTTTATAAAAAGTCTACCTAGATCAAATTAATCTCTCTATACAAAATTCAGACGCTAAATTAAGTAAGCCATCACCAGTAAATATCACAACCCTTAGCGAGATTTCCTTCTCTTTCTTGCTCCGTGTATATTTTACAGAGCTTGAGTCACACTGTGCGTGCATTCTGAGCAATTCTGTGTGTCAATTGAAATTTAAAAAAATTGTTTTCCCCCTTTAAAATTTTTTTGGCTCACGTACAATAATTTGAGAGTTATTTTACATGCCTGTGTGATCTTCCGTTGTGTGGATGTCCGTACGTCAGGTTTTGTGTTTTCTGTTCTGGGACATTTGGGTGGCTTCCAATTTTGCACTCGTTTGCTTTAATGATATGTGCACATCCAAATGTAAATGTTTATGTACATCCCTGAGGAGCTCCTTCTAATGGATATCTGGAAGAATCACTAGATTAAAGGCTATGAACATTTCAGGGGCTCCTGATAGGTGCTGCCAACGTGTGCAAAAGGCTGTATTAATTTTCATTCTTGGAGAACTGCGATGCAGTGGTTTTCCTCCATTATTACCAAAGTGAGCTACCATGTAAAAACTGCTAATTTGGTAGACGGAACTTTAACGTTTATATCCCATTTTAATTTGCATTTCTCTTGTTACTAACGCAGCTGAATATTTTTCAGATGTTTTCTATCCACTAAGAGTTCTGTGATTTGTTATTTCTCGTGTCCTCTGCTCTTGGCCTGGGACTGGGATTTCAGTGTTCCCTGTTTGATTTGTATGAGGCGTTGCCATCTTCAGAATCGTAAGCCTGGAAAATGTTTATTTTCAGCAAATAACTTTCCTCAGGTGGTGATGCGATTTTGGAGTCTGATAATTTTGAGATAAGAAGGGGTTCTTTGTTTTATTTCATGACATTCATCAATATTTTTGTGATTTCTTCAACGGCTCTTATACCTAATCTTCAACTACATCAGGAAAATGCTCAGGTATCTTCTAATTTTCCATACTTCCACTTACTAGATACTCAACTCTTTAATCCATCTTGAAACTGTTTAAGTGTGTGATATGAGGTGGAATCCAGCGGGCTTTTTGCTTCAGTCGTTAAGCATTTGTCCCAGCATGATTTCCTGTCCATGGTTCTCATATTCATATCGCGTTAACACTAAATTCTTCATTGTTTATGAGCTTCCTACTGCATTAAATCTGACTCCTTACTTCAGAACTAGTACTATTTTAACAACTGCCCTTTTAAAATATCTATTGTTTGATCTGGCAAATTACCACCTGTTCCTTAAACAGGTTTTCCCAAGTTTTTTTTAAGTTGTACTAGAGGTTTTTTTTTCCATCCAGGAACAATTTGTGTTTCTTGAATCGAATCCTTATTCAAGGCTTATTTTATGACCCTCAGTAAGTTTTTACTTTCCTGTCATGTAGGTTCTACTATTTTTTATCCACACATTCCTCAGAATTTTGATTAGTTATTTGTAGCCATTTCAGTTGGGGTTTTTTCCATATATTTTCTGATGGCTTGATGGTGATAACATGAGGAAGCAATTTGTTCTTACGATTTAAAAAATTCTTTATCTGACCTGACTCAAGAAAAAATGGGAAAATCTCAAACCTGTAACAGGTGGAGATGGAATCAGTCATCACATCCCTCCCGGCAAAGAAAAGGCCTGGACCAGAGGGCTTCACTGGTGGGTTCTCCCACACACTTGAAGAAGAATTAACACCACTCCTTCTCGAACTCTTCCAAAACATTGAAAAGGAGAGAACAATTCCTAACTCTTTCTGTGAGGCCACAAATACCCTGATACTAAAGCGAGACAAAGATATTACAAGAGGAGAAAAATTACAGACCAATATCCCTTGCAAATCCAGATACAAAAATTCTCCACAAAATATTAGCGAATCTAATCCAACAGCAAATTCAAAGGATCGCTCACAGGAGGGATTTCTCCCAGGAATACAAGGGTGGCCCAACGTAAGAAAATCAATCACTGTGACACATCACATTAATAGAATAAAGGGAGAGAACATGATCATCTCAGCTGACGCAGAAAAGGCATTTGACAAAACCCAATACCATTTCGTCATAAAGAGTCTTAGGAAACCTGAGAGCAGAAGGAAACTTCCACAACCACATAAAGGGTGTTCATGAAAAGCCACCTCTAACATTATACGCAAGGGTGAGTGACTGAATGCTCTCCCGCTAACATTAGGAACACTTTCAACACTGCTGTCAACCTTGTACTAAAACTTCTAGCCGGAGCTGTTAGGCTGTTTAATGCTATAAGTGGTACACGTACATATGGTGAAAATGATAAATAGGATGTTATGTATGTTTTACCACACAATAAAAATGAACTGGCCACATTTTCTGAAATCTCCTATTCTGAATTTTTCCTTCAGTTAGCTAGTTAAAAGGGAACAGACTATAAGTACTGCTCTGCGACCCCCTTTTTTTCACTAAACATGTATTGGTCTTTCCAGACCAGTACCTTTAGATATACTGCAATCATTTCAACAGCTTCTTAGTTTCCTATCATGCAGATAGGCCGTGATTTATTTATTTAGCCAGTCCCCGATTCGTGGAAATTCAAGTTACTCCTCAAGTTTTGCTCTGGCAAAGAACACTGCTGAACAGTCTCGCGCTTGTGTGAGTAGTTCCGTAGGATAAAGTCCGAGGAGTAGAAATGATAGGGGAGAGGGTATCCAGATTTGACAATTCTCCTCTAGTTCCTTCCCACTAAGGAGGGCTGTTGGAGTCAGCCAGATAGATGTTCTGTAACACACACACTAAGGAAGGGTCCTGCTGGTCCTGCATATAGTCTTAAAACCGTAACACAGACTAAGTGGTATCAAATGACCTTCTGGCAAAGATCAGGGGTCAGCAGAGTATGGCCTGCGCAACAAATCCATCTTGCCACCTGCTTTTGTAACAGCCTATGAGCCAAGAATGGTTTGTTTTCCTTTTTCACTTTTTAAATGATTACACAACAAAAACAAGAGGAATACTTAATGAAGTGAACTACTCATAGGAAATTCAAATTTCAGTGTCCAGAAAGTTTTACTGAAACACAGCTACACTGATGTGTTTACATATCAGCTGCTCTCATGCTTCAGCAGCACAGTTGAGTGGCTGTGACAGAGCCCTTATGGCGGCAAAGCCTAAAACTTACTATCTGGCGTTTTACAGAAAAAGTTTGCCCATCTCGAATCTGGAAACAACATTTCATTGTTTTAAAGAGTAGAAAGCCCAATTCTCTAAACAAAAGGCACAGAACAAATTGTCATCTAGCTACTGAAGAAATATTCCAAGGGACTGATCCGACGTCTCTTGGCTCTGTGGCTAAGTGAGGAGTGAATGGCCTCATATTTCCCTTCTGACGGTGGCTGAGAAGCAGCCATTGCAAGGACTAGTATACCTGCAGCAATCCCGATCGTAGGACTCCACGTTCCATGGATGCTTTTTTAGGTGCTGAAATAACTGGTGCAGTGTTTCTTATCTCAAGTTCCAACTGTCTACTGCTTCTCCATAGAGAAGGGATTGACTTTGGCATATTAACCTGGTACCCTACAATCTTACTTTAAGTGCTTATTAGTCCCAGGAGTTTTTTATTGATTCTTTAGCTCTCCTGTTCCATGGACTCTTGACCCAAGGAAGCTGTTTTTCCCATAAGTTCAATTTTTGCTTTACCAGCAAATAGTTATAATTTGTTTTGCCAGGTATAAATTTTTCAGAGAAAGGAAATCTATTTTCCCCCATGCTCTTATATATTTGTATATCTCCCCATCGATATTTTACATTTGGCCCCCCATATACCAAAAATGGAAAAGGGGACATGAGAAAGCTTAAATGAAGGGAAAATACACACCCAGGGAAACATTGTGATATTACCATGAAGCTTAGCCCTCTGATAACAACTGGTTAGTGAAAGGTTCTAGTGATATTTAAGCAATTTAGTGGAAATGGGGACCTGGGAGCAAGATTTCACACAGGAGGGTATTTAACATAATTACCGGGTGGCATTTGGGATAGCTGCTGATGGTTATCAGCCCTGCCTTGAAAACTTGGTTGATCGGTTGACACGCTGTCCATGGGAAGTCCCTTCTCACTAAGCTCTGAGTCAGAATCTTCTATTATCACAACATCAGAGCTGTTGTCACGGTCACTCCAGTGAGAGGTGTCCTCACTGTCAGCACTGTCATCTCCAAGAGTTACAACGATATAATCTAAAAATCAGAAAAGAGGAAATTTAGATATCCCCTTAAAAACACAGTTTCTAGAGGAAACCACGTAATAAAGTCACAGAGTGTTTTAAAAACAATTTTACTGAAAAAACTACATCAAATGCTTTCACATCTCAAAGCCCTGCCAGGTAGCAAAGAAATCAATTGCCTAGTATGAAGTTTGAGGTATGTATGTGTTCATATGTACACAAACATGTATAATACTATCTCTAGAACTTCAAATTTTATAGAGGAGTAAGTTTCTTCTCATTGAAGAAACATGACCACCTCCTATGGCCCAAGCTATGTGTTCAGTGATATGCTTTTAACTTGTAAATGAAGAGACTGATGTTACATAGCCACCCTTTCTAGTGACCAGTAATTTCCAAACTTGTTCTCTACAACTTGACAATAGCCTTTATGATAAAAAAAAAACACAGAAATAAAGTACCATAGTGAATGTTATGAAACAAATCCAAATTGAATCAGAAAATGTGAACTAGGCGCACACAAACTAGATGTGAAATATCAACTAGGTAAACTATTTTAATGAATATAAAAATAGCACATTAGGCAAAATGTCTGATGTATAAATTGCCTGCCTTATTTCTTAAAGTTGACCTGAAAAATAACATGTTTAAGCTTGAAGTATGAAGTCACAAATCATATTTACATTGCATTTTCACTTGGATTCAATACATTTATTTGAAAGAGACCAAAACATTTGAATAAAGCAATTAGCTAGTGTGAGGGCGTAAGGTGGTGTGAAAATGGTGCTAAGTTAGGAATTAAATGACAGAGGTTCCAATCCAGACATGTGACCTTTCAGCCAGATATGTCTATTTTTTCACCTCTGTTTTCTCATCCATAGAATGTAGGGCAGGGTTTGGAGAGGTTCTATTTTTTAAAGACTCAAATGTACAGGGAGCAGGAATGGCCCTGGGGTACGCAGGGAACGGCTCCCCTGCATTACAGGAGTCCTCATATTTTACAGTATTCTCTGCCTCCTGCGTCTATCTTCTTGAAGCAAAGAACGGGCTCTATACTGGAGGACTTCTCCCCACCTACATCTTCATTTTCCTTCTCATTTATACATTTACAATAAAACAGAGGCTGCATTTGCTGTTTTTGCTGAAATATGATTACCATCAAAACCTCAAAATAAACGTCTCAATCTTAAAAGATGTTATGATGATTGATTATAGTTATAGGCAGTTTCTCAACTTTTTAAACTCAAAATTCTACATAAAGTCTGAGCATCTTGGTCCTTCCTAGACCCCTACTTCCTCCAACAGGTAAATTGAAAGGATAAAGAATTACGGACAAATGTCTCAGAAGGTCAACACCAGGTACTTAGCAAGTGGCCAAATCCAAAAGTGCACTGGCACGGGCATCCCAGGAAGAGTGGCAACCACCGTAGCCCGCCGTGCCACAACACTGCTAAAATTTGAGGCTGCAAAGTGCAGACTCGCCCTCCTAGCAGACCAAATCCTCCCCTGCCAGGAGAACGCCAGCCCTAGGCCACACTGCTTTACTGCCCGGACGGCTGTGCTCAGCAGCCGCTGCCGGCGCGTGCACACCAGGCCTCGAAAAAAAAACTCAAGGATAGAGTTCCGCTGCTTCTGGAACCACAGCTCGGCACACCGCCCCCTGCAGGGCAAGGGCAGCGGATCACGGTGAATGTCCGGCACCATTGACGGGCGCTAGAAGGCCTGGGAAAAAATGGCTCTTGTGCCAGAAACACAGCCGTATTCCACGCACTAGTTCCACGAGCCCAGAGGCACCTTCAGACTCTGCACCGTCATGAACCTCTGGGCCGCCGTGAGCCCCCAAGTAACCCCCAGCGCCAGGATTACCCCACGCCCCCAGGAGACCCACAAGCTCTGGGAATGTCACGAGCCGTGGGCACGCCACGCACAGGGACCATCCTGAAGTCCCACAAACGCCACAAACCCCGGAACCATCTTGAGCCCCCGGGTCCACCTCGGCAGCCCGGGACGACCGTGAACAAACGGGAGCGCCACAAGCCCCAGGAACGCCTCAAGTGCGCGGGCACGCCACGAGCCCCGGGACCTCTTCGAGCGCCCTGGGACGTCATGAGCCCCAGGCCCGCCAGGAGCTCGTGTCCTCCTCAGGCACCCGGGATCGCCGTGAGAGCCTCAGGCACCCGGGAACACCAGGAGCCCTGGAAAAGCCATGAGCCTGGGTCCACCTCAGGCGACCGTAAATGCCACGAGCCCCCGGGGACACCCTTAGTCGCGGGGCGGCCTCCAGCCCTCACGAGCACGTTGAGCCCCGGCACCACCTCAAAACCCTGGGACACTATGAACCTGGGGGCCACCTCAGTTTCCTGAGACTTCATGAATCCCCCAGACACCTCCAGCCGTGGGTCACCCCAAACCCTGGGCCAGAATCTGCCCACAATACTGCACTTCCACACCGCGCAGACGTCGCTTCTGGAAGCACCCTGGCCAGTAACCAGACAATCCCAGTCAGAAGGCTTGGTGCGAACCCCGTCAGAGCTTTCCTCGGGCTATTTGAGGAAAGGGGCTGAAACCAGTACAGCAGCATCGGGAAGGGGTCCTTACCCTGCTCCTCAAACATTGTGAGTCCGAGAGCCCGGCTCTGAGCGCCTCAGGACCGCCGTCGACTCTGAGCGCCTCAGGATCACCGTCGACTCCGAGCGCCTCAGGATCGCGGTCGGCTTGGCGTCTGCACTGCGACTGCGCACTCGAAAGGACTGCAGGACACCGAGGCGCCAGATGGAAGCCGCGCAAATGTAACCACTTAAAGTTTCTGCGGCTGCGCAGTGTCGACCAGTATGCGCATGCGATTGGAGGGGCAGCACAGGGCCGACGCCAAGCTCGCCTCCCTTCCTTTCATTTTCTATCTGTATGTACGTAGTTTGAATCGTAGTTAAAAAGAAAAAAGTGAAAGGGTTACAGCCGGTGTAGTTCCTCCCTTCACAAAATGCTCTCCACGCATAACGCATCACAGAGAAAGTGTAGAATGTAAGAGATTTGAGTTGAGACTTAATCGTTTTCTGGGTTTTACATTCACGTCCAGTGCCAGCTTTGGAAACAAATCTGAGAATAATCCAACTTTTGAAATGTGCGCCAATAAGACTGACTAAGTCCTTACCCTGCGGCCCTTCCGCCGACTCCTCTCTGCTCACTTTTTTTTCCCCAAACACCCACCTGCTTCATAATAGCTACGATTTACCGAGTTCTCACTACAAGACAGCCACTTAACATATCGGAACTTATGTGGCCGTCAACGTTTTAAGAGGTATTATTGTCCCATTTTCAAAATGAGAAAACTGAAGCTGAGGGTCTCATTAACTTGCTCAAAGCCACAAGAATGTCGGCAGAGTCATGATTTGAGCGCACCATCAGCCCCCCATAGCCCACGCTCACGTCCCCTACGTTACTCTACCTTCTGCTCAATTGCCTCTGGAAATTTTTCCCATCCTTCAAAGCCTCTGCGATGTAACATCTGTTCCAATAATACCTACACCACGACGCTTTCCTAAAGCCCCCTGGTAAGAATGAGTATCTCCTCTGTGATTCCTCCGGGTTACTTTCACTTTTAGCACTCAAATCAGTTTGCCTGAGATTAGGAGTTCTTGTTAATACACCCTTTTCCTAGGGTCCTGCAGAGCAGCACCACCCCCTAGTTATATGAAACGGCACTTCCATCACAAGGGTCGAAGAATTAAGGATGATAAAATAGAAGGCCCCCAGAACAGGCTGAGAGAGGCCAGGCTGCACGTGTGGTGACGTGCTGGGACTGAGAAACCAAAGTCAAAGTGTGGCACCCACCAAGGACAGAGGGAGTAAACTACCCCATCCGTTGGACAGGGACCTCAGAGAGGCCTCCCTGTGGCATCAAGGTGATCCATAATCACAGTGAGCCACGTGGACTGTACCTCAGTCTCATCATCAACTGGGGATTTAGCACTCCCAGGTGGGTGCCATAAGCAAAACATCCTTTCCTATGAAAATTACATCAAGTTATTTGTTCAAACAGTATTTAAACAGAATATCCAGGATGGAATGTAATACAACCAGGTACGGGAGAAGGTAAGACAGCAGGAGGTAATAAAACACCTGTGCTGGGCGCACCGACCTCTGCTGACAGCTCGGCGTGACCACCACCGGGCATTCCCGCACAGAGCGGTCCCCACACAGCCACCTGCCTGGTGGCCTTGGTCTCTGGAGGAAGCTAGTCTGTGAGCATCGTACGAGGTCTGTGGGAAGGGTTGGACTTAAAGTCCTCAAGGGCCCAAGTTCTCAGAAAGACACCTCCTCACCCTTTAGTAACAGAAAACTTCCAGCAAAGGCCCCGAACACAGGCTGGCAAGCCCAGGCCTCTCTAGCCTCCCTTACAGGCCAAACCCAAGCTGGGGGATACCACACGTGCAGACTTTACAGAGCTGAAGTGACGACCCCAACGTTTGTGGGGACGAGAAAAAGAGCAGGAAAGGGGTGGTCACATCTTGGAATGCAACAGAGGGAAGGGCAGAAAGCGTGGCCCCGGAGAGAGCTGGGGGAGTGAGGATGGGGTGGCTGGGATCCTGGGGCCCAGACTCCAGCCATTGCCCTCGAGGGAGGGGGGCAGACAAGGGACCCACCCAATGTACCAGTGGCACAGGTCACTCTGCTAGACACCTGGTCTTGACCCTGGCTGCACCTGAACAGCCACGGGAGCTGTTAAACCTGGGAGCAGGCCTGGGCCCCAGAGATGCCCCTGCCACAGGCCAGCGATGCCTGGGTGCTGGGCTTCTAAGGGTCCAGGACATCGGCACGGGCCTCAGGCTGAGGGGCAGGGTTCTGTACTCCACGCAGGGTGGGTCCCACCATCGCGACACTGAATTCTCCCCGCAGCTGGGCAGATTCCTGGTACCAACACGGCTGATGTGCAGCTGAAGCGAACAGGCTGCTCTGTGGGGCAGGCAGAAGGGGATGTGGCAGGACCGTAAATGCAACCTTCAGGGTCCCTGCGTGCTCTGTCCCAAGACAGATCTGAGGCGACATTCTCCCAAAACAGCCTGGGGCCGTCCATTTCTTCAGCCAGCCGTGCCTCCGATCCCTCGGGCAGCTTGACAAAGCCGCGCTTTCCCTCCCCATTACATTGCTCCTAGTCAGGGTGTTGAAGGCTTAATTCTCCAGAAGAGTCCGGAAGGGCACAGCATTTCCACACTTACAGAGGGGCCCAGGTTTCAGGGTCTGGGAAATCCTTTCCTGAACACGGCGCAGAAGACATCCCACGGGAAGCACGTGCTTGCCGTGACGCGAGCGTTCGCACCCACCTTGCCGAATTCGGCTGCCTACAGCCGGGCTAAGGGTGGATGGACTGCAAGGCGAAAGCAGAGGGAAGATCGTTTCTAGAGCCTGGACGGCCACGGGAGGCTAGCACGGCGGGATATTCTCTGTGCTGAAAACATACACACCAGACAGTGAGAAACCAGTGCTTGAGTGCCCCGTGTGTCTCACACACCAAAGCGACACTAACTGTAAGCCCCGCTCCAGCCACTTGAGCGTCATCCGAGTGCCTCAGCTCACGCCCTTCGGCTGTAAGGAGCTGCAGGACACGCTGCTCGCGAGCCAGAGCAGGAAGCGCATCTGGGCTCAGAGGCCTGGAGCCGCAGCTCCCGGGGCAGAGTGGCTGAGGGGTCAGCTACTGAAGGAGATTCGGCCACAATCCCGAGCCTGTGAGGCTCGTCCACCAGCCAGGCGGGGAGGCTGTGGCAGAGAGGCAGCATGGCTTCTGGCCCCCAGGGCACAGAGCGGCCAGAATTGCCAGTGAGATGTACAAAGTCAGGTGGGATGAGCTATGTGGACACCGGCACTTTCTAGCTCATCACGTTCCTGTTCCCAGTAACGTCGCAAGCCACAAAACCGTGCACAGAGTGTACTGTTTCACTTCCCCCTGCTCCCCTGGCGTCCTGATTAAGGCCCCTACAAGGGACCAGTCGTTTGCTCCTAGGAATCTGTCCACCCACAGAATGACGGCAAGCGTTAACACTCAAGTACTTGGACATAAAACCCCAGACTTTAACTAGACTGCTGCATTTTCAACTGTACATTAATGTGCTGTGGTGAAGGGAAGTAAAATCAAATCTGAGGCTTTCACACTAACTGTTGTGCTTATTCAACTTTATTGTACTTAAAAATCTGAGAATTTTAAAATATATTATCCATAGAAACACCTGAGGATTGTTCAACTGGGCACAGCATCCTCATACAATTTGAAAAAAGACCAAGTTTAAATTAGAATTTTGTCTTCTAACACAAAAAGAATAACATCAAAAGAACACTTTAAATAATTGCATTCATGTATAAAGTATATTTGGTTTTCTAGAAAAAGAAAATATACATTCTTGCCCCTGGTGTATGTTTTGTTGGCATTTACAACAAATGGCTAATATTTTTAGCACAGATTTTCATAGCTTATAAACATTACACCATAGTTACACAAAGTAATAATAATAAACATATAGCACCATTTCCCCTTTAAAGTTCTAAAACTTTAAAGTTTCTTTTTGAAAATAAAGCCTAAAGTGATGTTCGAATTAATACATCTTCAAAATGTATCAGAACAAATGGCTCAGAGTGAAGCATATTAAGTAGAAACATTGCATAGGACAGAGAACTTCCCTGTATGGAAACCAATCTATGGATTGTTTCTTATCCCCTGAAGACTAAGCTGAGATGTACTAATGACAGCAAATGGTGCACCTGTTTTTTACAGAATAAAAACATCTACCTTTATAAATAATCATTATCTCTGTAGCAGTGCAAAGTAAAATATTAAACTCAAAAAGAACAGATTTACTTGTTTGTATACCTGCAGGTATAGAATAATATATAATTATAGTACAGCATCCGTATGAGGAATAAACCCGGACAATAAAATATTTATCTTTTTAAAATTTGGGCTTAGGTCTCTTCATATAGAGAAGTCACAACTGAATGTCTGGTTAAATGTCTAATCTAAAGTTTTCAGATACAGGTATTTCACTGAAAAAAATTTAGTCAGACTCAAAACCATACTTGTAGTATAATGTCTCCTGCATAAAACAACCATTCTATCCTATAACTGTTCAAGGTTCATCAAAAACTAAGAACACTTTATGAAAATTAGTAAGCTTGTTTTTCTTTAAATATGAACAAATACAACATACAGAAAAATAATAACAAAAGGAAAATAACATATGCCTATTCCCTTTGTGGAAACTGGTAAAACACGAAGAGAGCATTGCTGTAAGAGACAGAAAATATTTGAGAAAGAGATGATACAGCTGTGTCTTTAAATTCTCTTCTAAAGAAAACTTATCCTGAATTTCATTTGAGAAGTTGTCAGTCCCTGATCCTCTCCCCTTTGTGATTTAGATGTTTTTTTCCTACATATAAATATTAACCAAAATCAAAGGTGTTTCTGTTTCCAGCACAAAGTGCTCTTGAAAACTGTATAATAAAAACAATAGACTGTAATATAATAAAAAGACATAAAGAACTGCCAATTTGGATATGCTATTACTAACATGTTAAATGGTTTCTAAAGCAGCCTGGACTGTGATGTAGTTCTGCAGTGCTGGGTGTAGCATATTTTTAGAGGAACTGTTTACGAAAAAACTAAGAGAATACAGATACTTAAAGTTATCAGGACAACTAAGAATTATGTCCAATCTAAGATTATACATTTTTTTTCAATTTTATTTTCCTTCTTTAAGTTTCTCAATGTAGTAACATATCTTTAATGTTGGCCCAAGCTTCAGCCCCATATACTTCATCATGACCTCACTTTTGAGTAGTAGCAGAGCCTGCCCATCAATTTCCTACAGAGAGAAAGAAATGATAATTAATAATGCTTTGATATTGTCAAGTTATTTATATGTAAGAACATGTAAAATAGCTGTACATTCCTGAAAAATATACTCTGAAAACACACTTATGTCCTGAAAACTGATACAGTGAAGCATCATTTGTAATTTCTAAATTCACTTTAAATTTCCTAAACCCAGTAGCTTAAGCATCAAGCTATCTAATTTTAAATACTGCATGTTAGATAAAATACTATACAACTAGAACAAAGAGTGGAAAACTATAAATTGAAAAAATGAACTTCAGACAGTCATTAATGTTCTTAGCTAGGCTGGAAATATGAATGCATCAGCATCAATGCAAACTGTAAATGTGCTATACATATATACAGTATTGTCTATGTTGAAAGCTAATCAGACAGCTGAAGATGGTGAAAGTAATTACTGATTTTCTTACATTACTGAAAAACATACATCAGATTTTTGCCATCAATTTGTTAGAAATGACTAAAAACATATTACTTAATAGACACAAGGAATCCTCCTAAAATTTATTTCCTTAATTAACCAACTTACATTGTGGAAGCATATTATTTGATATTCATGAGTTCCTATTTAAAATAAAGCTGTACTTAACTTACATAGTTGCTGGACTCATCGGGTATCATTAACAAGGACACCCTGTCACAGCTTGCAGTCACCCCCTCCCACGCACGGTCCTGGGGCCGAGCAGGGAGCAGGTGGGAAGGAGGATCCTTGTAGCTGCTGTTACAAGGAGAAGACACCCGAGAGCGGCTATGCCGAATCCCCTTCTCTGGAGAACTTGAAGGCTTATAGGATTTTAGGTATGCAGGCAGGCACCCGCTTAAAGCACAGATCCAGCCTCCACCATTTTAAGGATCTAGCCCTGGGAAAAGCAACGTTTCTCACAAATGGAAAAATCAGTTGGTAGGGCTCCCCCACCAAATACACTAATGAGTATCCAACTGAAGGGCCTGCGCACAGGTCATTCAAAGACATTACGGCAGGAAAACCAGATCAAAAGATGCACTGGTCTCTCCAACATTACATGTTCCCTGAAGCTGTCAGCGAGGAGGCCTGATATCTGAGGATCTTTTTGTTTCAGGAACAGAATCACTTCTTCCACGGACCAAGATTCAGGGTCATCAGAGAAGCTTCGCTGCAGCATATCCGAGCCAGCTCTAACTGGTGGTGCACCTGTAGCTTCAAAGGGGGGAAAGGAAGACAAATCAAACCTGACCTGATCTTTATCCTGAAAGAAGAGATGTTAGGTAGGGAGCAATGGTCTCTTTCCCGAACCTTCAGGACCAGGAGTCCGTGTAAATCCAGTGGAAGCCTAGGTGAGCACAGCCTGAGGGCGGCTACCCAAGAGCATCCCCTCTGACCTTCTGTAAACAGCAAGAACAGCTTCAGAAGCTGCCTCACAGCTTCAAAGATCATAGGTTTTTCTTTACGAGCAAAATACAATGAAAATTCCCAAAAGTTTAGTTTCTTAACTGCTTAAATTTATTTACTTCAATCAATGAATTTTAGAAACCCCACTATTTTTTGAGAACCAAATTAGCTCTTTTACTGGATCTCTCCCAGGTATTCAACAAGGATATTTTTTGCCTCACTTTACACTTTAAATTCCTGTCTCTCAAGGATTAAATGCTTATCTGAATTTTGAAGAAAACAAGATTATTTTCTGCTAAGCTAGCTTAGAAGTAACTTTAATGTTATACTGACTACCTCTTTCAAGTTGAATTACAGTGTAATAGATACCTTGGTTGAGGGTTAATTTGTTTAATACAGAAATGGCTGAGACAGGAGACAAGAGAAGTGCTCAGACCTCACAAAGTGTTCACCATGCCGTTCGAGTTGTGCTGAAACTGCTTTGTGTCTAAACAGGTATCCATTTACTCCACCGCAGCACTCGACCCTCTACAGTTAGGGTGTGACAACCAAAGAGAGTTTTGCAGTTTGCTAGGAAGATTTATTTCTCGAGCCAAGGGCTGTCAACACAAATATGATCTTTCGTGTGTGCAAATTAGCCAAACATGTATTGTTTTATCTTGTATTCAGATAGAAGATAAAAGAACTCACAATGGTCAAGTTTTTGTATGTAGCTCAGAATTTTGTTTTCTTTTTCACTAACTCTACTTTGATGTGAAATAAACAACTATTTAGTAAAATATATCCTCCCTTCTACATGTCAGAGATAAAAATGTTGATCTTATCTATCAAGAAATGCTGCTGTTTCAACCCAAGTAAAAATGATGATAGTGTAGACCATGCCATGCCTAAAGCATTCTAACAATTTAGACAGGAAACTCTTCTTGTACTCAAGAAAGATTCAATATAACATTAAAAAATTGCTGGCAAACCTGGTCATATCTTTAAATTATACTAATGTTTTTGTGAGATTTCTGGTTTTTGCCATCAGAATCTAATACAGTTATGTCTTCAGTAACATGTAACTAGTTTTACAGATTACTACAGATCAAATATATGTAAAGATATGATTTGTGGTATAAAACTGCAACTTTATATTAAACATAGAACTGTTAAGATCATCTATTTTTAATCCACTGTGGAAAAATAATTTAATTGGGTCCATACCTTTAAAACAATCAGAGAAGATTGCAAACATTACATCAGTGTTATTCAAATATGAAACAATTTAAAAATAATCAAATTCCAGTCATGTTTTCTCCTGAATCAGTCTGTCTTATATATACATACTAGGATATCAGAAAATATTTCTGAAATAAATAAAATGAAGGTGACTTGATTTTCTTTATAACGATGTTATTGGGTATCTTTCCTGTAATAAAAATGAACAATTTTTTTCATTCAAATAACAGGGCGGGCAGAGCGGGTTGTGTGAACATCACTGTCAATCGGGGTGGACTCAGCTTCAAGTAACAATTCCAGTACCTTAAATAAAATAATAGTAATGATACCGCTAAACAGTTTTCAAGTGCAATGCTTACCTATTCTCTGGAAATGTAGTCAGCACAGCAGTTAAGAGTACAACCTTAGAGTAAGAGTGCCTGGAGGTTCAAGAACTAGCCCAGCCACTTTCTAGCTGGGGGACCTTAGCCAACTGACTTTTCAAATTTCTCACCTAAAAATGTTTACCAGCACCTACATCGCAAGGAATTGTTAATGAAGATGTAATGTACAAGTCTATGCAAAATGTTATGTGCCTGTCATGTAACGACAGTTGGTGATGAAGATGATGATGATTTCTATCACTATTACATAAATTACCAGTAAGTAATGCTATTACTATTAGTCTTTCTACTCCTAGGAAGGCCAGAAGCTAGCCTTCTCAAGCCCAAATGCAAGCTACTCTGGCATGGTAGTGTTAGGAATACATTTGGAAGTGAGCTCTTCAGCATCAGAGATAACCTTTTAGAGCCTTTTACTGAGAAGGTCTGTAATCAAAAGCTCTATTTAGTGAAAATACCTAAAGACTCAGGGTACACTACCTCTTTATGGAATAAACATCTATCTTCAGATTCTCTGCAAACAATGTCACTCTAAAAGCAGATACAATCTATACAGGGAAGGAGCTGGTGGGGAGGAAGACATTAAATATGTCACAGCATGTATGCAGTGCAGTTCTCCAAAGATAATATACATGATGAAAGGCAAGTGAATTAGTTGGTTCCCACTGCCTTCACTACTAAACCTTTCCTAGATGACTAAGTGGAGAAAAAGGACAAAACACTTATTTCCACTCTCACCCCTGCCTCACCTTAATCCTTAAAAGGGTATGGCGTGGTAGCTACCTTGGCAAAAAGCTGTTCTAGCTTCTTCCAAATGGCAATGTTTATACTTCTCATGTTCTCCCAGTGAGTCTGAGGAAAATGATGAAATGACTGCAGCAACAGGATGCCAGAGCCCAGATATGGAAGCTACATACAGGCTGGGGCCAGGAAAGGTCTCAAAAGAGACAAAGAAGAGAACACATCAGAAAGCAGAGGGCATTGTGTGTTTCTAGGCCCCAGGGTCATGGGAGGTTTGTGAGTCCAGTACCCAAAGAAATGATAAATTTCAACAGGACCATCAATGAGAACCAATCATCTGAGAAGTCTGATCTATCGGACACATGGTCAGAGTCCCAGATCCCTAGAAACAGTTCTGTGATGCCATGAGGATTGGAGCATCTGTAGTGGTTTGGCCCTGACAGTAAAGTAAAGGGGACGACTCGACCTCCTCAATTTGGGCACTTTCTCCAGTTATACACTCTCAGGGCATGTTGTTGGGCATGAAAACCTTAAAGGGAAAGACAAACACATTTGTTAAGAATCACTGTTTTTAAATTACCTTCACTTTTCCTCTGTATTCGGAATTTAACTTTACGGTGACTGCTCTTGGTAGATGATTTTCTCCCCACTAGTGCTGAACTTGAGGTACCTGGCACACTTGGAGAAAAATTCCTGGAGACTGTGGTTTTTTGAGTGCTTATAGGATGATCTCCGCTGGCAAGATTCAAAGAATTTTCAGGATTTAGAGGTGAGTTCTTGGAACCTTCAGGGAGCTTTTCCTCTTTGGGCATGCCACTTCCCTCAGAAGAGAGTAGTTCTTCCAAAAGCAAAAAAAAAAAGGCAGTTATCTTCAACAAATTCATAGCTGAAATATTATTAAAAGGTCAAAAATCTCCTGATCTCCAACAGTTCATTTAAGCTATCCTATCCTGAGCCAAAACATCAAAAACAAAGTACAGGGCCATCCCACTTCTTGGCATGTACAGTAATGGACACTGTCCTGAAATCCAAATCGAATCTATATCACTTATATTTCTCATGGCAACTATCCCTTGCCAGCTTTGCCACCAAGGATGTGAACACCTCAGTAAAGTACTAACTCTAGGAATACAGTTCTTCAAAACTGTTTGTTATAATATGATCAAACACCTGGATTCTAACTTTTGCTTATTATTTAAACACTTAAAACTTAAAACTTTCACTGAAGAAAGGTATTAGGATTTTCTATTCCTACATAAGCTTTTAGCAATACAAAACTGAATGGAAAATGTTACTATGATCTTTTTATCTAAGGAGAAACAACAACTGTGTGCTTCTGAAAGGAATGAAATGCTCAACAAAACGGCAAAAGTAGTAGCTCAATTGCCAAACTCATTTGGGCAAATATAGCTCCTAACCCCCCAACACCACCACCCAAGAGCATACATAAGTGATAGGAGGATGACTTTTCTTCCAAATCCTGGGATGTATAAATACTATTTACCTTTAACACCATACACTTCTGTATTGGAAAGCTTAGGAGACAGAGGAACTACGGAAGGCAGAGGTTCTGGAGCAGATCGTTTGATGCTTTTCTTTTCTGTTACGTCTTCTGTTACCGTTTTCAAAACAAAAAACAAAAGGTGTCTGCTTTAACTAATTAATATAATCAAGCATTTTCATATCATCAGCAAAACCCACTTTTGTTTCTAAATCATCTGCCTCTATAACATCACTAATTTAATAATCACTTGTTTATGAATAACATATTCATTTCATCCTATTTTCAGGGACATTATATTCAAGACTTAAGAGCATTATGTCTAGGCTTCATTTTTTCCAGGGTTATCACATCTCTCTAAATACCTCAGGAGGCAGTGAGGCTGTGTCTAATATATAATGTGTTTCAAAGCCCTGGGAAATTTTCTCCCATAAGCAAGAAAAGTTAAAGAATTCAGAGAAGTTAAGGAGAGAATAGGTTAAAATGGGTACCATATTTTATAGGCAACAATCCTGGCCTAGAGCTACTCTTAAAATAACTTTACTGCTTACTTATCATTCAGCCAAATGCATTTCTACCTAAAGAATCACTCTTTAAGGCATGATCCTCAAAATACACATCTCGAATTATTGATCACACTCTAAATATTAATCAACATCTTCATTTAACCACCAAATAAAAGGAAAAATAAAGTATAATACAAAATTTTAAAGTTTGGTAATAGACCTCAAGATAGAAGAAAGATTTGCATTGTGAAAGTAACAAAGTCAAAAACCTCATCTGGTTCAAAATGGCTGGAGGCCAGGTATGTCTCTCAAAATCATCTGATGAGCAATTTTTGGCCATCTAGTTATTATTGAATGATTTATCAGAGTCTAAGAGAGCTCTTACCACTGGATTTTACCTTTAACTGTAGACTACCAAACAGGCCAAACACATTTCAGTGAATGACAAGTATTTCTATAATTAGAACATTTAAATTCTAAGGAAAGAAATAGCTGACTTTTTTGCTGCCCATTTAATGATACAAAAAATTCAAATACTAAAGTATAGTTTTCTATAGATTATTTGTTCACCTCAGAATCTTAAGCAAGATCAGGAAAAGTCTTTACTTATCTTTTACTTGTAATATTTTAATGCTTTTTTTTCTATGAAAAGTTTATGACACTGATATATGGTCTACTATCTGGGTCTGACACAAACAAAAACTGACTCTTGACTTTCACTTCTGGGTATTGTAGTAAACTCAGGCATGAAACGTTTCCTGAAGAGATAAGTAAAAAATTCCAGATAATTTACAAAGTACTTTAGAAGTCATCATAGAGACGCACTTCCAGGATGACTATTACAGACCTTCAAAAAACCACTCCTTCATAAAAATAATGAAAACACTGGCAAAAGTAATTTTTGAAAATTACAGACATTAACTAAAAGCTTAAAACAATCCAAAAAGCATTTATTCAAGTAACATGGCTGAATCTCAGAAAGAACAGCAAATTCTGTGACATTTTAGCTTCCCTATCCCCTTCACCCAGTTTTGCAGCAGCCTTGCAAACCAACAGCTTTCAAACTACAGTATCTGTAAAAACCAGCAACCTAGCAGTCATTACAGGGGCACACAATGGATTTGAAGCTCTCTAGAAGCCCTATCCCTAGAGAAATATCACTATGTGACCAATCTTACAGCTCATTGTAAAGCTCTGATCGCAGGGCTTATTTTGACCTGATTCAGAGCTTGCTCTGTGTGAACAGCCCTATCTTGAAGACACTGGTCAGTAACACCAAAAAAAAAACCAAACAATGGCAATTATTTTACACTGTACCTGCCTAAGGCAGCATTACCAGTTTAGGCTGAAAAGATGCTGACCGAAAAGCTTAAAAGGAAAAACTGGAGAATGAGGCGCCCATTAGAGGACTTCGAAAACCCTTGAGATAGTTATGAGAATCTAGAAAGCCATATGCATATGCAGAGTTGTATGCACTCTTTGAAAGACATGGGAGGGCCCTCATCTTTCATTTCTTGCTAACCTTGAGGCTCTGCAGAAAGCAGACTTATAAACTGCCTCCTAGAGTGTTCAAGGTTAAGTCCCAACACACACACACACACACACACACAACAACAACAACAACAACAAGAACCCCCTGGTGCCCTGGCAAAGGCTGGGAGACAAACTGAGGGAGAGGGAATCTGATTTTCAGAATTCCCTTATTACATTCTTTTCAGATGCCATGTTTTCGACTAAAAAATTAGGACACATGCAAAGAAACATAAAAGTATAGCCCATACACAGGGAAAACCACTAGTCAATAGAAACTATCCTGAGGAAGCCCAGACAGTGGACTTACTGGAAAAAGACTGTAATTCAACTATTTTATATATGTTCAAAGAGCTAAAAAGGAAAAAAAAGTCTAAAGAAATATAGGAAGGTATGAGAACAATGTCTCACCAAATAGAGATTATCAATAAAGTGATAAAAATAATAAGAGAACCAAATAGAAATTCAGGACGTGAAAAAATATAACAAACGAAATGAAAAATTCACTAAAGGGGCTCAAACGATTTGAAGAACCAGTAAAAGAATAATCACCAGGTTTACACTTAATGGGAGAGTCCCAGAAGCAGAGGAGTTATAGAATGAATAAAAAAACAAGACCCATCTATATGCTGCTTATAAGAGACTCACTTCAAACCCAAAGACATATACAGACTAAACATAAAGAGATTGAAAAAGATATTTCAGGCAACCAATAGGGACCCACAGGCATCAACAGAACACTCCATGCAGAAGCAGCAGGATACACATTCTTCTCTAGTGCACATGGAACCTTTTCAAGAATAGATCATATACTAGGCCACAAAAAGAGCCTCAATAAATTCAAAAAGATTGTAATTGTACCAACCAGCTCCTCAGACCACAAAGGTATGAAACCAGAAATAAATTACGCAAAGAAAACTAAAAAGTCCGCAAACATATGGAGGCTTAACAACATGCTTCTAAATAACCAATGGATCAATGACCAAATAAAAACAGAGCTCAAGCAATATATGGAGAAAAATGACAACAATAACTCAACACCAGAAAATCTCTGTGATGCAGTGCAGGTGGTGCAAAGACGGAACTACATTGCAATACAGGCCTACTTCAGGAAAGAAGAACAATCCCATATGAACAATCTAAACTCACAACTAATGAAACTAGAAAAAGAAGAACAAATGAGGTCCAGAGTCAGTAAAAGGAGGGACATAATAAAGATTGGAGCAGAAATAAATAAAATTGAGAAAAATAAAACAATAGAAAAAAGTCAATGAAACCAGGAGCAGATTCTTCGAGAAAATAAACAAAATAGATAAATGCCTAGCCAGACTTATCGAGAAAAAAAGAAAGTTGACACACACAAACAGAATCAGAAATGAGAAAGGAAAAATAACTACGGACACCACAGAAATACAAAGAATTAAGAGAGAATACTAGGAAAATTATATGCTAACAAACTGGATAACTTGGAAGAAATGGACAACTTTCTAGAAAAATACAACCTTCCAAGGTTAATCCAGAAAGGAACAGAAAATCTGAACAGACCAATTACCAGCAACAAAATTGAATTGGCAATCAAAAAACTACCTAAGAACAAAACCCCTGGACCACATGGCTTCACCATTGAATTTTATCAAACATTTAGTGAAGACCTAATACCCATTCTCCTTAAAATTTTCCAAAAAGTAGAAGAGGAGGGAATACTCCCAAACTCATTCTATGAGGCCAGCATCACTCTAATACCAAAATCAGGCAAAGACACCACAAAAAAAGGAAAATTACAAACCAATATACCTGATGAACATAGATGCAAAAACATTCAACAAAATATTAGCAAACCGATATCAGAAATACATCAAAACATCATCCATTATGATCAAGTAAGATTTATTCCAGGGATGCCAAGGATGGTAAAATATTAGAAAATCCATCAACATCATTCACCACATCAACAAAAAGGACAAAAACCACATGATCATCTCCATACATGCGAAAAAAGCATTTGATAAAATTCAACATCCATTCATGATAAAAACTCTCAACAAAATGGGTATACAGGGCAAGTACCTCAACACAATAAAGGCCATATATGACAAACCCACAGCCAACAACATATTTAACAGTGAGAAGCTGAAAGCCTTTCCTTTAAGATCAGAAAAAGACAAGGATCCGCACTCTCCCCACTTTTATTTAATATAGTTCTGCAGGTCCTTGCCATGGCAATCACACAACACAAAGAAATAAAAGGCATCCAGATTGGTAAAGAAGAAGTTAAACTGTCACTGTTTACAGATGACATAATATCGTACATAAAAAAACCCTAAAGAATCCACTCCAAAACGACTAGATCTAACATCTGAATTCAACAAAGTTGCAGGATAACAAAATTAATACACAAATCTGCTGCATTCCTATACACTAATGATAAAATAGCAGAAAGAGAAATCAGGAAAACAATTCCCTTCACAATTGCATCAAAAAGAATAAAATACCTAGGAATAAACCCAACCAAGGAAATGAAAAGACCTATACTCTGGAAACTATAATACACTCATGAGAGAAATTAAAGAAGATACCAATAAATGGAAATACATTCCGCACTCATGGATAGGAAGAATTAATATTGTCAAAATGGCCATCCTACCCAAAGCAGTCTACAGATTCAATGCAATCCCTATCAAAATACCAACAGCATTCTTCAATGAACTAGAGCAAATAGTTCTAAAATCCATATGAAACCAGAGAAGACCCCAAATAGCCAAAGCAATCCTGAGAGGGAAGAATAAAGGTGGGGGGATGGCACTCCCCAACTTCAAGCTCTACTACAAAGCCACAGTAATCAAGACAATTTGGTACTGGCACAAGAACAGACCCATAGACTAATGGAACAGACTAGAGAACCCAGATATAAACCCAAGCATATGTGGTCAATTGATATATGATAAAGGAGCCATGGACATACAATGGGGAAATGACAGACTATTCAACAACTGGAGTTGGCAAAACTGAATGGCTATATGCAACAGAAAAATTGGATTATTGTGTAACCCCATACACAAAAGTAAACTCAAAATGGATCAAAGACCTGAATGTAAGTCATGAAACCACAACACTCTTAGAAGACAACACAGGGAAAAATCTCCTGAATATAAACATGAGCAACTTTTTCCTGAACCCATCTCCTTAAGAAAGAGAAACAAAAGCAAAAATGAACACGTGGGGCTACCTCAAACTAAAAAGCTTTTGTATAGCAGAAGACACCATCAATAGAACAAAAAGGCATCCTACAGTATGGGAGAATATATTCATAAATGACATATCCGACAAGGGGTTAACATCCAAAATATATCAAGAATTCATACGCCTCAACAACCAAAAAGCAAATAAACCGATTAAAAAATGGGCAGAGGATATAAACACACAATTCTCCAAAGAAGAAATTCAGATGAGTAACAGGCACATGAAAAGATGCTTCACATCGCTAATCATCAGGGAAATGCAAATCAAAACCACAATGAGATACTACCTCACACCAGTTAGGATGGCCAGTATGGAAAAGACTAAGAACAACAAACGCTGGCAAGGATGCAGAGAAAAGGGAACCCTCCTATGCTGCTGGTGGGAATGTAAGCTAGTTCAACCACTGTGGAAAGCAATATGAAGGTTCCTCAAAAACTAGAAACAGAAATACCATTTGACCCAGTAATTCCACTCTAGGAATTTACCCAAAGAATACAAGGTCTCAGAGTCAAAAAGACATGCAACCCTATGTTTATTGCAGCACTATCTACAATAGCCAAGATATGAAAGCAACCTAAGTGTCCATTAGTAGATGAATGGATAAAGAAGATGTGGTACATATACACAATAGAATACTATTCAGCCACAAGAAACAAATTCTACCATTTACAACAACATGGATGGAACTGGAGGACATTATGCTCAGTGAAATAAGCCAGGCAGAGAACGACAAGTACCAAATGTTTTCCCTCATTTGAGGAGTATAACAAGGAAGCAAAACTGAAGGAATAAAAGAGCAGCAGACTCACAGACTCCAAGAAGGGACTAGCGGTTCCCAAAGGGTGAGGAGTGGGGGAGGGTGGGTGGGGAGGGAGGGAGAAGAGGATTGAGGGTTATTATTATTATTGGCATACATGGTGTGGGGGGGATCATGGGGAAGACAGTGTAGAACAGAGAAGGCCAATAGTAACTCTGTGGCATCTTACTACACTGATGGGCAGTGACTGCAATGGGGTATGGGGGGACACAATAATATGGGTGATGCGTGAATATAGTAACCACATTGTTTTTTCATGTGAAACCTTCATAAGAGTGTATATCAATAACACCTTAATTAAAAAAATAAAATAAAATAAGATTTTATTTTATTTCCCAGATTCTAAAAGACATACCCACCCCTATATTTATTGCAGCACTATTTACAATAGTGAAGATATGGAAGTGACCTAAGTGTCCATCAGTAGATGAATGGATAAAGAAAATGTGTACATATACACAATGGAATATTATTCAGCCATAAGAAAAAAAAACCTACCATTTGCAGCAACATGGATGGAGCTAGAGGGTATTATGCTCAGTGAAATAAGCCAGGTGGAGAAAGATAAGTACCATATAATTTCACTCATTTGTGGAATGTAACAACAAAGCAAAACTGAAGGAACAAAATGACAGCGGACTCACAGACTTGAAGAAGGGACTAGTGGCTACCAAAGGGAAGGAGTAGGGGATGGTTGGTGGGGGAAAGGGGATTAAGGAGAACTATCATTAGCAAACATAATGTAAGGAGGGTCACGGGGAAGACGGTATAGTACAGAGAAGACAAGTAGTGATTCTACAGCATTTTACTATGCTGATGGACAGTGACTGCAATGGGGTGTGGGGGGGAACTCAATAACATGGGTGAATGTAGTAACCACAATGTTGCTCGTATGAAGCCTTCATAAGATTGTATATCAAGGATACCTTAATGAAAAAAAAAGAATTCACACATACAAAATCTCCAGAGAATGAATACATTTTTAGCAAGATTACAGAATAGAAGTTTAATATACAAAAATCAACTGTATTTTTATATACATGTAACAAACAAGCCAAAAATCAAATTAGGAAAATAATTCAATTTACAATAGCACTAACAATAAAATGTTCAGAGATGAATTTGTCAAAAGAAGTGCCAGGTGTGCTTTCTAAAAACTACAAAACATTGCTGAAATAAATTAAAGAAGACCTAAATACAAGGAAAGACATCCCAGGTTCAGTTAAATGGAAGACTCAATATTGTTAAATTGGCAATATTGTTAAAATGGCAATAATCCCCCAATAGATCTACAGATTCAATATAATCCCCATTAAAATCACAGCTGCGTCGACACCAGCCATTAGGGAAATGCAAATCAAACCACAACCTGATACTTTTCAGGTTTTAAGCTCAACCTAAAATTCATATGGAAATGCAGAGGACCCAGAATATCCAAACAATATTGAAAATGGAGAACAGTGTTGGAAAACTCATACTTCCAATTTCAAAATTAACTATAAAAAGGTACAGTAATCAAGATAGTGTGGTAGTGCCATGAGGGCAGACATACAGATCAATGAAATAGAATTGTAGCCCAGAAATAAACCTATGTAGCTATAGTCAACTGATTTCTGACAAGAGTTCCAAGACAAATGAATAGGAAAAGAGTAGTCTTTTCAGCAACTGGTGCTGGGGACAGCTAGATATCCACATGTGAAAGAATGAAATTGGGCCACTACCTCACAACATACAGAAAAGTTAATTTAAAATAGATCAATGACCTAAATACAATAGCTAAAACTATAAAATTGTTAGGAGAAAACACTGGAGTAAATCTTTGTGAACTTGTATCGGATTTTTTTTTAGAAATGACACCAAAATTAGAAAAGAAAAAATAAACTAGAGCACATCAAAACCAAAAAGTTTTGTGCTTCAAATGACGCCATCAAGAAAGTACAAGACAACCTACAAAATGACTGAAAATATATGGAACACATAAATCTGATATGGAACTTGTATCCAGAATATATAAAATATACTGTATATATTTATATACAACAAACATAAATATATAATATATAAATACATTTCTATTTAATAAAAGCACAACCCCATTAAAATTGAGTAAATGATCTGAAAAGGCATTTCTCCAAAGAAGATACAGAAAAAGCCAATAAGCACAAGAAAAGATACTCAACACCAGCCATTAGGGAAATGCAAATCAAACCACAACCTGATACTTTTCAGGTTTTAATTCTTGTCAAGTTCATTATGAATACCACAAGAAATTACTTTCTCACCCTGAATGAACAAAAACAACGATGTTATATATGTTTAATTAGTTCACTGTAGCTAAAATGTTTGAGGAGGCAAGACTGAATTAAACAAGATGCTCAAGTTAATTATAAAATACAATATAAAACAAGCACAGTACAAAATTTTAAATTTTCTCTTACCTGATTTACTTTTATCATGCTCTGCAGGACTATCAGTATTAGGTCTGAAAGAGCTAAAAGGCTGGCTACTTAAAAGGTTATCACACTGCATGCTGTGGCATAAGTTCTCAAGAAAGCGAAGAGCAAATGATGCGCTATTCACTGGCGGGAGCTGAATGGAATGAGTTTCCCCTTCAAAGAAGGCTATCAGTGGGAACAAAAAAGTCAGAGCTACATTAGAGAAAGGTGAGAACTACATCAAAAAAAACCCCCCATCAATTTAGGAAATGTATTATTTGTGGTTTTTGTACTTTATAAAGGAATGATCTTAAATTATAAAAGTTCTCTCATTAAAACACAACAGTCTGTATTTAAAAAAATTCTCATTTAAAAATATTCACAATGTAAACAACAACAGAAACCCACTGATCTGTAACAACACTTTCTGCTATAACAGTCCATGGGTACAAATGTTATAGTATCTGATCACACAATCATGAAAGCCAGCTGTATCTTAACTCTCAATCACTTTGAGTCACATTTTTATTTAGAGCTTATAGACCAGCCTGTTTTCCAAGAAATGTTAAAATACATAATCAACCAATGTATTTTGTCTATAGTGAGCTTAATATAGCATGCTATAAACAGAAAAATCTGTACCTTTCATCTCCATTTACAATATTACTCTGACATTATTTTTCTAGTTTGAAAGTTAAACTTTCCAAACTAGGATTGAAAGTCTATAAACACATAATTATTAAAAGATTTTATTATATCAACGTAATAATTATTCTCATGTTATAACATAACATAGTATTATAAAATCCTGGTCATCACCAAACCTAAAATCAAAATTTGGAAAAAAAGCTGAATAAAGGACTAAATGAGCATACCAGTTATCACTTCTCCTCCACGATCATCTGGCTTAAGGAATCCAAAAACAGTCTTACTTTGAATGGCACAATCCACACAGGCCTGCACAATCCGCCGGAGCACCACATTCACAGGGCCCGGGCCAAAGTGGTTAGGCAGCTGCTGGATTTTGTTTGGATCCAGGTGAGGGCCGCAGTTTCCATGTTTGTTTACATAGACACAGACTTGAGGAAAAACATGTATACAAATACAACGAGAATGGTTGAAAGGAACATAAATACTACATAATCAATCACTATTTCCCACTAGTCACACTTCACTTAAAAAGAACCTAAATACAGTTAATATCAATGATCATTTCTGCTACCTAAAAATGTTATGAAAATATATTTTCATATTAATGTAAAGATATTAAATCTAGAAAGAATCCCAATGCTCATTTTGCTTTAACTGATTATAATAGAACTATAGGAGTTCTAGTAGTATCACAAAACAATTCTTCACACATTCTCAGATTACATAAAATGGTATAAAGATAGATGAATATTTTCACCTTTTAACTGTATACATACTACAATAACTTTCTTTAAAAACTGGTAATGTTGGTATATTAACTTATGGACTGAATTTATTTCAAGTCACCAATATTATAACTTCATTATATTTTCTAAAGTAACCAAGTAATATAAGATATATGATATAGTAAGTTACAATGACCCAGAGCAATTCTTTTCATTAATTTTAAGAAAATAAAAATGTTCTTTATGTACATGCCAAGGTTCACTGAAGAAAATGTAAAAATAAAAGCTTTCCTTAGTATGATAAAAGCATATGATTTAGAAAGCAAAACATCTATAATCACACAAATGTTAAGTTTCCATAATTTTTCTTCACTGAGATCAATACTCCATTACTACCAAACAAAATTTATTGTCCCCCACCAAAATCAAGGAACACATTTTTATCCATTACTTAATCTATATTGCAAAATTTTCCTATATACATGGGTCTATATTTAGTACGATAAAAATCCATTAATCTCACTTTCACTAGGTTGAAATATACAATAACTCAACTTTCTGACAAAAGCCAGAGGAAGGGTGCACTCTCACAAGAATGAAACAGCTATTGAAAACTTAACCTGTGGTGTTGAAGGCATGGACAAAGTTCTATTGAACACGAGTGATGCTTAAACAAGGATTTCAATGTTTTATCTCCTTAGTATTATACTCATTTAGCTAGTGTCTCCTGATAATGGACTTTAAGTCAGAAATAAACTGACAAAATGAGGTAAGTTATAATAATCATTTTTTAAAGTGATTTCCATTTCAACAACTTAAATTACAATTTCTTTTTAAGTCAGGAAAGAAAAATTCAGGGGATAACTCAAGGAACAGAAGAGTGTAAGGGAAATAATTAGGCATCTACGGGAGGAAGCAATACAAGATGCTTTAACAAATAGGAAAGGTATAAGGAAATGTGCAGAAGATGACAAATCAAAGGGATTAGTCTGGGTCTCTATAATTTTACTCTTCACATAGCAGAGAACTATTTAACATTATCATGCCCCTTGATAGGTGAGGATCTGTCAAGATTTTAAAAGGCATTAAATAAAGGTTTGAGGTAGCTTTAAAAATACATACAAGACAAAAAGACAAATTTTGAAATGAGATGAAGGGAAAACAAAACAGATTTGATAAAAATGTAAATTTTATAAATCTTAGTAAGATGGATAAAATACTTCAAGGATATCAAATTTTCAAGTGACTTAGGTGTTTAAACAGATGGATTTTCCCGAACATCAAAATGAGCAACCAGAATTTCAAAACACTTTCAATATGAAAAATGCTAAAAGAAATGTTTATTATCAACATCTTTTTTCTCCCTTAGTTTATTTCCAGGACTATAAAGACACTGAAAATAATACAGAATAAAAAAATTAGTAATTTTACACTCTTCTAAAAATACTAGTTTACCTGTAGACATCACTATTTTAGATGCCTCAGGAACAGCATCCTTAACACATGAAAAGCGATACTTTCTGATCAGAGACTTCATAGAAGCTGTTGATGTAGAACACACAACAGGAAGCTGTTTCTCCTACATAAAAAAAAAAGAACACAAGTATGCATTACCCTTTAAAAACTTCCCAGAGAAGGAAGTCAGAAAATTATCAGCATTACTGGCTCAAAAATGATCAGTTGTTAAGTCCTCAGGGCTGAAAACCCCTGTATGTGTGGAGAACTGCATGCAGTACTTTCCAAAACTGCTTCCTTAGAGGGGACCATGAGCTGGTAAGGTGGTAGAGGAAGAGACCAAGAGTCTGGGATTCCCACCACTACCCCTCCAAAATAGTTCAACTGTGTAAAACTTGTTTTATTTTTTGAGATGCCCTGGAAGATGAGTTTTTTTCACACTGCTGAAGAAAAGTCTATAAATCTAATCCAGCAATACATCAAATGGGAGTGGGAGACCTCAACAAGGCAGAAGAAAAAAGTCTTTCTTTGGAAAGCAGTCGCTTATCTCGTTTTTACTGTTACCTATCCTGCACTTCTCCATATTATATATGGTAATTTTGACAAAATTACAAGTGGTTTGCTAAAGTCCATACAAAATTATGCCTATTGTACACAAGAACCAAATGTTTTCTGGGCATTATTAAACATCACTAATGTTGTATTTTATTAACAATTCTTAGGGTTGTCTTGGAACTAAGAATATGGCTGATACAGCTCTCAAGTATCAGAGAAGGGGGCTTTTATGCCTAGAAAAGGTATTAAAAGAGGATATTTAAAAAGCAGGTACAAAGGAGAAAAAAACAGGGTAACATTCAATGTTGTTGGATTTTTCTGCATTTGTTTAAATTAACAACTCTGGGTTCACAGTATTCTAGTACACAATACTTTTTAAGTACTGAACTACAATTACTGTGTTGATACACTCTTGTTCTTTCAGTATTTTAAAAATCAGAAATATGAATCCCTTGACTTAAGACATATCAAGATAGTATGTTTGCATTAACATTATAAACTGAATAAGGGCACATTTATTTGGAAAATGTGCTTCTACACCTCTGGACTCCTTAAGCAGTTGGGGGAGAAAATAGTTAATAAAGGAAAGAGTATAATGTGAGAATAATTCATACTCTAGTTCAAAGACTTCCTAAAATAACTAAACTATGACATGGCAGTACTGAAACAGGGATTTGGGAATTGCATGAGAATCTTTATCTTTTCATGATGAAATAATGAAGCTAGAAAAGATGAAGGTGAATTGAAATGCTTCCTTTGAAATTAATAATAGTTTATTATAAAAAAATTTCAGTATCTGCCTTTGTCCTTCCTTGCCCTGTCCTTCCTTGCCCTATCTAAACAATATTTTCAAAAAGATCTCTTCTAAATTATCGAATTAGTGTTGAAATTATTTGAAAATAAAGGAGTCAAGAGAAACACTGTAGAGTTAAATCCATGGAGATAAAACCATTTATACCAACTAATCACAAAGACTTCTCAACAGCTGGAAAATATGCATTAAGGTTGCTGCAATGACACCCTTGATATATTTTCATTTTCAAGATACATTTCAAACAAAATATTTCTCTTTAAATTTCACTAGCTTTTCTTATTTTTACATAATATATAAGTTGAAAATTTCATCTGATTTACATTAGAATTATCTATTTGATTTTTTAATGTTGACTGTATATTTGAAATATATCACTGACTTTTGATTTTTATTTTAATAAAAATACCAATATTAATGTAAGTATTGTTAAGTCAAAATGGTATTGTCATTTTGGTCCATACTGCAAATATTAGGTGAAACAAAACAAATGTTATATATTGATGCTATATATATTAACATGTTATATATATTGATATCTGATAGCTGAATATCTGTCATAAGTATTGATATCAGATGGCTGAACTCAGAAATGTTTAAGTTAATACTGCTCAATTTTAAGTCAGTTCTAATACATCCAGGAAGATACTGTGTCTTCACATTTAGAGTATATCTCTTGTAGACAGGATATATTTGGGTCTTTTAAAAAATCCATTTTGATCATCTCTTTTAATTAGAGAGTTTAGTCCCCTGACTTTCAAAGTAATTATTAGTATGTTTGGGTTAGGCCTACCATTTAATTATTGGTTTTCTATTTGTCTCCTCTTTGTTTTATTCCTCCATTTCTCCTTTCCTGTCTTTTTTTGGGGGGATTACTTGAATATCCCATTTTAATTTTCCTATTGGCTTTTTAGCTGTACTTCTTTGAATTTTGTGTTTTTATAACATGCCCTGGTGATTACAATGTACCATCCACATAAAGTTAATACTGTACTACTTAACATAAAACATTGAAACCTTGCATTGATACTAATCCATATCCCCTACCCCAAGCTTTTATACTCTAATTGTTTTATGTATTACATCTATGTATGTTATAAACCCCACAGGATTGTACTGTAATTGTTGCTTTAAATAGTCACATTATTAAAAAGAAATTAAGAGGAAAAAAAGCAAAAAACAAAGTTATTTGCATTTACTCAGAGAAAAACTTCCTTCAGCATTTCTTATAGTGCTTGTCCACCCGTGATGAATTCTCTTAGTATGATTTTATCTGAAAATGTCTTTAGTTCACCTTCATTCTTGAAGAGTATTTTTGCCAGATAGAGAATTTTATATAACACCCCTACCGTCCTGTTGCACCCCCCAATGAGAGTCTACTTACAGTCGGCTCTACAATGTCTTCAAGTACCTGTTATTCCTATTATTTAAAGGTTTTAGAGTTGTTTTCTTTGGGGGAGTCAGGTAGGATGTGACTCTAGCACCACCACTGAATTTATCACATTGATTCCCTCTTCCCCCGTTTACTGAGGTATAATTTCTGCACAATAAAATTTACTTGACATTGACTTTTAAAGTATACTGAGTTTTAAATAAACTGGCTCGAACATAAAAACACCCACAAAGTATTTCCAACATGGTTTTGAAGAGGTTGAATGCTATTGCAAGTTTTTAATTTACCAAAGAAAAGAAATATGAACCTTGATAGCTATATGGGCCTTAAAGAGTTTTATATACTCTGTACATTCCTAAAGGGCCTCATCATACTCAGTAAATCCTAAACTGTACGCTGTACGTTATAAATAATAAGGCACTACAGAGACCTGTAATAGAAATTAGTAGAAGATACAACTAACCTTTCTTCCAGAGTTTGGGCCTTTTTTCCTTGGTGTACTATTTTTAACAGAACTTCCCTTCTTGGGGAGTGAAGTTTGTGCAGGTGGTTTAGTCCGACCTGACTTCCTATTCTGCTGTGGTGGTAATATTACAGCAGTTTTCTGTGGAGACTGCATTGAATGCTGGGTTGCTCTGGAAGGGGAAGGCTGTGTTTTTGCTATATTCTTTGTAATAGAAACTGAGAAAAAAACAAAACACAAAAATATAATTAAAGTAAATGATATAATGAAGGTATTGTCTTCTTATAACCCAGAAGAAATTTAACTCAATCTTTTAAAATAGTCCAAAGGTTATTCATTGAATACCACTTAAAGGTACCACTTAAAGTAAGTTTTAGGTTTTTAAGATTTCAGATTATAGGAAGTAGTCTAAATCTCCAGAAGAAATAAAGCACTTTTTTAAGAGGAACCATTAATTTCAAACTTAGCACAAAGAAAATTTTCAGCAATTTACCTTTTGTCTACTTCTCATACTTTTAGTCCTTACCACAGAAAAGAGTTTTTCCTCCAGAAAGTACCATTCAATTATGCCATATGCAGGAATCATTTTGCCCATCAACATATAAAAACATAGCAAAGCAGCTACCAACAGCTCCTGCTTCATCTTTCAGACCCTGCTCTTGGTTTTTAATGGCTAAAGCACAGTATGCTCCTGTATGTATGTCTACTAATAAAGGTTCATTTACTACAATACAGACTCTAATGGAGGTTGTCACAGAAGGACCACTCACACCCAAGTGATGTGTATTCTACTAGTTACTTGGTAGCACAGTTCAGTTTTAGTATTTCAAATGAAGGTTACCCATTATGGCATGTAATCCTTCCAAAAGTCCTATAAGGCAGATATTGTTTCCCCATTTTACCCATGAGAGGTTAGGTAACTTGGCCAAGATCACCCACATGGCAAAGATTTATCTCCCAAGTGTACACTTCTCCTAACCTGCCACCTTGCTTTCTGTAGTTCAACAAAAAAGGTTATTAAATTCACTCCCCTGAGTTAAAGTGCATGGGGCTTTAAAAAAAAGGCCCAAAAGACAACCTTATGAATTCCTATGTGATAATTCACAAAATAGTCAACAAGTGCTCTCTGACAGAGGGAATCTTGGGATTTTTTAAAAACAGATGTGGAGGCATACTTGTAAGAAGAACACATTAACAAGTACAGAGAAAAACACCCTGGTAAAACTTTCCATGCTTGGGGATTTAACCTTATTTAATATTTATTTTCAAATAGTATCCATTTGACTTCTAACTACTTCTAACAACTAAAGTCTTTGTTGTCAAAAATCTTTCTTGGGTCTCACACACCCACTCCTTCCCCGTTTCTCCTCCTACCTCTGTCATTTATTTTTTTCCTGTGGTATTCCCCAGATTAGCCACCTTCTCCCTACCCCCACTTCAGTTTTGAATGCTTTAGTTCACTTCCTTGATTTCAGCTACTGCCTACATATGATGATTCCCAATTGCTGGCTCTTAGGTCTTTGCTCACTCAAGCATTCATATGCCCCACTCCCACCCCTACATAAGCCTGTCTCAAGTTCCAGAGCTGTTTTCAATAGCCAACTACATAATCTCTTTTCCCCAGCAATTATCTGCTTCAGGTCCCCAAACACTCTGACCCTTACTGCTTTTGCATAGGCTGATCCAAGAAAGGCTTTTCCCCTCATCTGTCAATGGGTAAACTTATACGTTATTTGACATTCTACTTAAATTACAAGCTCAATAAAATTCTAGCACTAAGGTCCAAGGCAAACCATAGGATCTTAATGCTCATAAACCACACAAACTACATTTATCTCTACTGGCACAGATCTTACAGCTATATCATATCTTTACTTACATATCTGTATGTCCGATCACACTGTGAGTTCCCTTTAGGGGAAAGAACCATGTAAGTTCTAGTGTTATATCTCAAACATCTGGTTTGGCTTAGGGCCTGCTACATAATGGGGATGTAATAAATATTTGTTAAAAGAATAAATGTTTAATTGTCCAGTTTTGTCTCTGACCTTATATTCCCATAGAGGCAACTCAGGTAATTTATGTATTAAATAGGTTACCATGGCCTTATCACATTTCACAGTTTACTTGGAATAATATGCTTCAAATACTAACCAACCAACTTAAAAATAAACTTTTGGGACACTCCATTCAAAAAGTAAGGGAGGGGAGAAGGATTAAAGATGGTGGCGTGAGAGGAGAGACAGAGGCTTCCTCCTAAAACTGCATACAATTAGAAAATATAGTTGGCACAACTAATCCTGAGAGCAACAGGAAAGAGGATGGCACCAGACTGCATACACTTGGAGAAAAGGGCAGACCTCACGGAACAGGGTAACATATGAGAGCTGTGGCTCAGCGGGACCCGAGCCCTTCCCCCACTCCAGCTCACCGGTGGGAGAAACAGAGCAGAGAGGGAGTGGAAGGCTTGGAACTGCTGAATACCTAGCTCTGGAGATCTGCTCTGGGAGCACAAACCTACATTTCATGGTGCTTTCATGATACTCGCATGACTACTGGGTTGGAAAGTTAATACAGGCAGAATTCCTGGAGAGACTGAGATTCCAGCCACTTGTGGAAAGCAGGGATCCATATCCAGCTGCTCTGGGGCAAAAGCTTATACCTGTGTGCTCAGCCCCCTGGTTCAGGCAATAGAGATAGGCACAGCAGCCGGGAAGCAGGGAACAGCTCTTTCCTCCCCCAAGGCACCAATATGGCTCCCCTGCAACCCCTGACATTGATTCAGGGGCTGAGCAGCTCCAGAGTAGAGCTTCTGGACACTAGAGGGCACCATACACAAATATGGAACGCCAAAGAAACCTGGTCCAGAGTAAAATTAATATAACTCTGGAGAAAGATTTAAATGACATGGACCTTACGACTCTTCCTGAAAGGGAGTTCAAAATAAAAATCATCAACATGCTAATGGAGGTATGGAAAGATATCCAAGAAATCAGGAATGAATTCAGGTCGGATATCCAATCGCTGAAGAGCACGATGGAGGGTATTAAAAGCAGGTTGGATACAGTGGAGGAGACAATAAATGAAATAGAAACTAGAAAGAGGAATACAAAGAGGGTGAAGCAGAGAGAGAAAAAAGGATCTCTAAGAATGAAAGAATATTGAGAGAACTATGTGACCAATCCAAACAGAACAATATTCGCATCATAGGGAAACCAAAAGAAGAAGAGATAGAAAGGGACAGAAAGTGTCTTTGAGGAGGTAGTTGCTGAAAAATTCCCCAGTCTGTGGAAGGAGATAGTCTCTCAGGCAATGGAGATCCACAGATCTCCCAATACAAGGGACCCAAGGAAGATAACACCAAGACATATAGTAATAAAACTGGCAAAGATCAAGGATAAGGACAGACTATTAAAAGCAGCCAGAGAGATAAGTAAGATCACATACAAAGGAAATCCCATCTGGCTCACATCAGACTTCTCAGCAGAAACCTTATAGGCCAGAAGGGAGTGGCATGATGTGTTTAATACAATGAAGCGGAAGGGCCTGGAACCAAGATTACTTTATTCGGCAAGATTATCATTTAAATTTGAAGGAGGGATTAAACAATTTCCAGATAAGCAAAAGCTGATAGAATTTACCTCCCACAAACCATCTCTACAGTCTATTTTGGAGGGACTGCTATAGATGGAAGTCTTCCTAAGGTTTAATAGCTGTCACCAGAGGAAATAAAACCACAGTAAAGCATGTAGAACAGCTAATTACTAAGCAAATGCAAAATTAAATTAAGTATCCCCAAAGTCAATCAAGAGATAGACAAAGAATACAGAATATGATACCTAATATATAAAGAATGGAGGAGGAAGAAAAAGGAGGAGAAAAAGAAAAGAACCTTTAGATTGTGTTTGTAACAGCACCTTAAGTGAGTTAAGTTAGACCCTTACATAGTAAGGAAATTAACCTTGAACCTTTGGTAACCACGAATCTAAAGCCTGCAATGGCAATAAGTACATACCTATCGATAATCACCCTAAATGTAAATGGACTGAATGCACCAATCAAAAAAAATAGAGTCACTGAATGGATAAAAAGACAAGACCCATCTATATGCTGCCTATAAGAGACTCACTTTAAACCCAAAGACATACACAGACTAAAAGTGAAGGGATGGAAAAGAATAGTTCATGGAACTAACAGAGAGAAAAAAGCAGGAGTTGCAGTACTTGTATCAGACAAAATGGACTTCAAAACACAGAAAGTAACAAGAGACAAAGAAGGACATTACATAGTGATAAAGGGGCCAATCCAACAAGAGGATATAACCATTATAAATATCTATGCTCCCAATACAGGAGCACCCACGTATGTGAAACAAATACTAACAGAATTAAAAGGGGAAATAGAATGTACTGCATTCTTTCTAGGAGACTTCAACACTCCACTCACTCTGTAGGATAGATCCACCATACAGAAGATAAGTAAGGAGACAGAGGCACTGAACAACACAATAGAACAGATGGACCTAACAGACATCTACAGAACTCTACACCTAAAAGCAACAGAATACACATTCTTCTCATGTGCACATGGAACATTTTCAAGAATCGATCATATACTAGGCCACAAAAAGAGCCTCAGTAAATTCAAAAATACTGAAATTCTACCAACCAGTTTCGCAGATCACAAAGCTATGAAACTAGAAATCAATTACGCAAAGAAAATGAAAAATCCCACAAACACATGGAGGCTTCACAACATGCTCCTAAATAACCAATGGATCAATGACCAAATTAAAACAGAGATCAAGAAATATATGGAGACAAATGACAACAGTAATACAACACCACAAAATCTGTGGGATGCAGCAAAGGCCGTGCTGAGAGGAAAGTATATTGCAATACAGGCCTACCTCAAGAAAGAACAATCCCATATAAGCAGTCTAAACTCGCAATTAATGAAACTAGAAAAAGAACAACAAATGAGGCCCAAAGTCAGTGGAAGGAGGGACATAATAAAGATTAGAGCAGAAATAAATAAAATCGAGAAGAATAAAATAGAATCAATGAAAGCAAGAGCTGGTTCTTTGAGAAAACTAAACAAAACAGATAAACCCCTAGCCAGACTTATCGAGAAAAAAAGAGAGTCTACACACATAAACAGAATCAGAAATGAGAAAGGAAAAATCACTACAGACACCACAGAAATACAAAGAATTATTAGAGACTACTAAGAAAAATTATATGCTAACAAACTGGATAACCTAGAAGAAATGGACAACTTTCTAGAAAAATACAACCTTCCAAGGCTGACCAAGGAAGAAACAGAAAATCTGAACAGACAAATTACTAGCAATGAAATTGAACTGGTAATCAAAAACCTACCCAAGAGCAAAACTCCTGGACCAGATGGCTTCACCGCTGAATTTTATCAAACATTTAGGGAAGACCTAATACCCATTCTCCTTAAAAGTTTTCCAAAAAATAGAAGAGTTGGGTATACTTCCAAATTCATTCTATGAGGCCAGCATCACTCTAATACCAAAACCAGGCAAAGACTCCACACAAAAAAGAAAATTACAGACCAATATCCCTGATGAACATAGATGCAAAAATACTCAACAAAATATTAGCAAACCAAATTCAAAAATACATCAAAAAGATCATCCATCATGATCAAGTTGGATTTAAGCCAGGGATGCAAGGATGGCACAACATTCGAAAATCCATCAACATCATCCACCACATCAACAAAAAGAAGGACAAAAACCACATGATCATCTCCATAGATGCTGAAAAAGCATTTAACAAAATTCAACATCCATTCATGATAAAAACTCTTAACAAAATGGGTATAGAGGGCAAGTACCTCAACATAATAAAGTTCATATATGACAAACCTACAGCCAACATTATACTTAGCATCAAGAAGCTGAAAGCTTTTCCTTTCAGATCGGGAAAAAGACAAGGATGCCCACTCTCCCCAATCCTATTCAACATAGTACTGGAGGTCCTAGCCATGGCAATCAGACAACACAAAGGAATAAAAGGCATCCAGATTAGCAAGGAAGAAGTTAACCTGTCCCTGTTTGCAGATGACATGAAATTGTACATAAAAAACCCTAAAGATTCCACTCCAAAACTACCAGATCTAATATCTGAATTCAGGAAAGTTGCAGGATACAAAATTAATACACAGAAATCTGTGGCATTCCTATACACTAACAATGAACTAGCAGAGAGAGAAATCAGGAAAACAATTCCTTTCCCAATTGCATCAAAAAGAATAAAATACCTAGGAATAAACCTAACCAAGGAAGTGAAAAGACCTATAGTCTGAAAACTACAAGACACTCATGAGAGAAATTAAAGAAGATAGCAATAAATGGAAACACATCCCATGCTCATGGATAGGAAGAATTAATATTGTCATAATGGCCATTCTGCCTAAAGCAATCTATAGATTCAATGCAATTCTTATCAAAATACCAACAGCATTCTTCAACAAACTAGAGAAAATCGTCCTAAAATTCATATGGAACCACGAAAGACCTCAAATAGCTAAAGCAATCCTGAGAAGAATAAAGCTGGGGGAATTACGTTCCCCAACTTCAAGCTCTACTACAAAGCCACAGTAATCAAGACAATTTGGTACTGGCACAAGAACAGACCCATAGACCAATGGAACAGACTAGAGAGCCCTGATATAAACCCAACCATATATGGTCAATACACGATAAAGGAGCCATGGACATACAATGGGGAAATGACAGCCTCTTCAACAGCTGGTGTTGGCAAAACTGGACAGCTACATGCAAGAGAATGAAACTGGGTTATTGCTAACCCCATACACAAAAGTGAACTCAAAATGGATTAAAGACTTGAATGTAAGTCATGAAACCATAAAACTCTTAGAGGACAACATAGGCAAACATCTCCTGAATATAAGCATGAGCAGCTTCTTCCTGAACGCATCTCCTCAAGAAAGGGAAACAAAAGCAAAAATGAACTCATGGGACTACATCAAACTAAAAAGTTTTTGTACGCAAAGGACATCATCAACAAAACAAAAAGGAATCCTACAGTATGGGAGAATATATTTGTAAATGACATATCCGACAAGGGGTTAACATTCAAAATACATAAAGAACTTACACACCTCAGCACCCAAAAAGCAAATAACCTGATTAACAAATGGGCAGAGGATATGAAGAGACAGTACTTCAAAGAAGAAATTCAGATGGCCAAAGACACATGAAAAGATGCTCCACATCACTAATCATCAGGGAAATGCAAATTAAAACCACAATGAGGTATCACCTCACACCAGTAAGGATGGCATCGAAAAGACTAAGAACAACAAATGTTGGCAAGGATGCAGAGAAAGGAGAACCCTCCTACACTGCTGGTGGGAATGTAAGCTAGTTTAACCATTGTGGAAAGCAATATGGAGGTTCCTCAAAAAACTAAAAATAGAAATACCATTTGACCCCGGAATCCCACTTCTTGGAATATACCCAAAGAATACAACTTCTCAGATCCAAAAAGACATATGCACCCCTATGTTCATCACAGCACTTTTTACAATAGCCAAGATATGGAAGCAACCTAAGTGTCCATCTGTAGATGAATGGATAAAGAAGATGTGGTACATATATACAGTGGAATACTATTCAGCCATAAGAAAGAAAGAAATCCTACCATTTGTAACAACATGGATGGAACTGGAGGACAATATGCTCAGTGAAATAAGCCAGGCAGAGAAAGACAAATGCCAAATGATTTCCCTCATTTGTGGAGTATAACAATGAAGCAAAACTGAAGGAACAAAATGGCAGCAGACTCAGGGACTCCAAGAATGAACTAGTGGTTACCAAAGGGGAGGGGTGTGGGAGTGCGGGTGGGGAGGGAGGGAGAAGGGGACTGAGGGGTATTATGTTTAGTACATATGGTGTGGGGGATCACGGGGAGAACAGTGCAGCACAGAGAAGGGACTTAGTGAATCTCTGGCAACTTGCTGCACTGATGGACAGTGACTGCATTGGGGTATGGGTGGGGACTTGATATTGTGGGTGAATGTAGTAGCCACATTGTTTTTTCATGTGAAACCTTCATAAGAGTATATATCAATCATACCTTAATAAAATAATTAATTAATTAATTAAAAAGTAAGGGAGGACTACAAATCAAAAACCATGAAGAGGTACTACTTCATACCCACCACTAAGTGGGCTATCATTTTTTTTAAAAAGAAAATAACAAGTGTTGTCATTTATGTGGAAAACTGTAACCCTCATACATTGGGTGGGAATGTGGTGCAGCTGCTGTGGAAAACATCTTGGCAGCTCCTGAATAAGTTCCATATGGAATTAACATATGAACCAGCAATTCCATTCCTAGGTATATATCCAAAAGAAATGAAAACAGGGCTCAAGCAAGTACATGAATGTGCAAGTTCACAGCAGCACTATTCACAGTAGCCAAAAGGTGGAAACATCCCAAATGTCCACCAGTAAATACATATAAACAAATGGGTGGTATATCCACACACTGGAATACTATTAGGCCAAAAGGATGGGGTATTGATACATGGCATGGATAAACCATGAAGGCGCTATGTTGTGAGAAAGAAGCAAGACACAAAAATCACATACTGTATGATTCCATTTACATGAAATATCTATAGAGACAGAAAACAGACCAATGGTTGCCAGGGCTAAGGAGGGAGAAATGGGAAGGGAGTGCTTAATGAGTACAGGGTTTCCTTTTAGGATGATGAAAATGTTTCTGAACTAGATACAGGTGGTAGATGCACAGCACTGTGAATGTACTGCTGTGAATGTACTTAGTGCTCCTAAATCGTGCATTTTTAAATGGTTAATTTTAGGTTATATGAATTTTATCTCATAAAAAACAAAACAAATACTGGGGGTGGGGGGAAAGGAAGAAGAATCTGTATACATCAAATGGACCAGAGACTTTGCAGGTATTATTAAAATTTGTCTTTACAACTTTGGAGAGCAAGTATTATTGTTAAAGTAGGCAGTTAAACAGACATGAGCAAGAGGGGAGAGGGAAGAAAGGAGGGTGGCAGACCAGCCAGTTTCTACCCCGTCTCCGCCCAAAGACCACCCTGTCTCCCTAAGACCAATTCCTTTTGCCCTTCAGCTCAAACTGATAAGCAAAAGATACAGGTCACTGGACCTTCCCGATTTTGGACCATATGCATTTAAGGAAGACCTTGTTGCTAATGACCCTGAGGCCATTATAATATTATTTACATTGCAGTTTTAGCCCTACTGTGGGTTTTGTTTAGGTGCCCATGAGAAAAACAATGAACACAATCTTGCGCAGAGAGACTGAGGGGAGAAACCAAGGCAGATCCAAAGGATGATGTAAGAATGACAAATCAGAAGGGAGGAAACTAAATGAACCCCCATAAAAAAAAACAATGTAAAACCTGGCAGGTTGCTATCCACCCTTGTGGTCAGCCCACCCCTCCGTCTTTGCTGACTACTTTCCTTTCGCTTAGCTAAATAAAACACCTTTTGCACCTTTAACTCTCTATCAGGTCTCCTGACTGAATTCTTTCCTTTGAGAAGACAAGAACCAAGGAATTCCACAATCCACTGCCAGGTAACATTATTATCTCCATTTTACATCTAAAGAAATAGAGGCTCAGTGAGATAAGCAATATCCAATCCAGTATCACACATCTAGCCCAGGCTCTTTGGTTAAACCGAGTGCTATGTTAAATTAGTGAGGGAAAAAAAAGGAAAAAACGTGGTCTTTTAATTATTTTCTTTTATAAATTTAATGAACAAAATGCAGAATTAGTTTGGATAAACATTTTTTTCAGGTTCAAATTTGAGGGAGCTTACATGTAAATCACAAAGAAAAATATTTAAAGTAGTACAGAAGACAACTTATCAACATGCCCTTAATAATCAATGTTTAGGTGCTTTGGTTTTTTAATTCTCTTGGCTGAATACACCCTTAAGGGAAAAAAACTGCATCAAATATTGGAGGAGTAACTTCTGGTAGTCTGTAACTCTAAATTTTCTTGTGGACTTTCTCTAATTCAAATTTTTACAATCAGAACATACTATATGTTTATTAGTTACTGGAATAACAGAGTAAGATTACTTAAGAAGATGAGACCAAACCAATACAATTCTGTGTACACAGAACAGAATACAATACAATGCTTTTGAAGGTGTCCTCCATCAGTCTCAATGACTACTGGCAATTAACATTTCTGACATTTTAGTTAAAATATCCTAAGGTTTATATACCAAAACTTTAGTTAAAATATCCTAAGGCTTATATACCAAAACGTTAGCAGTCATTATATCCAGTGGCAGAAATACAAGCAATTTTTAGGTTTTACTCTTCATACTTACCCTTGTTTCCTGAATGTTCTACAGTATATACCAATTTTGTCATTAAAATTATAAAATGCCCTAACAAAGATAAACAAACTAGCCACTTCTGAATAGAACCAGCCATTCTAAATATTTAGATGTCTCTAAAGAAAACAATTATTCAACATATAAGCATTATAATGGTCTATTTTGATAAAAAGCCATGCAACTTTTAGACTAGCATATATAAATCCATTAAAAATAACATTGGAGATACCCATGTAAGCTCAGTGCATACTAACAGTGACCTTTAGAACCTACAGCTCAGTATCCAGCAGTTTTGGAATTAAACAGTTGATCCCCTCAGTACCACAGGCAGAAATCTTTCAGAGAAGTTGATTCAGCAGAACATAATTATAAAAGCATCTCTATTGCCCAAGCAGTTGACTGTCACAGACCAGTCTACTTCCATTCCTAGTAAAAAAAAAAAAAAAAAAAAAAAAAAAAAAGGCACTCCATCCCGGTTAGAAACCCTCTAAAACCTACATCCTGCTTCCTACAGGTCTCTGCTTATCGCTTTTCCTTTTATCATAACTGAAAGACTTCTCTACAATACTGCTTTTTTACTCTCTCTCTCTCTCACTTTCCTACTCTGCCAAAACAAATAGAAAAGTCCTTTTTGAGACCCGCCCCACCTTTCATTTTAAAATGTTGTTTTACACCTCATCACTACAAGGAAAAAGGATGGCAAACACTGGAGAAGTTACAAAGGCAAATTAGTCTCTAATTTTTAGTAGTGCTGGGCAGGTTTTTATGGAAATGGGACCTGTGTTTTCTATTTTAACCCCTATTAGATCTTGCCCCAAGTTCTCTATTCAAACCTGAGGGCTCTGCCCAGTTCCCTGCTCATTACCAAGCAGAGATGGTATGGTTGGCATCCAATAATATGAGCAAGCCCAGCTCTTTTGCCTTAGCTCCTCCATCATCCTTCCTGAGTCTCCTTGGTGACCCATGTTGGTTTCCCTCTCCACACCAAGAACCACAGTTTTACAGCATTAAAAATACCTTGAACATGTAACAAAAGTAACTCCCACGCAAAAACAAACAATTCACCCAGAAAAGTAAAGATCTCATAGTTTGCATCCCCATTTGGGAAATACTGCTATGCCTTTTCTAGCAGCTTTTTAAAATTATGTCTGGACAACTAAACTAAAACCAAATACAATGAAAGAAACTGTAGCTTTTCTTTTTTAATTGTAGTTCACACACAATATTAGTTTCAGGTGTATAACATAGAGATTCAACAATTACATACATCATGAAATGCTCACCACCATGTGTAGTTACCATGTCACCAAAGCAATATTATTAATGATATTCGCTATGCTGTTATTTTTCATCCTGTGACTTATTTATTTTGTAATTGGAAGGTTGTACCTCTTTATCCCCTTCACCTATTTTTCCCATGCCCCTACTCCCCTCCCCTATGGCCACCACCAGTTTGCTCTCTGTATTATGAGTCTTTGTTTTATTTGTTCATTTGTTTTGTTTTTTAGATTCTATGTATGTGAAATCATATGGTATTTCTCTTTCTCTGACTTTTTTCACTTAGCAAAATACCCTCTAGGTCCATCCACATTGTCACAAATGGCAAGATTTCATTCTTTATGGTCGAGTAATATTCCATTGTGCATATATACCACTCTTTTTTATCCATTCAACTGTCAATGGATACTTTGGTTATTGCTGTAGCTTGACTATTGTAAACAATGCTGCAATAAACATAGGAGCGTATACATCTTCTCGAATTAGTGATTTTGTTTTCTTTGGGTAAATACCCATAAGTGGAATTACGGTATTTCTATTATTAATTCTTTGAGGAACCTCCATGCTGTTTTTCCACAGTGGGTGTACCATTTTACAATCTTATCAACAGTGTAAAAGGGTTCCCTTTTTTCCACAAAGGATCTGTAGCTTTCATCTACTCTCCTTCCCCCATTTCAAAACAGGGTTTGGAGAGAAAAGATAGATAAAAGAGGACAGAAGAAATTATTTATACACCTTATAAAGCACACCTTAATCTGCATAGAATATTCTATCTTAAGGTTACTGCAAACTTGTAAAAATGTTACTGGGAAATTTTCCCAAACACAACTGAAAGGTTAAGGGATAGCTCTCTAACTTAAACAAAAAACAAAAGCAAATTAAAGTTGTTTATCCCCATACCTAAATGACAGTGCCTTTTTTCTTGGCATGCATGCTAAATAAAAAATAAGAAATTGGATTTAGTAGAATTTACATGGTTTTCCTACCCTGTTATATAATTTTATGTCATAAGTATTCATGCCAGAAAAGAAATCATAAAAAGTAAGAAGCTAGAAATCAGTTAGACTTTAGAAAGGCTTTAAGACTGTTGTTTAAAAAATATATTTGTTTTCTACTGGCCAATCACAGATGCTTTGTAAATTACTCCCCTTCAGCTTCATGAGGTGTGTTTCCCATGAAGATTATTTTATTTCACTATCACTATTAGTATCTGCTCACTTCAAAAGAGACCAAGATTCTGGTCACAATGATATTATTAAAGAAGATGACAATTTCCAAAGCCTTTTATGTTTTTAGAAGAAAAGTTCACACAAAAAGAAGAAACTTCAGTTTTTTCAGGTTAATTCATAATTCATATAAGAACACTGAGCTTTTAAAGGCCACTCTATTTTTAAAACACAGCATCTTTTTCCTTATTGAATGACTTTACTACAGAGCGACTTCCATTATTATGCTGTTAAAAAAAATCACTCACTGCAATAACTTCCACAGAACACATTGTATGTATAAACAACATTAAATTAGTAAAATGTTATACAGTTTTCTATATCATAAAAACACTTTCAGTAAGTCTCATGTACTACCAGTGAAAAATCATGTCATTGTCCTCAAAGCTATAGAAAAAAACTGGCAACACTTTTAATTACAAACCGGAGATTTAAATGATCAAGTTTGACTTATAATAGAGATGTTCCTTTTTATTTTAAACCATTTTTATGGTGGAAATAATCAAAGACTGACTTTTCTCTTTTACAATAAAACAATTTTTAGAAGTGACTAATCAAATAATAGTACCAACAATTTCCATAAATAATGTTTAGAACAAAACAGAGAGTTTTTGAGGTAGCAGAAAGGACTCGGATATTTTAGTATACGAAAGCTAACAAAGCAGACAATGAAATTTCCTTAACCACACTTCTACTACAATATAAAGAAATTTTGGGGGTAATTCCTACCTTTAGAAATATTCTGAAGAAACAAGTTTTTGCTGTATTTACCATTAAGGTCGTTTAGGTTCCACTTGATAGCTTTTCTCCTTTACCAGAATAAAACTGCCTTTCTGGAGAAAGCAGTCAACAACAAAGCCCATGTTGCCTGGGCAAGCCTGGATTTCTAGCAAATGGGGATGAAGCTATTTGCATTTGTTTGTTTGAGAGGGGTGGAGTGGAGGGAAGGGACTGACGGGACTGGTAAAGTAATTCGCATACTGTCTAGAGGCTGTAATAGACAGTGATCATCAGTCACCTGCTCAAGCTTCCTTCACTCCTTCCTTCAGAGAAAAATCAAAGGTTACCCTGGGTCAGAGAATCTGGCAAGAAATGAGAAGACATGCAAAATCTAACTGCCAACCCATTGCATCTGTAGACAAAGTTATCCCCACTGGACCACATGTCCTCAAAACCAAGACATTTTAATAGTCTCAAGAGAACTTGTTAAAATATATTATAGAACAGAAACAAGAAAAAAGCTCCAGGCTATGCTTACAATTACTGCAGTATTTCCCTGAAATACTTAAAACTGAGAAAGGACATTTTTTTTCAAGATACTTCTTTGCATCATAATAGCTGTCTCGTTTGCACAAGCAAAACATTTGTTCCAAGCTGTTCCTATGAAAAAGAAAGTATCAGCTGTTTTAAATTTCATAGCTTTTGAGGGAATAATCCGGTTTGATAGCATTTCTAACTATTTCATTTAAACCAAACAAGAAGAGTACTACATATAATAAGTATACTAGTCTGTATTTCATTATAAACCACATTAAGGGCAAAAACCTAAACAAATACTTCAGTGCTTTATTCAGAAGCTTTCCAGCGGGACTGACACACCTTGAACTTTTTACAGCCTTAAATATATGTACCTCTTACTTTGAACTACTATAACATAGAGAAAGGAAAAATGCTGGTTTATGTGGTTTTTACTAAACATATATAGTTACATAAAAAGAGAAAAAAGTTGATAAAGATATGTCCTAAAAATTGTAAAATCTTCATTTTAAAACTTAGAGAGGTGAAGTACAAGTCACAGAAAACACATACTCCTCTGCGCACTTCTAAACAAAGAGCAAAAGTAGCCGTAACTTCTGGTTTTCTTTTTTTAATAGATGACAATGAGGCAGGGGTGAGGAGTAAAGCTACTTCTTTGCTCAATGGAAGTTTTGAAATACTTCTCAAAAGACTAACTTTTAATAGTTCAAAAGAAAAATGTTTCATAGGAAGGGTTTTGCAAATAAGTACTGTATAAAATGACTACCTACAATCCTACATTTTTTAAAAAGATCGGAATTTAGATTTTAAAACTTGCTCCTTTAAAATCTTAATTAAGATAAAAACTAAACCATACACAAGAAACCACCAAAGTTTATAGTGCCCAAGATAATTTCATTTAAATTTTATTTTTAATTTTTTACTTCAATCTTAACAAGTTCCTATATCATACAATTTATGTCCGAATTACCAACAAAGAAGAAAATCTAATATGTTGGTTGTATCAAATATTCATTATTAGAAATGTTTTACAAAGTAGTGAAGGAAATGCCATGTTAACACTGAATTCTACTTGGAAATTAAGCTATTTCTATGAGAGGCAGGGAATGGGGAAACCCCAAAACTGAAGGATTTTATCAAGAAAAGTGTTAAGATGGCTACTGACAGCCTATGGTGCCACTAGAAAGAAATGTCTGGCTATATCTTCCTGATTCTAGGTTTTTCCCCTCCTCCACAGAGTCCCCTTTGGAGCAAAGGAATAACTCTATACCCTTGGGAGCCTGCAACTTTATACTCAAAACATCTGGAAGTTTGCTGCTCTTCTTTCTGATCTGTATGGATACAACTGCTTAAAGAATTAGGCTACAAGACGACACTTCACACCAGTGTGGGTCATTAATTCACAATCACTGATGCATAAATCTGAAGCTAAGTTAAAACTAATTCATTAATGTTTTAGAAAATATTTAAGCTCAAAATATAAATAGTTAAAAGCATTAAGTACTTTTTTTTCATCAGTAGATGAATGATGAATGGATAAAAAAAATGTGGTACATATACACAATGGATATTATTCAACCATAAGAAGAAAACAAACCCTACCATTTGCAACAACATGGATGGAGGTAGAGGGGATTATGCTCAGTCAAATAAGCCAGGTGGAAAAAGACAAGTACCAAATGATTTCACTCATCTGTGGAGATGAGAAGAAAAAAACTGAAGGAACAAGAACCCAACAATGAACTAACAGTTACCAAAGGGAAAGGGACTGGGGAGGATGGGGGGGAAGGGAGGGATAAGGGAGAAAAAAGGGGGCATTACTATTAGCACACATAATGTAGGGGGGGAGCACGGGGAGGGCTATGCAACACAGAGAAGCCAAGTAGTGATTCTAGAGCATCTTACTATGCTAATGGACAGTGACTGTAATGGGGTATGTGGGGGAGACTTGACAAAGGGGGGAGTCTAGTAACCATAATGTTGCTCATATAATTGTAGATTAATGATACATACATACATACATACATAAATACACACATAGATAAATAAATAATTAAGTACTTTTTAAGCCAGGTAGAAAGGTTTATAATATAACAATCTACTTTAAAAAAAAACTCTGACTATACCACAATATTAGAAAAAAAATAACATTAGGGCTAATTTTTTTAAAGAATTATTTTCTTTCAAATTTCTCCAACTTCTCTAAAGACTAAAAACCTAAATTTACTGTGGTCATAAATAATATTATAGAAACAAAAGAGTAACATAATTGTTTTACAAACTTTCCCAGATAAAGAAGAAAAAAAAATTTTTCATTTAAATGATCTAAGTTGCTTGATTCTAAAGTCTTGCTCCTTCATATACCAAATATTTGGACTCTCACAAGACCACTGACTCTAAATTCCCATAACTATATTAGCCAGATACAAAGGAAGGGTAATATGAGAAGAAACCAATAGCTTACAGCACATTCCTCAATTTCTATCAATTTCTAGAGAGAATTAAGGTATAAGATAAAAAGTAAGGGAGGAAGAAGGTGAAAAAGAAAGCAGCAACATCAAATAAATTCTGCAAGAAAATCTACAATGGAGCTTGTTTTAATTTACTTGACTCAGCTTTCTTTAAGTTACCAAGGACCTAGCTAGCATCACACATACATCTTTCCTTCTCCCTAGGCAGCACACTGTACAGGTCTCCAGAATAAATCTGATGAGCTGTTACAGAAATAAACAGAAAAGAAGGGTTTTGAAAGATTGTAAGGCCGTAACACGGGCCAGGAACGGAAACCCAAAATAAACAAGAAGAAAAGCCACACAGCTCAATTTTCTATCCAAGGTAAGCTGCTCACTGGATTTTTCTACAAGTGATAAGCCTGATAAGAACTTGTCTGTTTCTGATTATAAGAAATGTTAATACCGAGGTAAAAATATTTGTTAGATAAACTTTTAAAGTCAATTACACTTTATTACTATTCTTGAAAACCAGTAAAGCTTAAAGTACTTTTTTAATGTAAAGTCAAATCAAGTAGCATTCAGACAGTTCACATTTCTTTAAGAAATTATGCAAGTGAATTGTTTTCAATCAACTATCAGAAAAAGTTGTAAGTGCTATATCCTAAAAAAAGTTGGAAAAGCAATTATACAAAGGTTAAAAAACAAACATTTCCAATGTTTAGAAACAGTCAAAATGAACAAAATGAGAGATTTTTAAATATTTATGAAATACAGTATTTAACATTTGTACCTTCTGAAATTACTTGGCACTAACGCCCTTAAGTTATTTAATATACAAGCCAACAAATATAACATTTTTGTAGATTTTTTTAAAAGACCACAGATAACATTACAAAGGAAATGACTGAGAAAAATGTTTTTACCTTTATGACAAATGGTTGGTATGTACAAAAAAATAAGCACTCAAGTTAACAGGAAAAGGAACACTCTAAGAAGAAAGTGAGCAAAGGTAAGTAGCCAGAAGATTATGAGGAAATATTAATGGCCAAAATACATGGAAAGAAAAAGACTCAACTTCACTAGTGATCTAAGAAATTAAAAAAATTTTTAAATAACGTTTTTCAAATTAGCAAAAATTAATGCTCAAAGTTGACCAGAGGGAAAAAAAAAACTTTCACCCACCACTAAGGGAAGTGGAAATAGGTGTACCTTTCTGAAAGACAATTTGTCATATTAGAAACATACCTCCTGGCCCAGCAAACTTATTCCATGGAAATAACTAGAAAGGCATAAAAAGATAGTTTCATTATACCATTTAGTTTAATGACATAAATCTGGAAACATTCTAATATCAAATAAAATAGAAGTTTGGTTAAATGAATTATGGTAGAGCCATATGATGGAATACAACAGAAATAAAATAGAATTTGATGTGACACATGGGAATATAGTCACAATGTTATGATATGGCAAGGTATATGCACAGTAAATCCTTTTCAAACTAAAATTGTGAATTTATTTTGCAGTACAAATTTAACACACAAATACATTCTTGTATTTTTAAAAAATGCCACTGATAAAAGCAAAACTACCATTACCACTTCTTTTATCACCCTGCAGATATTTACCCTTCCTTTAACCCTTTCCAGGAATAATTCACTACAGATTTGGTATATAGCCTTTCTGACCTTTTTATGTATTTATATCCATACATCTATAGTTACATATAGAAATACATTATTTGTTTTGACTTAATGATGTCATACTGTTTGTATTTTAGGGGGTTGCCTTTTTGTCTTAATACATCTTGGAGAGCTTTCTTTCTTAATAAATAGAAACACACTCATTCTAAATTGTTCTATATTATTCTAAAGAATAACTACCCCATAACCTGCCTTTCAGCATTTCACTGTTGATTTGGCCACGTGTCTATAAAGGTCTATGTGTAACACAAAAAGAATAAAAGCAGTGTGAAGCCAAACAGATCAAACTCCTTGCCATGGTTATCTCAGTGTGCTTGTCTCAATATTTTGCTTGGAACATTAATTACTTTTTCTGCAAGGGAAGAATTTTATACTAAAAGTAATGAAAACTAATTTTAAAGTATTTGCTGCCAAAAATGCATCACATTATATGCAAGATATGGTACTTCTATATTATAGCTGTCATTTAATGAACATTAGCTAAAAAATTCTACTCAAAAGGACCACTTTACCTTGTGTAAGTACACTATTAACCTTAGTGATCTATCTGTAACCAATAATCAATGCTTTAAAAAAAACAAACCAAATCATACATACAATATCTTCAGGTAACACCTAACAAATTTTAATCATACTTTCCCCAGAATCCTGAAGTTCTTCTAGGGACCTGTGTGAATCTTCACAAAACAGAATGTGGCACCAGTGGGCACATCTTTGCCTTTACCACTTCCAAATCCTACTTTAATATGGTTTGGATTACTTGTAATTTGAAAGCAATCATGAAAAGTATTTTACAACATCAAATTACCAGTGACATTTGAAATCCTTGATAATGATAAAGAAGTTAAAATATAATATCAAACACTAAAAATGTTTCACACATGAAAGTAAACATAATTTGTGTATGTGTGGATTTGTCAATATATCCGATGTCAATGAAACCCACACCTAGAAGGATCAGAGTACAACTGCAGAACACAAAACACGACATGAACATATCAAACCTGGTAAGAAAAAAATGACAGATTATAATCAAAAGAAAAATAGGGGGCGGAGCCAGGATGCGGGTGGGAGTAGAGCAGTGGCAATCTCCTCCCAAAAACACATAGGGCTATGAAAATATAACAAAGAAAACTCTTCCTAAAATAGAGACCATAGGACACAGGACAACATCCAGACCACATCCACACCTGCAAGAACCCAGCGCCTTGAGAAGGGGGTAAGATACAAGCCCGGGCCCGGCGGGACGTGAGCGCCCCTCCCCCCGGCTCCCAGCGGGTGGAAAGAAACTGGAGCGGTTCTTTTTTTTTTCTTTTTGGCGAGTGCTTTTTGGAAGCCTTAAAGGGACAGGGACCCCATTGCTAGGGAGGCAGGGCGGCGGGACCGGTGAGCAGGTGTCTGGGACCGGCGCCTGAGGACAAAGAATATCGTGCATTTTTCCCTATGGGACCAGTGGGCGGGTGCCTGAGACCGGCGCCTGAGGACGGAGGAAATCGCGCGTTTTTCCCCTTTTTCTTCTCTTTTGGTCGAATGCTTTTTGGAAGCCTTAAAGGGACAGGGACCCCGGTGCTAGGGAGGCAGAGCAGCAGGACCAGTGAGCGGGTGCCTGAGGACAAAGAATATCGCGCGTTTTTCCCTACGGGACCAGTGGGCGAGTGCCTGAGACCAGCGCCTGAGGATGGAGGAAATCGCGCGTTTTTCCCCTTTTTTTCCCACTGTTTGGAGAGTGCTTTTTGGAAGCCTTAAAGGGACAGGGACCCCGGTGCTAGGGAGGCAGAGCAGCAGGACCGGTGAGCGGGTGCCTGGGACCGGCGACTGAGGACAAAGAATATCGCACGTTTTTCCCTGCGGGACCGGTGGGCAGGGGCTTTTTGGAAGCCTTGAAGGGACAGGGACCCCAGTGCTAGGGAGGCAGGGCAGCAGGACCGGTGAGCAGGTGCCTGAGACCAGCGCCTGAGGACGGTGGAAATCGCGCGTTTTTCCCTTTTTTTTCTCTTTTTGGCGAGTGCTTTTTGGAAGCCTTAAAGGGACAGGGACCCTGGTGCTAGGGAGGCAGAACAGCAGGACTGGTGAGCGGGTGCCTGGGAACGGTGCCTGAGGACAAACAATATCGCGTGTTTTCCTGAGAGACTGGTGGGCGGGTGCCTGAGACCAGCACCTGAGGACGGAGGAAATCGCGTGTTTTTACCCTTCTTTTTTTCTCTTTTGGGCGAGTGCTTTTTGGAAGCCTTAAAGGGACACGGACCCCGGTGCTAGGGAGGCAGGGCAGCAGGACCAGTGAGCAGGTGCCTGGGACCGGCACCTGAGGACAAAAAAAAAAAATCGTGTGTTTTTTCCTTTTTTTTTTTTTTTTTTTGCTGTTTCCTCTCTCATTGTTGCTGCTGTTGTTTTGGTTTGGAGAGTGCTTTCTGGAAGTCTTAAAGGGGCAGGACAGGACACTTAGACCAGAGGCAGGGACTCAGGGGATCTCTGGGCACTCTAACTCCCTGGGCAACAGGGAGCACAGAGGCCCCTTACGGATATAAATAGCCTCCCGGCCGCTCCCTCTCCAACTGGGCGCCACCACTTTAGAGGAGTGGCCCCAGCCAGGCCACGCCCACTGCAACAGCGGAGATAAACTCCATAGCAAACGGGCAGGAAGCAGAAGCCCTGTCTGCGCACAGCTGACAAGCATAAGCCACTAGAGCTCACTATTCTCCCAGGAGAGGAAGGCCACAAACCAAGAAGAAGGGAAGCTCTTCCAGCGGTCACTCATACCAGCTCTGCATACTATCTCTATCACCATGAAAAGGCAAAACTACAGGCAGACAAAGATCACAGAGACAACACCTGAGAAGGAGACAGATCTAACCACTCCTCCTGAAAAAGAATTCAAAATAATAATCATGAACATGCTGACAGAGATGCAGAGAAAAATGCAAGAGCAATGGGATAAGATGCACAGAAAAATGCAAGAGCAATGGGATGAAGTCCGGAGGGAGATCAAAGATGTCAGGAAGGAGATCACAGAAGTGAAACAATCCCTGGAAGGATTTATAAGCAGAATGGATAAGATGCAAGAGGCCATTGAAGGAATAGAAGCCAGAGAACAGGAACGTATAGAAGCTGACATAGAGAGAGATAAAAGGATCTCCAGGAATGAAACAACACTAAGAGAACTATGTGACCAAGCCAAAAGGAATAACATTCGTATTATAGGGGTACCAGAAGAAGAAGAAGAAAGAGGAAAAGGGATAGAAAGTCTCTTTGAAGAAATAATTGTGGAAAACTTCCCCAAACTGGGGGAGGAAATCATCGAACAGACCATGGAATTACACAGAACCCCAAACAGAAAGGATCCAAGGAGGACAACACCAAGACACATAGTAATTAAAATGGCAAGGATCAAGGACAAGGAAAGAATTTTAAAGGCAGCTAGAGAGAAAAAGGTCACCTATAAAGGAAAACCCATCAGGCTATCATCAGACTACTCAACAGAAACCTTACACACCAGAAGAGAATGGCTTGACATATTTGATGCAATGAAACAGAAGGGCCTTGAACAAAGGATACTGTATCCAGCACGATTAACATTTTAATATGAAGGATGATTAAACAATTCCCAGAGAAGCAAAAGTTGAGGGAATTTGCCACCCACAAACCACCTCTACAGCATATTTTATAGGGACTTGTCTAGATGGGAGAACTCCTAAGGCTAAACAGATGTCACCAGAGAAAACAAAATCACAGCAAAGAAAGCAGAACAATCAAATACTAACAAAGGCAAAAAATAAAAAGAACTACCAACAAAAGCAATCAAAGGAAACACAAAAGAGCACAAAATAAAACACCTAACACATAAAGACTGGAGGAGGAGAAATAAGAAGGGAGAGAAAAAAGAATCATCAGACTGTGTTTATAATAGCTTAATAAGAAAGTTAAGTTAGACAGTAAGATAGTAAAGAAGCTAACCTTGAACCTCTGGTAACCACGAACCAAAAGCCTGCAATGGCAATAAGTACATATCTTTCAATAATCACCCTAAATGTAAATGGACTGAATGTACCAATCAAAAGACACAGAGTAATAGAATGGATAAAGAAGCAAGACCCATCTATATGCTGCTTACAAGGGATTCACCTCAAACCCAAAGACATACACAGACTAAAAGTCCAGGGATGGAAAAAGATATTTCATGCAAACATCAGCGAGAAAAAAGCAGGTGTTGCAGTACTAGTATCAGACAAAATAGATGTCAAAACAAGGAAAGTCACAAGAGATAAAGAAGGACATTACATGATGATAAAGGGGTCAATCCAACAAGAGGATATAACCATTATAAATACATACACACCCAATACAGGAGCACCAACATATGTGAAACAAATACTAACAGAATTAAAGGAGGAAATAGAATGCAATGCACTCATTTTAGGACACTTCAACACACCACTCACTCCAAAGGACAGATCCACCAGACAGAAGATAAGTAAGGACACAGAGGCACTGAACAACACACTAAAATAGATGGACCTAATAAGACATCTATAGAACTCTACACCCAAAAGCAACAGGATACATTCTTCTCAAGTACACATGGAACATTCTCCAAAATAGACCACATACTAGGCCACAAAAAGGGCCTCAGTAAATTCAAAAAGACTGAAATTCTACCAACCAACTTCTCAGACCACAAAGGTATAAAACTAGAAATAAATTATACAAAGAAAGCAAAAAGGCTCACAAACACATGGAGGCTTAACAACATGCTCCTAAATAATCAATGGATCAACGAACAAATCAAAATAGAGATCAAGCAATATATGGAAACAAATGACAACAACAACACAAAGCCCCAAATTCTGTGGGATGCAGCCAAAGCAGTTTTAAGAGAAAAATATATAGCAATCCAGGCCTATTAAAAAAAGGAAGAACAATCCCAAATGTATAGTCTAAAGACACAACTATCAAAACTGGAAAAAGAACAAATGAGGCCTAAAGTCAGCAGAAGGATGGACATAATAAAGATCAGAGAAGAAATAAATAAAATTGAGAAAAATAAAACAAGAAAAAAAATCAATGAAACAAAAAGCTGGTTCTTTGAGAAAATAAACAAAATAGATAAGCCCCTAGCCATACTTACAAAAAGAAAAAGAGAATTTACACACATCAACAGAATCAGAAATGAGAAAGGAAAAATCACGACAGACCCCACAGAAATACAAAGAATTATTAGAGAATACTACAAAAAACTATATGCTAATAAACTGGAAAACCTAGACAAAATGGACAACTTTCTAGAAAAATACAACCTTCCAAGACTGGCCAAGGAAGAAACAGAAAATCTAAACTGACCAATTACCAGCAAAGAAAATGAATTGGTAATCAAAAAACTAAACAAGAGCAAAACTCCCGGGCCAGATGGATTTACTGCAGAGTTTGATCAAAAATACAGAGAAGACATAATACCCATTCTCCTTAAAGTTTTCCCAAAAAATAGAAGAAGAGGGAATACATCCAGACTCACTCTATGAAGCCAGCATCACCCTAATACCAAAACCAGACAAAGACCCAACCAAAAAGAAAATTACAGACCAGTATCCCTGATGAACACAGATGCAAAAATACTCAACAAAATATTAGCAAACCGAATTCAAAAGTACAAGAGCATCATACACCATGACCAAGTGGGATTCATCTCAGGGATGCAAGGATGGTACAACATTCAAAAATCCACCAACATCATCCACCACATCAACAAAAGAAGGACAAAAATCACATGATCATCTCCATAGACGCTGAAAAAGCATTTGACAAAATTCAACGTCCGTTCATGATAAAAACTCTCAGCAAAATGGGTACAGAGGGCAAGAACCTCAATATACTAAAGGCCATATATGAAAAACCCACAGCCGACATCATACTGAACAGCAAGAAGCTGAAAGCATTTCCTTTAAGATCGGGAACAAGACAGGAATGCCCACTCTCCTCACTGTTATTCAACATAGTACTGGAGGTCCTAGCCATGGCAATTAGACAAAATAAAGAAATACAAGGAATCCAGACTGGTAAAGAAGAAGTCAAACTGGCACTATTTACAGATGACATGATATTGTACATAAAAAACCCTAAAGACTCCACTCCAAAACTACTAGAACTGATATCGGAATACAGCAAAGTTGCAGAATACAAAATTAATACACAGAAATCTGAGGCTTTCCTGTACACTAACAATGAACTAAAAGAAAGAGAAACCAGGAAAACAATTTCATTCACAATTGCATCAAAAGAAATAAGATACCTAGGAATAAACCTAACCAAGGAAGTGAAAGACCTATACCCCGAAAACTACAAGACATTCTTAAGAGAAATCAAAGAGGACACGAACAAATGGGTACTCACCCCATGCTCATGGCTAGGAGGAATTAATATTGTCAAAATGGCCATCCTGCCCTAAGAAATCTACAGATTTAATGCAATCCCTAACAAACTACAAACAGCATTCTTCAACAAACTGGAACAAATAGTTCTAAAATTCATATGGAACCACCAAAGACCCCGAATAGCCAAAGCAATCCAAAGAAGGAAGAATAAAGTGGGAGGGTTCTCGTTCCCCAACTTCAAGCTCTACTACAAAGCCACAGTAATCAAGACAATTTGGTACTGGCACAAGAATAGTGTCACAGACCAGTGAAACAGAATAGAGTCTCCAAACATTAGTGGTCATTAAATGACCATATATGGTCAATTAATATACAATTAAGGAGCCATGGACATACAATGGGGAAATGACAGCCTCTTCAACAGCTGGTGTTGGCAAAACTGGACAGCTTCATGTAAGACAATGAAACTGGATCATTGTCTAATACTATACACAAAACTAAATTCAAAATGGATCAAAGACCTGAATGTAAACCATGAAACCATAAAACTCTTAGAAAAAAAACATAGGCAAAAATCTCTTGGACATAAACATGAGCGACTTCTTCATGAACATATCTCCTCAGGAAAGGGAAACAAAAGCAAAAATTAACAAGTGGGACTATATCAAGGTGAAAAGCCTCTACACAGCAAAGGACACCATCAATAGAACAAAAAGGTATCCTACAGTATGGGAGAATATATTCATAAATGACAGATCCAATAAAGGGTTGATATCTTAAATATATAAAGAGCTCATGCACCTCAACAAACAAAAAGTGAACAATCCAATTAAAAAATGAGCAGAGGAGTTGAACAGACACTTCTCCAAAGAAGAAATTCAGGTGGCCAACAGACACATGAAAAGATATTCAACATCGCTAGTCATGAGAGAAATGCAAATTAGAACCACAATGAGATATCACCTCACACCAATAAGGATGGTCACCATCCAAAAGACAAACAACAACAAATGTTGGCCAGGTTGTAGAGAAAGGGGAATCCTCCTACACTGCTGGTGGAAATGTAAATTAGTTCAAACATTGTGGAAAGCAGTATGGAGGTTCCTCAAAAAGCTCAAAATAGAAATACCTTTTCACCCAGGAATTCCACTCCTAGGAATTTACCCTAAGAATGCAGCAGCCCAGTTTGAAAAAGACAGATGCACCCCTATGTTTATTTTACCCTATTTACAATAGCCAAGAAATGGAAGCAACCTAAGTTTCCATCAGTAGATGAATGGATAAAGAAGATGTGGTACATATACACAATGGAATATTATTCAGCCATAAGAAGAAAACAAATCCTACCATTTGCAACAACGTGGATAGAGCTAGAGGGTATTATGCTCAGTGAAATAAGCTAGGTGGAGAAAGACAAGTCCCAAATGATTTCACTCATATGTGGAATATAAGAATAAAGGAAAAACTGAAGGAACAAAATCGCAGCAGAATCACAGAACCCAAGAAAGGACTAACAGTTACCAAAGGGAAAGAGACTGGGGAGGATGGGTGGGAAGGGAGGGAGAAGGGGGTGAAGAAGAAAGGGGGCCTTACAATTAGCATGTGTAATGTGGGGGGGCACAGGGAGGGCTGTGAAACACAGAGAATACAAGTAGTGATTTTACAGCACCTTACTATGCTGATGGACAATGACTAATGGGGTATGTGGGGGGGACTTGGTGAAGTGGGGAGTTTAGTAAACAACATTCCTCATGTAATTGTAGATTAATGATACCAAAATTTTTTAAAAATTAAAATATACAACAGTAACAACACAAATTTGAAGGGGGTAAACAGATAGTGTATTCTAAGTTCCTTTTATTGTCTTAGTACAGAGCAAAAATACTAATTTCAGGCTTCCATTAAAAAACTTTAATAAATTGCTGGAATACCTATGCTCAGTGAAATAAGCCAGGCAGAGAAAGACAAGTACCAAATGATTTCACTCATATGTGGAGTATAAGAACAAAGAAAAACTGAAGGAACAAAACAGCAGCAGAATCAGAGAACCCAAGAATGGACTAACAGTTACCAAAGGGATAGGGACTGGGGAGGATGGGTGGGAAGGGAGGGATAAGGGTGGGGAAAAAGAAAAGGGGCCTTACAATTAATGTGGGGGGGGGCATAGGGAGGGATGTGCAACACAGAGAAGACAAGTAGTGATTCTATAGCATCTTACTATGCTGATGGACAGTGACTGTAATGGGGTTTGTGGGGAAGAGTCTAGTAAACATAATGTTCTTCATGTAATTGTAGATTAATGATAACAGAATTAATTAATTAATTGGTTGATTGATTGATTGATTGCTGGAATACCAAAAGAACAGAAAATATAGTGAATAACTTCTAAACAAGAAGAGGGAGAAAAAACAGGATGACAAAAAAAATAATCCATGAAAGGAAAAAAATGTACCAAAAAGGCAGGACAAATAAAAAGCACAAAACAAGGAGGCATACTGAAAACCAAATGCATGTGTAATTACAATAAATATAAATAGATTAAAAGCTGCAGTTAAAAGACAGACTGGCTGACTGGACAAAAAATAAAAATCTAACTATTTGCAGGACATGCACCTTTCTAAATATGAATAAAAGTTGAACATCGGAGAAAGAACAATTAAGAACATCAAATAAAATCTGGTATAGCTACATTAGTATAAAATGAAGCAGACTTGAAGATATTTTTTTAAATTACCATAAAGAGTGTTAGTACAGTTTATGTTGACAGATAGTGGCCCACTAGAAGGGATGAGGATTTAATAATATGGATAACACCTGAACCACTGTGTTGTATAATTGAAACCAACATAAAACTGTATATCAATGATACTTTAATTTTTAAAAAAAAGAGGGTTACTACAGAAGGTTCAATTGAGCAGTAAGTTTTAACAGTTCTAAATTTGTACACACCTGATCATGTAGCCATAAGATACATAAAGTAGAACAAAGAAAAAACTGAAGGAACAAAACAGCAGCAGACTCACAGAACCAAGAATGGGCTAACAGTTACCAAAGGGAAAGGGACTGGGGAGGGTGGGGGGGGAGAGGAAGGGATAAAGGGATTAAGGGGCTTTATGATAAGCACCCATAATGTAAGGGGGGCACAGGGAAGGCAGTATAGCACAGAGAAGACAAGTAGTGACTCTATAGCATCGTACTATGCTGATGGACAGTGACTGTAATGGGGTATGTGGTGGGGACTTGATAATGGGAGGAATCTAGTAACCACAGTGTTGCTCATGTAATTGTATATTAATGATACCAGATAAAAAAAAGAAAAAAAGATACATAAAGCATAAAGTAAACACTAGAAGAACTACAGAAGGAAAAATGACCCATAATCAGAATGGAACCAACAGAGGAAAAACAATAAACTTCTCAGCAGAAACATGGAAGCCATAAGTTGCAGAACATTTTTCACCTGCTGAAAGAAAATAATTGTCACCAGAGAATTCTATATCCAGTAAACATCCCTCAAGAATGAAGGAGAAATAAAGACATTCTTGGATGAAGGAAAACATAAAGATTTGCTGCCAGCTGACCTATATCCTCAAAGAATGACTGAAAGAAATTCTCTAAAGAGAAAAAAATGAAAGAAGGAATGTTTGGAACATCAGGAAGGATGAAAGAACTGCAAGGGCAAAAATGTGAGTAAAAACAGAAGACTTTCCTTCTCTTGAGTTTTCTCAATTATGTTTAATGGTAGAAGCAAAAATTAAAGCACTGTCTAAAGCCACTCTCAATGAATGCAGAGGAAATGCTTAAGACATGTAAATTGAGGTAAGGTTTCTAAACTTCACTTTAACTGGTGAAATGCCTAGTGAGGTAAAAGAAAGAGGAGGCTGACCTCAGAAAGCTCTGGTGAAACCACATTTAAAAAATAATACTTTTGAATCTATTTATTCCTCAACTCTCTAAATCTGGCTTTCCAAAGAAGTCTACTAACCACACTTTTACTTAAGACCATTATTGAGTTCTCTTCTTGACTTTTATGCTGCATATGACACTGTTTAATCCTACTCCTTGAAATCTTTCCTCTCCTGTTGCAGAAACTACTCTAGTGACTCTCCTACACTTACATATACATTTCTCAGTGTCATAAATCCACTTCTATCTTCTACCTTTCCCTTAGAGTACCAATAGAATGTATACCCTGCCCACCCCTTTTCCACCCAGCTCCTATAATCCCACCTTACACAAAGAATAGTTGTTTGAATAAACACAACTCTCAAAACTTGCTTTGTCAACCAAGACCTACCTCTTCCTCTTCTCTTTTAGGCTCTATACTTGCATGTGCAATGGACATATCCTGCAAATGTCCTAAAGTTACCCCAAATTAGTTGAAATTAGGTACAGCTAATAGGAACAGAAAAAACTAAAAGACCAGTGGTTTGTATAGGAGCTGTTTCTCTGATAAAATAAACAAAATAGATGAACCCCTAGGCAAGACCTATCAAGAAAAAAGAAAGAGTACACATATAAACAAAAACAGAAACAAAGAAGGAATAATCACAATGGATACCACAGAAATACAAGGCATTATTAGAGAATACTGTGAAAAATTATATGTCAAAAAATTGGATAGCCTAGGAGAAATGGACGACTTTATAGAAAAATACAATCTTCCAATACTGAAACAGTAAGAAACAGAAAATCTGAACACACCAGTTACCAGAAACAAAGTCAAACTGGCAATCAAAAAACTCCAAAAAAACAAATTCCATATTCAGAGGGCTCCACAGCTAAATTCTACCAAACATTTAAACAGGAGCTAATACCCATACTTCATAAAGTATTCCAAAAAGTAGGCAAGGAGGGGAAACTTCCAAACTCATTCTATGAAGCCACCATCACTCTAATACTAAAACAAGGCAAAGACCCCACAAAAAAAGAAAATTACAGACCAACATTCCTTTTGAACAAAGAAGCAAAAAATACACAACAAAATATTAGCAAACCGAACTCAAAAATACATCAAAATGATCATCATAATCAACTGGGATTTATTCCAGGAATGCAGGAATGGTACAGTATTTGAAAATCCATCATCATCATCCACTATATCAACAAAAAGGACAAAAATCATACGATCACCTCCATAGATACTGAAAAAGCATTTGACAAAATTCAACATCCATTCATGATAAAAACTTTCAACAAACTGAGTATACAGGGCAAGTACTTCAACAAAATAAAGGCCATATACAACAAACCCACAGCCAACATCACACTAATAGCAAAAAGCTGAAAGCTTTTCCTCTAGAATGGGGAAAAAGACAAGGATGCCCACTCCCACCACTTTTATTCAACATAGTACTGAAGGTCCTAGCAATGACACAAAACAAAGAAATAAAAGGCATGCCAACTGGCAAGGAAGAAGTTAAACTGTCACTATTTGGAGAGGACATGATATTATACATAGAAAACCCTAAAGACTTCACCAAAAAACTATTGGAACTAATAACTGAATTCAGCAAACTTCCAGGATACAAAATTAATACACAGAAATCTGTTGTGCTCCTATATACTAATAACGAATTAGCAGACAGAGAAATCAGAAAAACAACTCCATTTACAATTGCATCGAAAAGAATAAAATACCTAGACATCAATGTAACCAAGGAAACGAAAGACCTATACTCTGAAAACTATAAGACACTCATGAGAGAAATTAAAGAAGACACAAAAATAAATGGATATCTATCCCATGCTCATGTATAGGAAGAATTATTATCAAAATGAACATATTGCCCAAGGCAATTTACATTCAATGCAATCTATATCAAAATTCCAACAGCATTTTTAAATGAACTAGAACAAATAGTTCTAAAACTCATATGGAACCACAAAAGACCCTGAATAGCCAAAGCCATCCTGAGAAGGAAGAACAAAGCTGGGGGTGTTACATTCCCGGATTTAAAGCTCTACTATGAAGCTGCAGTAATCAAAACAGTTTGGTACTGGCATAAGAACAGACCCATAGATCAGTGGAACGGAATATAGAATCATTATAAACCCACATATATGGTGAATTAATATACGATAAAGGAGTCATGAATATACAACGGGGAAAAGACAGCCTCTTCAACAACTGGTGTTGGGAAAACTGGACAACTACATGTAAGAGAATGAAACTGGGTAACTGTCTAACTCCACACACAAAAGTAAACTCGAAATGGATCAAAGGCCTCAATTAAGTCATGAAACCATAAAAGTCTTAGAAGAAAACAAAGGCAAAAATCTCTTGAACATAAATATGAGCAATTTTTTCTTGGACACATCTCCTTGGGCAAGAAAAACTAATAAAAAGTGAACAAGTAGGACTATATCAAACTAAAAATCTTCTGTATAGCAAAGGACAACATCATCAGAATAAAAAGGCAACCTACAGTATGGGAGAATATATTCGTAAATACTTTATCCCTAAGAGGTTAACATCTAAAATAAATAAAGAACTCATACACCTCAACACCCAAAAAAACAAATTACCCAATTATAATATGGGCAGAGGACCTGAACAGACATTTCTCCAAAGAAGAAATTCAAACAGCCAACAGGCACATGGAATAAAGATGTTCCACATCACTAGTCATCAGAGAAATGCAAATCAAAACCAGAATGAGCTATTACCTCACTCCAGTTAGAATGGTCACTATCCAAAAGAGAAGAAATAACAAATGTTGATGAGGATGTGGAGAAATGGGAACCCTCCTGTTAGTGGGAATGTCAACTGGTACACCTGCAGGAGAGCAGTATGGAGGTTCCTCAAAAACTAAAAATAGAAATACCATATGATCCAATAATTTCTTTTCTACGAATTTACCCAAAGAAAACACAATCCCTAATTCGAAAAGATATATGCACCCCTATGTTTATTGCCGCACTATTTGCAATAGCCAAGTTATGGAAGCAACCTAAGTGTCCATCAGTAGATGAATGGATAAATAAGACGTGGTACATATATTATTATTTGGCCATCAAGTGGAATGTATTATTCAGCCATAAAAAGAAAAGAAATACTGCCATTTGTAAAAACATGGATGCATCTAGAGGGTGTTATGCTCAGTGAAATAAGCCAGGCATAGAAAGAGAAATAACATATTATTTTACTTATTTGTGGAATATAAATCAAAGTATAACAGAAGGAACAAAAATAGCAATAGACTCAGGGACACTGAGAATTGTCTAGAGGGGTTGGGGCAGGTCAAGGGGAAGGGTGAGGAGTACAAAGGAGCACAATAATTCACAATCACACTGTAAGTTGGTCATGGAGACAATAGTATAGCATGGAGAATATAGTCAATGATTCTGAAACACCTTTCTACAATAGAGGGGGTGAAGATTAATAGCAGGGGTAACTGCTGAACCACTGTGTTGTACATATCAAACCAGTATAAGACTGTGTATCAACGATACTTTAAAAAAATGGTGGTTTATAAAACATAGTTTATTTCTCTCAAATAACAGTCTGGACCAGGCTAATATGAAAATTCTTCTAAAGTTCTCATATAGATTCTGTTCCTTTCTTCTTTCCACTCCACTATGCCTAAAATAGGGCCCCCATTTCATGGCCCAAGTCCCACCAAAACAATCACATTCCTAACAGACGGGTACAAGCAGGTAGAAGAGAGAGAGAGGAGGGTTCATTTATCCCTCTGTAATATACTTCCTGGAAGTAGAATACACTACTCATACTTTTATCCCATGGACCAGACTAGTTTCATGGCCATATCTAACTGCTTGAGACACTAGAATGTAGTCTTTATGTTAGGCAGTCAAACTGTGTTACTAGGGAGAAAAAAAGAAGGAGATCAGATACTGAAGGACAACAGCATTCTTGGCCACACATTCCAAAGTAACCATGTCCCAAAATGAACTTACCAGTTTTCAGGACAACCTAATTTTATACCTTTGTGATGGGTCCACCCTACCTTTATATCCATTCTGCCTAACAAACTCATTCTCCTCTCTTAATACTAACATCATGTGTCTTTTTGTGAAGCTTTCCTTTACCCAACCAACCACCTTTTCCTCCAGCCTGAACAGACTGGACATGTTTGGATCACCTTCATACATAGCATACACCTCCATTTTTGCATTGCTAATTCTGTAACAGATTTTTTTTAAGTCTACACCTACATTCATCCTTCTTCCACTAGAAGGTAAATTTCTATGTGCACATAGGTCTGTATCATAATAAACTTTACAAAAATCAACCATTAATATCTGCTTCCTAAAATTATGGTGGCAGGGAACTGGTAAAAGAGGTACCTAATAAAAAAGACATCATAGTATGTAGGACTGTAGTATAATGGGATACATAAAAATCCCAAATTATAGAAGATTATCAAAGCAGTTAAAATAACATGGCCATCTGCTCTTACCTATCCACTGCTGTCCTCGATACACATTACTTACACATTTTCTACATAAATCTCTTTTTTTAATAAAAACAAATAAATTTAGTGGGGTAAATTTTAAGTATGTTTACATTTGGTTATACTAATAGGTTTATATTTAATTTAGGCCAATGAATGGGTTCTATGCTTAGATTCCCACTTGAATCTCAGCAGTTAGTCCATCAGAGAAGACCTGGGTAGGCATTTCTAAACCCTTGGGAAAGTCACCAAGGAGCTTCAATATTTTAATGATTTTTCTCTGAAAGAAACTATCTAGACAATCATACTATTCAACTTAGAAAGCACAGCATTACAACTGATAAACACATGAGTAAAATAACATACTAATCTATGATGCCTTCTTAGTCAGAAATTTTCATTGACATATAGATTTTACTTAAGACTCTCAAAGTATCAATTTAAATTGAAAAATGACCAAAATCATGTAAAACCTGTATATAACAGCTGTTATACCCAACCTTTTAAAAACTACCTTCAAGATATAAACAATGGAATACCATGTGTAATTTTAAGTTGAATATCAACTATAAAGGTAGCTGAGCACTTCAAAATGCTTATAGCAGGAGAGCTTCAATGGTCCAAGTATGACTTATAGTTTAACCACATGCTTCAGTGTGTACTATCAATTTAGACTATGATTCTGGGTTGGCATTCCAGAAGTCTAATCATAGCCTTCTTTACCCTCAGTCCTCTAGCATAGACAATGCCCTTGCTGTTCTGCCTGCTGCTCCAGTTAGGCATAAAGGCCCAACCTCACTGCCAATAGCAGTTAGATATAACGTCTGTAAATAAAAAAATACATAATTACTTATTATCTTACCATGAGTTCCTGGTGGTTGTAATACATCTCCTGTCAAGTGACACCACCCTACTGGGAAAATATCTCGACAGTAATACTTGCACCAATAATCAAAACCCTTACTCCAGCCATCAAATGTGATATAAATTTCATCTCCTTTAACATTTCCAACAGTTGCAGGGCCAATCATATAAGGGTTCTTTCTGTCTGCAGCTTCCAATTTCATTCCCACTTTAAAATTATTTAGAGGTGGCTTTGGTGGTTCCTACCAAAACAATAAAAAAAAGTTTCCATTGTTAAGATGTAATAAATCATTCAATTGTACTCTTACAACCTTTAACAACCAAAAATTAAGCTCCATGTTTATCAATTAACTACAAGGAAACAGTTCTCACAGATTTCTCTGAAACTGCTCTACAACATCTCACTTACTCTGGAGCAGAGCCAAGAACCTGGAAGGAAACAAAACCAGCCTGATATTAATTAATTCATTCATGTATTCAAGAAATATGTACTATATAGCATGTACCAGGAATTTGGATTCACAGGTGAAAAAAATATCAAAGATCCCTCCTCTGGTGCACCTTACATTCTAGTGCTGGTGTTAGTAGTGGTTAGGAGCTGAGTAGGGGAAAGAAGGGCAAGCAATCAATAAGAAATTTTAACAGAGATAGTCAAACAAATCTAATAAATACATATATTATAGGATATGTCAAAGGTGATAAGCCCAAAGAGAACGAACAGCAGCAGATAATTACAAAAAGTTAAAGTATGCAAATGCTAACAGAAGTCTTAGAAAACCCAACTGCTATGTTAAAGGGAACATCTTTTCCTTCAATTTCTTTTTATCCTAGTAAATGTCACCATCAGCAACCACTTATCCAAGCCAGAAGTATGTAAATAGTCCTACACCAGTGGTTCTCAACCTGACTGAATATAGAATCACCTGGGGCCACACCACAAGAGATACTGATTAAATCAGTTTGAGGTAGAGCCCAGGCATCAACATATTTTGAATCCCCAGGTGATTCTAACATGCAGCAGGGACTGAGGACCACTAACCTAGACACAACCTTTTTCCCTTAACACTCAGACTCAAAGACAACAACCTGCCAGTTCTACCCCTAGATCTTTAGAATAACATTTAAACTTAAACTTCAGGCCAACAGGCACATGAAAAGATGCTCCACATTGCTAATCATCAGGGAAATGCAAATCAAAACCACAATGAGGTATCACATCGCACCAGTTAGAATGGCTACTATCCAAAAGACAATAACAAGTGTTGAAAAGGATGTGGAGAAAAGGGAACCCTCATACACTATTGGTGGGAGTGAAATTGGCACAGCCACTATAGAAAACGGTATGGAGTTTCCTCAAAAAACTAAAAATAGAAATACCTTACCACCCAGTAATTTCACTTTTGGAATTTACCTGAAGAAAACAAAATCTCTGATTTGAAAAGATATTTGCACCCCTATGCTTATCACCACGTTACTTATAATAGTCAAGACATGAAAGCTCTGAAAGTGTCAAAAGAGGAATGGATAAAGATGTGGTCCATATATACAATGAAATATTATTCTGTCATAAAAAAGAAATCCTACAATTTGTGACGACATGGATGAACTTAGGGGGTATTATGCTAAGTGAAACAAGCCAAACGGAGAAAGACAAATACCACATGACTTCATTCATATGTGGACTCTAACAACAAAACAAATTAAACAAAATAGAAATAAAAAAATTAAACTTCAATTGTTTAGTATACACGAGGCATTGTTTTAAATGTTTTCCAATATATTCATTTAATTCTCACAGCAACCCCGTGAAGTCAGTGAAATTATTATCCCCATTTTACATATGATAAAACTAATGCAAAAACAGCCTCAGAATGGATGTTTTTGCCGCAAATACGCCTTAACTATCAGAGCTAGATTTTAAACCTAGGCAGCCAACATCATGCAACACTCTATTCCATCATCTGCCTGGCCAACTCAAACTTATCCACTTCAAAGCCCAGCTCTCCTGGCCACTTTAAAGCTTACCTGACCAACTCCTGCTCACTTCTAGGCCCACATCAAAGAGATGTGCTGGCCTTCAGCTGTGGAACAACTGTTGAAATTCGTTGACTCCACTATGAGACTAAGGGATTATCAAAAGCAGGTATTATATCTTATTTTGTTATTTCAAGCACAGAATCCTGCAGCAAGAGTTTCTTTTTTAATGAGCGAACAGTGATCACATGAAGAACAAATTTTTTACCAAAATATAATCTACAAATCGTATCTGGGGGAGTCTCCTGGAAAAATACAGCAGAGTAGAAAGGCAAGGAAGAATACTCCCAAAAATACATAAAACACAAAAATACAACAAATACAACTAAACCTGAAAGTGACCTGAAGACTGCAGAACTGACTACCCATGCCTGGGGGAGAAGAGAAGACCTCACAGAAAAGGCTAAAGTGGCAAAGCTGAGATGTGGCAGGAACCAAACCCTCCCCCAACCCAAGCCCACAGGCAGGAAAAAGAGGAAAAGAGTTGGGAGGGGATAGGAGCTCAGGATCTCTGAACACCTGGACCTGGAGATCTGCTCCAGGAACACGAGCCCATGTTACATGGTGCTCTGGAGATGAGTGGGGCTGGACCACAAAGACACCCACAGCACTCGGGGAGGCTGAGATTCCAGCTGCGTGTGGAGAACAGGCACACTCTACTGGCCTTGAGAAAAAAGCAAAGCAGGCAATTTGAAATACTTTCCAGCAACGAGAGGGGTCCCAGAGGGGAGAAGAATGGACAGGGCTCTCTTCTCAGGACAACGGGCAGGTGGACAATGGCTCTCCATCCCACCCTCAGCCCAACAGGTTGGTAACTCTTGAGAGCCCCAGATGCTCCATCCCCTCTGCTGGTCATGCAGCCCGGAGGCTCCTTTCTTCACACACCGCCAGCAGACAACCCATTTGGCCCAGCAGTAGTGTCAGTTTTTACTGCCAGGTAGGCAGAGAAAGACCATCCCAGCTTTCTCAGCTTCTTTTTGGCCCAGCCAGGGATACGGATGGCCCCCAGGAAGCTCCTTCCTCCCCATGGGCACCAGGTCCTGTGCACCTGTGACTCCACCATTGCTATAGGGCAAGGTAGAGGGCGGCCCCACCCGTAGCAACTCCACCAAAGACGTCTGTGCTGATCAGTGGAAGAACACTACCTGCCCAGAATCAGACCACTATAAGCCACACAGAAAGGCAGCCTTACCCCACTACACACCAACAGCTGGGACTCCCACACTGGAAAGTAAACAGTGTTCAGCTTCTGGGCACTAGAGGGTGCCTCCTTCATAAAGCTATTACTCGACTGGAAGAAATACAAAAAAACCCTGGTAAAATGAGGAAGTAGAGGCCTATGGTCCCAACAAAACTACAAGTGAAAATCCCAGAAAAAGGGCAGAATGAAACAGAAATCACCAATGTCCTTGATAAATATTTCTAAAACAAAGTAATAAACATGCTCACAAATCAACAGAAAAATATTCAAGATCTCAGGGAGGATTTCAACAAAAAAGATAGAAGACCTGCAAAAGAGTCACTCTGAGCTGAAAAATACAGTACCTGAAATGAAATATATAAAGGAGGGATTTAACAGCAACAAAGGTTGAAGAAGTTGTAAATTATATAAAAACTAGGGAACAAGAAAATAAAACAGAAAACCAGAGAAAAAAAGGATCTATAAAAATGAAAGAATAATAAACCTGTGTGACCAATCCGAACATAAAAATAATCACCTAATGGTGTACCAGAAAGAGAAGACAGAGACAAAGGAACAGAAAGACTTTCTGAGAAAATAATTGTTCAAAATGTCCCCAGTCTGGGGAAGGAAAGAGACACTCAGGTCATGGAAGCACAGAAAGCCCCTAACAAAAAAAACCCAGAAAGACAACACCAAGATATACAATAATTAAAATGGCAAAGATCAAGAATAAGGAGAGACTACTGAAAGTAGCCAGAAAAAGAAAAAAAATTATGTATGAAGGAAACCCCATCAAGCTATTAGCAGACTTCTCAGTGGAAACTCTAAAAACCAGAAGGAAGGCATGATATATTGAATGTAATGAAACAGAAGGGCCTCCAACCAAGAACCCTCTACCCAGCAAGATTATCATTTCAATAATGAAGCAGGGATTAAACAGTTTTCCAATAAACAAAGGTTGCAGGAATTCACCACCACTGAGCCACCCTACAGGATCTGTTAGATGGACTGCTGTAGATGGCAATTTCCCTCAGTCTAAATAGCTTTCACCATTGAAAATAAATTCACAGTAAAGGTAGTAGACCAATTAATTACCAAGCAATTACAAAATTAAAACAAAAGGAGCAAAATCAACAACTCACAATATCAGTCAAGGGATACACAATCAGTGCAGATTATAACATCTAATAATAAAGTGTGGAGGAGGAAAGAAAAGAAGAAAAATCTACAGATTTTGTCTGAAATACAGTAATCAGCAATTTAAGATAGACTTACATAGTAAGGGAGCAATCCTTAAACCTTTTGTAACCACAAAAATAAAGCAAAAAAGGAGAAAAGAGAGGAAAAGGAAAAGGAAAACATCCAATCATAAAAATAAATAAATCCATCAAATAACAGAGACATGAGAATAAGAGAGAGAAAAAGGAAGAGAGAGGAGATACAAAAAAAATTAGAAAAATTAGTAAAATAGCAATAGGTACATATCTATCAATAATCACCTTAAATTTAAATGGAATGAATGCACAATCAAAAGACATAGAGTGGCAGGATGGATAAAAAAACAAGACCCATTTAACCCATTGATACGCTGCCTATAAGAGACTCACTTCAGACCCAGACATACACAGACTATAAGTGAAGGGATGGAAAAAGATATTTCATGCAAATACTAGGGAGAAAAAAACCAGGAGTAGCAGTGCTTATATCAGAAAAAGTAAAAACAAAGAAAGTAAAAAGAGACAAAGAAGGACATTACATAATAATGACAAAGGAGTCAGTTCAACAAGAGGATATAACCATTATAAATATCTATGCACCCAATATAGGATCACCTAAACATGTCAAACAAATACTAACAGAATTAAAGGGGGAAACAGACTGCAAAACATTCGTTTTAGGAGACTTGAACACACCACTCACATCAATAGATGGATCAACAAGACAGAAAATAAGTAAGGAAACAGAAGCACTGAATAATACATGAGATCAGATGGACTTCACAGATTATCCACATGACATTCCACCTAAAAGCAGCAGGATACACAATCTTCTCAAGTGTATATGGAGTGTTTCCAAATATAGAACACATACTAGGACACAAAAAGAGCCTCAATAAATTCAAAGAGACTGAAATTTTACCAACCAGCTTCTCAGAACACAAAGGTATGAAACTAGAAATCAATTACACAAAGAAAAACAAAAAAGCCTAAAAACAACATGGAGGCTTAACAACATGCTCCTCAATAACCAATGGATCAATAACCAAATTAAAACAGAGATCAAGCAACATATGGACACAAATAAAAACAGCAACTCAACAGTCCAAAACCTGTGGGATGCAGCGAAGGCAGTTCAAAGAGGAAAATACACAGCAATACAAGCTTACCTCAAGAAATAAGAACAATCCCAAATAAATAGTCTAAAATCATGATTAAAGAAACTAGAAAAAGAACAAAGGATGCCCAAAGTGAGTAGAAGAAGGGACATAATAAAATAAATAAATCTGAGAAATAAATACATTTGAGAATAATAAAACAATAGAAAGAATCAAAGAAACCAGGAGCTGGTTCTTCAAGAAAAGAAACAAAACAGATAAACCCCTAGCCAGACTTACCAAGTAAAAAAAAAGAGCACGCACACGTAAACAGAATCAGAAACAAAGAAGGAATAATCATAACAGACACCACAAAAATACAAAGAATTATTAGAGAATACTATGACAAATTATATGCCAACAAATTGGACAACCTACAAGAAATGGACAACTTTCTAGAAAAATACAACCTTCCAAGACAGATCCAGGAAGAAACAGAAAACCTGAACAAATTACCAGCAATGAAATCAAACTGGCAATCAAAAAAACTACACAGGAACAAAAGCCCTGGTCCAGATGGCTTCACACATTTAATCAAACATTTAATATTTATGCTCGTTAAAGTATTCCAACAAGTAGAAGAGAAGGGAATACTGCAAAATTCATTTTATGAGGCCAGCATCACTCTAATACAAAAACCAAAGACACCACATAAAAAGAAAATTACAGACCAATATCCCTGATGAACATAGATGCACAAATCCTCAACAAAATATTAGCAAACTGAATTACAAAACACATCAAAAAGATAACCCATCATGACCAACTGGGATTTATTCCAGAGATGCAAGGATGGTACAATATTCATAAATCAATCAATATCATATACCACAGCAACAAAAAGGAAGACAAAAATCATATGCTCATCTCAATAGATAGGGAAAAAGCATTTGACAAAATTCAATATCCATTCATGATGAAATCTATCAACAAAATGGGTATAAGAGGGTATGTACCTCAACATAATAAAAGCCATATAAGACAAACCCACAGCCACCGTTATACTTAAAAGTGAAAAGCTGAAAGCTTTTCCTCTAAAATTGGAAACAAGAAAAGGATGCCCACTCTCACCACTTTCATTCAACATAGTACTGGAGGTCCTAGCCACTGCAATCAGACAACACAGAGAGATAAAAGACATCCAAATTGATAAGGAAGAAACTAAACGGTCACTATTTGCAGATGATATATTATACATAGAAAACCCTAAAGACTCCACCAAGAAACCATCAGAATACCTGTATTCAGCAAAGTTGCAGGATACAAAATTAATACACAGAAATCTGTTGCTTTCCTATACACTAACAATAAACTACCAGAAAGAGAAACCAGGAAAGCAATTCCATTCACAATTGCATCAAAAAGAATAAAATACCTAGGAATAAAACTAACCAAGGAAGTGAAAGACCTACCCTGAAAACTACAAGACACTCATTACAGAAATTAAAGAATATACAAATAAATGGAAATACATCTTGTGGCTCATGGATAGGAAGAACTGATATTGTCAAAATGGCCATCTGACCTAAAGCAATCTACAGAATCAATGCAATCCCTATCAAAATACCAACAGCATTCTTCAACGAACTAGAGCAAATGGTTCTAAAATTCATATGGAACCACAAAAGACCCTGAATAGCCAAAGCAATCCTGAAAAGGAAGAATAAAAGCTGGGGGATTATGCTCCTTGACTTCAAGCTCTACTTCAAAGCCACAGTAATCAAGACAATTCGGTACTGGCACAAGAACAGAGCCCTAGACCAATGAAACAGACTAGAGAGCCCAGATATAAACCCAAGCATATATGGTCAATTAATATACAATAAAGGAGCCATGGACATATAATGGGGAAATGACAGCCTCTTCAATAACTGGTATTGGCAAAACTGGACAATTACATGTAAGAGAATGAAACCGGATTGTCTAACCCCATACACAGAAGTAAACTCGGAATGGATCAAAGACCTGAATGTAAGTCACAAAACCATGAAACTCTTGGAAGACAACAGAGGCAAAAGTCTCCTGAATATAAACATGATCCACTTTTTCCTGAACGCATCTCCTCAAGCAACAGAAACAAAAGTAAAAATGAACACATGGGACTACATCAAACTAAAAAGCTTCTGTACAGCAAAGGACACCATCAACAGAACAAAAAGGCATCCTACAGTATGGGAGAACATATTTGTAAACAACATATCTGACAAGGGGTTAATATCCAAAATACGTAAACAACTCACGCGCCTCAACAACCAAGCAAATAACCTGATTAAAAAATGGGCAGGGGATATGAACAGACACTTCTCCAAAGAAATTCAGATGGCCAACAGGCACATGAAAAGATGCTCCACATCACTAATCATCAGGGAAATGCAAATTAAAACCACAATGAGATATCACCTCACACCAGTTAGGATGGCCAACATCCAAAAGACTAGGAACAACAAATGCTGGTGAGGATGCAGAGAAAGGGGAACGAACCCTCCTACACTGCTGGTGGGAATGTAAACTAGTTCAACCATTGTGGAAAGCAATATAGAGGTTCCTCAAAAAACTAAAAATAGAAATACCATTTGACCCAGGAATTCCACTCCTAGGAATTTACCCAAGGTAAACAAGTTCTCAGAATCAAAAAGACATATGCACCCCTATGTTTATTGCACCGCTATTTACAATGCCAAGATATGAAAGCAACCTAAGTGTCCATTAGTAGATGAATGGATAAAGAAGATGTGGTACATGTAAACAATGGAATGCTATTCAGCCATAAGAAAGAAACAAATCCTACCATTTGCAACAACATGGATAGAGCTAGAGGGTATTATGCTCAGTGAAATAAGTCAGAGAAAGACAAATACCAAATGATTTCCCTCGTTTGTGGAGTATAACAACAAGGCAAAACTGAAGGAACAAAACAGCGGCAGTCTCACAAATTCCAAGAAGGGACTAGTGGTTACCAAAGGAGAAGGGTGGGAGAGGGTGGGTAGGGAGGGAGGGAGAAGGGGACTGAAGGGTATTATGATTAGTACACATGGTGGGGGGGGATCACGGAGAAGACAGTGTAGCACAGAGAAGACAAGTAGTGACTCTGTGGCATCTTACTACACTGATGAACAGTGACGCAATGGGGTGGGGGAGGAGGGACTCTATAATATAGGTGAATGTAGGAAACACATTGTTTTTCATGTGAAACCTTCCTAAGAGTATATATCAGTGATACCTTAATTAAAAAAACTACAATCAATATTTATCATTCCTGGTATAAGTAGTTATAATAAAAGTTGATTGAGAAAGCAATCAGGACAGAGAGCGAGAAAGAACTATTTTAACCCATAATTTAACTAAAACTTTGATTTTATTCATTGTTTCTTAAACTGTATCCTTTCAACATTTTCTCAACAGCATAAACTATTTTGGAATTTTCTCTTTTTGTTATATAACAAGTATTTCCTTACAACAAATTCTGGTAACTGGTTTTAACATTTTTTTACTTCTAAAACCAAATTTTTCCAAGTAACTTTGAAGAGGTTTTTTGGCCCATCATCGTTTTCTCTGATATCAAAGGGATGATTAACATAGCAAAGTGAGGGAATGCTTCACTTCAGAAGGTAAATAAAAACAGCAATGAACATTTTCTTCCAGCAGAGCACCCCTTTCATATCTAAGGTCAAGAAAGAGGGTATGAATTCATTGTGATTATAATTGGGCCTTTTTTATGACTTGCTGTCATAACCTGAATTACATCCTCCCCCCCAAAATTCATGTTAAAGTCCTAACCCCCAGTACCTCAGACAGGATTTTATTTGGATATAGGGTCCTTAAAAAGGTAATTAAATTATAATGAGGTCATTAGGGTGGGCCTTCATCCAATATGACCAATAAACTCACAAGAGGAGGAAATTTAGAACACAAGACACACAGATCATGTGAAGACCCTGAGAGAAGACGGCCATCTACAAGCCAAAGAAAAAGACATCAGAAGTAACCAAGCCTCTGGATTTAGGACATCTAGCCTCCAGATAAATTTCTGATTGTTTAAGCCACTGTTAAGGACTGAATTGTGTCCTCCCAAAATTTCTAAATTGAAGCCCTAACCCCTAATGTGGCTGTATTTAGAGACAGGGACTTTAAGGGGGTAGTAAAGGTTAAGTGAGATCAGAAGGGTGGGGCCCTAATCCAATAGGACTGGTATCCTTGTTAAGAAGAGGAAGAGAAACAAGAGATCCCTCTCCTTCCATACATGCAAAGAGAAGAGGCCATGTGATGACACTGAAAAAGGAGAGAGGTCTCACCATAAACCAGTGCTAATGGCACTATGACTTGAACTTCTAGCGCCCAGAATTGTGAAAAAATTGATTTCTGTTGTTTAAGGCACCATCTGTGGTACCTCATTATGGCACGCCTAGTGGACTAATATACTTGCCACTCCAGTAATTTAAAAAGCATTTTTGTTTTTACATGTCAAAGAAGACAAAGCATTGAAGTGTCCCAATTAAAACAATAAAACCACAGCCCAGTTGATGGAAACCTTTTATAACATCTTTCTTACCTCCTTAAATAATGCTGCAGGAGCCATTTTACATCCCTTCAGAGTTCGTAAAACGAACATTGGCCAAGATGACGGATTCATCTGGTACCCTATTTCATAAAACAAATCAGATATCATGAAAAGGCCTCCCTGTGGCAACAGAGCTAGCTGGTATAAAAATTACATTTCATTTAACCTCTCTTCTCCAGAGAATGACTTTCTTATCAAGGAAATCAGAAAATGGACAAGGGTTGCAGATACACCCTGCAATAAGTATCCCCACTGTACTGTTTGGCAGCAATGCTACAGTAGGGGTAGAAACTCATTTTAGAAAAGCCTTTAGCTAGGATTTACCATTATACACATATATGTTGGGAATGGGTCATAATACTAGGGGGTGATCCAAGCCAGAACCCATGAGAGCTTGCATTCCTCACCAACAGCTACACAAGCAGAAAAAAGGCTGCAGAAGACTTCCAGCCCCTCTTTTTCCTCAGAACCTTACTTCTTTTCAGAAAAATCTACTTTCTCATAAAACTCAGCAAATGCACACTTACAAAGGTGCATTTCATTATATATAATTTTCACCTCCAAAGGGGAAAAAATATATGGAACTCCAATTAACAATTTACATGCTGAAGTATTTAGGGGAAATGTACTGACATCAGTAACTTACTCTGAAATGGATTTAAAAATTAGATGGACTGACAAATCTAGGGCAGATGGATAGGAGAATGATAAAACAAGTACAAAAAATGATAATAGCAGGACCTAGGTAGTAGGTATGTGGGTGTTCACTGTAAAATTCTTTTACCTTTCCTGTATGTTTGAAATTTTCCATACACTATGTTAGGAAAAAAAAAACAGCTCTCACTTTAGCAATCTTTACACACACTAAACATGATCTTCTCTTAGAATTTCTATCAAATGCTATCAAAATAGATTTCAACAGGTGTCTTTTCTAGGGATCTCATCAATTACCGCAGTGGGATCTCATCTGCCAGCGAAGCAGGGAGCAGGGGTCTGCTATGTTTACTACCCTCTGTGGGGCAATCTGTTTCATGCAACACTTGCCTGCCTTGATGCCAGAAATGGAGAGCTTGGCATGCATCCCTGACAGATACATGCATTAAGATAGGGAGGCACATGAACCAGAATACAGCCATCAATAGGATAAAACATGCAAAAAAGTACAGATAAAAAGTCATCCTATAATAATACTATACCAAAACCCCCTTAATCTGACTAGGGAAAGTAACTGTTAGAAAAAATGGTGGGGGAAACATTTGTTACAGACTCCCTTATAATAAATCCCTTTATTTGAAATAAACCCTATTATTAGTGATATCTAATAAATAATCCACAGCATGGATTTTCCACACTGTGAATAGAATATTATATATAAGAATCATTCTCTGGCACAACACTCCAACTTCTGTGGGACATAGCAAAGGCAGTTCTAAGAGGAGAGTATATAGCAATCCAGGCCTATTTAAGCAAGGAAGATGAATCCCAAATGAATACTCTAAATTCACAACTATTGAAACTGGAAAAAGAAGTACAAATAAGGCCCAAAGTCAGCAGAAGGAGGGACATAATAAAGATCAGAGAAGAAATAAATAAAATTGAGAAGAATAAAACAACAGAAAAAAATTAATGAAACCAAGAGCTGGTTCTTTGAGAAAATAAACAAAATAGATAAACCCCTAGCCAGATTTACTGAGAAAAAGAGAATCTACACACATAAACAGAATTGGAAATGAGAAAGGAAAAATCACTACAGACAGCCCAGAAATACAAGGAATTATTACAGAATACTATGAAAATCTATATGCCAACAAACTGGATAATCTAGAAGAAATGGACAACTTTCTAGAAAAACACAACCTTCCAAGACTGACCAAGGAAGAAACAGAAAATCTAAACTGACCAATTACCAGCAACGAAATTGAATTGGTAATCAAAAAACTACCCAAGAACAAAACTACCCAAGAACAAAACTCCGGTACCAGATGTATTCACCGCTGAATTTTATCAGACATTTAGAGAAGACATACCCATTCTCCTTAAACTTTTCCAAAGAATAGAAGAGGAGGGAATACTCCCATATTCATTCTATGAAGCCAGCATCACTCTAATACCAAAACCAGGCAAAGACACTACAAAAAAAAGAAAACTACAGACCAATATCCCTGATGAACATAGATACAAAAATACTCAACAAAATATTAGCAAACTGAACTCAAAAATACATCAAGAGTATCATACACCATGATCAAGTGGGATTCATTTCAGGGATGCAAAGATGGTACAACATTCAAAAATCCATTAACATCACCCCCATCAACAAAAAGGACAAAAATCACATGATCATCTCCATAGATGCTGAAAAAGCATTAGACAAAATTCAACATCCATTCATGATAAAAACTCTCAACAAAATGGGTATAGAGGGCAAGTACCTCTACATAATAAAGGCCATATATGACAAACCCACAGCCAACATCATACTGAACAGTGAGAAGCTGAAAGCTTTTCCCCTAAGATCAGTAACAAGACAAGGATGCCCACTCTCCCTGCTTTTATTCAACATAGTACTGGAGGTCTTAGCCACGGCAATCAAACACAAAGAAATAAAAGGCATCCAGATTGGCAAGGAAGAAGTCAAACTGTCACTGTTTGCAGATGACATGAGATTGTACATAAAAAATTCTAAAGAATCCACTCCAAAACTACTAGAATATCTGAATTCAGCAAAGCTGCAGGATACAAAATTAATACACAGAAATCTATTTCATTCCGATACACTAACGATGAACTAGCAGAAAGAGAAATCAGGAAAACAATTCCATTCACAATTGCATCAAAAAGAATAAAATACCTAGGAATAAACCGAACCAAGGAAGTGAAAGACCTATACCCTGAAAACTACAAGACACTCTTGAGAGAAATTAAAGAGGACACTAATAAATGGAAATTCATCCCATGCTCTTCAGTAGGAAGAATTAATATTGTCAAAATGGCCATCCTGCCTAAAGCAATCCACAGATTCAATACAATCCTTATCAAAATACCAACAACATTCTTCAATAAACTAGAGCAAATAGTTCTAAAATTCATATGGAACCACAAAAGGCCCTGAATAGCCAAAGCAATCCTGAAAAGGAAGAATAAAGCTGGGGGGATTATGCTCCTTGACTTCAAGCTCTACTTCAAAGCCACAGTAATCAAGACAATTCGGTACTGGCACAAGAACAGAGCCCTAGACCAATGAAACAGACTAGAGAGCCCAGATATAAACTCAAGCATATATGGTCAATTAATATACAATAAAGGAGCCATGGACATACAGTGGGAAAATGACAGCCTCTTCAACAACTGGACAGCTACATGTAAGAGAATGAAACTGGATTACTGTCTAACCCCATACACAAAAGTAAACTTGGAATGGATCAAAGACCTGAATGTAAGTCATGAAACCATAAAACTCTTAGAAGACAACAGAGGCAAAAGTCTCCTGAACATAAACATGATCCACTTTTTCTGGAACACATCTCCTCGAACAATGGAAACAGAAGCAAAAATGAACACATGGGACTACATCAAACTAAAAAGCTTCTATACAGCAAAGGACAACATCAGCAGAACAAAAGGCATCCTACAGTATGGGAGAATATATTCGTAAATGACATATCCAATAAGAGTTTAATATACAAAATATATAAAGAGCTCACATGCCTCAACACCCAAAAAACAAATAACCCGATTAAAACATGGACAGAGGATATGAACAGATACTTCTCCAAAGAAGAAATTCAGATGGCACACGAAAAGATACTCATCGCTAATCATCAGGGAAATGCAAATTAAAACCACAATGAGGTATCACCTCACACCAGTAAGGATGGCCACCATCCAAAAGACAAACAACAAATGTTGGCCAGGTTGTAGAGAAAGGGGAATCCTCCTACACTGCTGGTGGAAATGTAAATTAGTTTAAACATTGTGGAAAGCAGTATGGAGGTTCCTCAAAAAGCTCAAAATAGAAATACCATTTGACCCAGGAATTCCACTTCTAGGAATTTACCCTAAGAATTCAGCAGCCAAGTCTGAAAAAGACATACGCACCTCTATGTTTATCGCAGCACTATTTACAATAGCCAAGAAATGGAAGCAACATAAGTGTCCATCAGTAGATGAATGGATAAAGAAGATGTGGTACATATACACAATGGAATACTATTCAGCCATAAGAAGAAAACAAATCCTACCATTTGCAACAACATGGATGGAGCTAGAGGGTATTATGCTCAGTGTAATAAGCGAGGTGGAGAAAGACAAGTATCAAATGATTTCACTCATCTGTGGAGTATTAACAACAAAGAACAGACTGAAGGAACAAAACAGCAGCAGAAACACAGAACCCAAGAATGGACTAACAGTTACCAAAGGGAAAGGGACTGGGGAGGATGGGTGGGAAGGGAGGGATAAGGGGGGAAAATGGGCATTACGATCAGCACACATAAGGTAGGGGGGAGGCACAGGGAAATCAGCATAAAACAGAGAAGACAAGTAGTGATTCTATAGCATCTTACTATGCTGATGGACAGTGACTGTAATGGGGTATGTGGTGGGGACTTGATAATGAGGTGAGTCTAGTAACCTACTGGTGCTCATGTAATTGTACATCAATGATACCAAAATTAAAATTAAAAAAAAGAATCATTCTCTGGTCCTTATGCCTTTCTCTGAACCCCCATTTTATACTATTACATCATACGCCATAATTTTCTTTAACATTTTTCTTATTTCTTTAATCGCCTAAAGTCAAACATAGATTAAAAGACCAAGTACAGATGAAAGTCCATATAAAAAATTCAAACGCAGATAAAACTAACCTATGATGTTAGCAAGTCTGGACAGTGGTTACCTTTGGTAAAGAGGAGATTATGACTGGGGATTAGGAGAACTGGGGCTTCTGGGATACTGAAAATGTTTTATATTTTTATTTGGGTGGTAGTTATACAGGTGTGTTCATTTATAAGCTGCACACATGATTTGCACTTTCCTGTTTGTATGTTAAAACTCCTAAAAGTCTTTTAAATAATAACCTTTAAGGTTTAAACAAATAAACCTTTTAAAAAGGAAAAGTAAATAAGTTGTGTTATTTTAAACTGGAAACTATTCAAAAGCATCTGATTAGCAAATTGCCAAAACTGTGTATTTTTTATATGTACTGTCAAAATATACACCAATTAGCACATATTGCTATGTACCTCATATTTTTAATTAATAAATTCCAGAAATAATTTGAAAAAATAATGATCTTAAATCTGACTATGAGTTTGAAATGTTAACAATAACTATAGCTGCATTTCCTTTAAACAAAATACAAGAACAGATTATCATTTGTAAACAAACAACTAAAATCCAAACAGGGAAGCACTAACCCTCGGGTTTACACTTGTATCTCTTACAAAATTCTGTATGATTTATGAAATATAAAAACAAACAACAAAAATGGTATGATCAAGGCAAAAAAAAGGAAAGGCACACACCCTAAACCATCTTCTTGAAATAACACATTCCTGATTAGATTTTTTGACTACTTTAAACCAAATTAGGAATAATTAACAATTAGAGCAAGGACAATATAAAAAGATACAGCTGAAAGAGTGGTTATTATTAATATCTTAAATTTCTGGTTTTCGGGGAATTTTTCACTAGTAGGAGACAAAAAAGTCCATTCTCTCATTGTGCTTTACAACAGAGAAGTTTCCTTTTCCGCACCGTGAAGAAGAAATAAAAATACCCAAACATTCACTCAGAATGCAGAAGCGATAAACTAAATTACTTATTTTCTACAGAATCTCATGGTATAAATAAACTAAGTCACTTACTTTCTACAGAACATCAAGAGAAAAATTTTGCCCAAAATTGGAGTCACACACTTTTACCTTTTAAAAACTTGGTCAAAATTGAGAGTTTTGTGCAAAACCCATAGATACTGATTCCTACACCCCCCCCTTTCACTATGATTTCTTCTCATTCTAGGTAATGAAATTCCTAAGTTAGAAAGTGGAGTGTGGATGTGGAATCATGCCCTTCCCCCGTGCTTACCTCCATACCAAAGATGAATGACTCAGTGGACAATACTGAGCAAGAAACTGATATCAAACACTATAAAATTCTCCCACAGAAGGGTTTCTGAATCTGCATGTGTAATCTAGCAGAGCTGTTTCTGACAGTTTAAGTTTGAAGACAGCAGGAGTCTTGCCCCAGAGTGGGGAACCTTCAGCACATATACACCAAATGTGTACTTAAGTGAAACTCTGTAACATATGGTACTGAGTTCCTCTCTCATTCTCCACGGTAACTACCCTACAATCTATTTGCAAGAATGCCTAGAAGAGATTTTTTAAAGGCCACTTATAACTATTTCTACTGAATATCCAATTAGTTAGAATACGTTGTTTTTAAAACTATTTTCTTTACCTAGTGGAGGCTGAAGTAAGCGCCCTTCCTTTTCACATGTTCCAACTGGCTGTATGTCTGGAGAATCGACAAGTTTCCAAAAATCATTTCTGTTATCACTACCATCCAATCTTAAACATAGTCTAGCACCAGTAATTCCAACAACTGTAGCGATGCATACTGAAGTCATATTGCGAGGATCATGGGCTTCCAATTTCATACCAACTTCGAAGTCATTAGCCGGTGGAATTTTGGCCTATATATATATACACACACATAAATAAAATTTTGTTAAAATGCATAAACTATAAGAAAAACAAACTGTCAGTTATGTTACCAGAATACCTGAGAAACATTTTAAGGTAAGAATCACAGCAGATGGTGACCGCAGTAACAGCTGCAAGAGTCAAGAAAAAGATATTCTCCAAACCCTCTCCTTGGCTTGACATGCAGCATAAAAACACTGCCCATGGCTTGTCTCACTCATCTGCCCACTTCCAGACAACCCAAATAGAGCCTCTAAAATGCACCCTGAATGGCTTTCTAAATTAAGCATCCAATTAGGCCACCCACCTTGATAAACCAACCAGCAGGGTACCACTGCCTAACATAAAGTCCAAATCCTCAGTACAATTTCAAAACCCTCACACCTTTAACCTCATTCCCACATCACCACCTCTACCCACTTTGTGCTCCAGCCGCCCCTTGCCATCCCTCAATATTTAGGTTGTTTTACACTCATGTGCCTTTGTTTGGTGTTCTCTACCCAGAATATCCTTCTCCTCATTCCAACCATCTCATATAATAGCACTTCTTCTGTGAGCCCTTCCAGTAGAGACTTATGACATTTCTCATAATTATTTACATATCTGTCTTTCCTTCCAGATGGACAAGCATAAGGGCTTAGTATAACTGACATAGAGTAAATTCCTAACAAATGAATGCAGAGACCATCTGGCTCTTAAGTGTCACTACCACAATCCCACTCTCTCCTCACACTACCAGAACCTAATGATCACACAAACATCCTTCAACAAGTTAATAGTTTACACTAATATATACAACATCTATAGAAGTTTGGCATACCTGTCTGAAACACTCTGAAGGAGCCCTTAAAGATTCAGTCTCTTTCAAGTAATCGTCCCAATGGAAATCATCTGGGGGAAAAAACATGTACAAAATCAGCATTTTTTTAGTACATACAATATGTATACTAACTTTCAGGAATAAAATGAGTTTTATTTACGTATCTTAAAAAAAATACTTCCTAAAGAGATCAATATTTGATGAGTTGCATGGAAATAAAAAAATTAGGTAACTTTCTGATAATAATGGCTCTGATATACATAACACTCCAAATCTGCTCAATATAATGAGGACAGCAGCACTGTGATTATAAAAATATCAACTCCAGAAATGCTTAAAGGACTTTTTATAGAGTAATAGCAATTTCTACTCATCTGTCTCTAATATAAATTTACTCAACCTGTGTTTCCCATTTTTATCCCAATATGAAGGTGTGTATCTTTGTTGTTCATGGGAAGCTATAAGTATGTACTATAACAGAATTTTACCCTGAAGTGCTTATGAAAAGGAAAAATCTGAGAACCAAAGTTGTTGTTTCTCAATGGACTATCAGAGCTCCATCCAGGATGTCAAAAACATGGTGGCAGAACAAAGCAATAAACCACTCTTTGGTGCAGTCACTGATATGGATTATTTTAATAATCTACATTTCCTATCAACTCTTCCTGTCCTTTCTGTCACACAGTCTTCATGATATACTATAATGCTAGAGGAGAAGGTCAGAAAGCAGTGTACTTTGTCTGGCTTGAACAATTCGCTGTGCCAGTCAGACTGCCAAGACACAGAAAAACTTGACAGCAGTATTAAAGGTACTATTAATTCATACAAAGTTTAATTCTCATGAACAATGAGGTTTTTCTATACTCTTAATTTCCTCACTATAAAAATACTGGGTTTGGCAGTTCCGCATTCCTGGGCGAATCTGTTACCAGCCTCTGATATATCCTTCAAAGGATATGATATATATACACACACAGAAAAATGGAGTGTTGATAAATGCTTAATAAGCAGCTTTCCAGAAAATATAAACAAAAAACCTAACTGGTAATGTTTGCAGATTTCTGCGATGTAAATACTACCAGCAAGATGCCAAAGTGAAGTAATCAACAACAAAGTTGGGAAGACATGTGCACAACTGACTCTCTCAAGCTGTCATGAGCCATGGCATACCACAGTTAATTGTGTGCGTTCACTTACAGGTGTATGTACACATATTATATATGGTATTAAGCATGTCACACCTAACATTGCACACCCTGCCTTTTTTTCTAATACAATATATCTACGAGACTGTTCCATCTCTTAAAAAAAAAAAAATACTGGATCTAATTCCACTTCCAGACGATGTGAGGCAAGCACTACCACAGTGCTGAAAGGCATTCAGCAGAATGTCAAGAATATGGGCTTCAAAGTTGAACCTGCTTCCCCCAGTCTGGCTCTGCCTCTTACTATCTGTGTGACCCAGAGCAAGTCATTTTACTTTCTCAGCCTCAGTTTTCCTGCATCTATAAAATAGGGGAAAATAACACATATGGTACAAGGTATTTTGAGAATTAAGTGAAGTAGCATACATGTGAGTCACTCAATAAACGGTATGTTTATTATTATAAAATTAAATGTCATAGCTGTTCCCAAATTTACATATACTGGGTATTTTTGTCAAAAGTGGAAACTAAGATCAATGGCTCCAAAATTAAACTGACCAGAATATTTCAGTGACCTCCTAGGCACTAACCCAATAATCAGAAGACCCAGAAGCTCTACCACGATTTGGTCTTAGCATTAAAAAAACAGAATAAAACATGAATGGAAGGAAAAATACGACTAGGATGTCATTAAGGAGCTGGCATCTAAGGAAGAAAGGAGTGTTAAATTGAAGATGACTGGAAACTAAAACCACTTCACAATTATGCCTCAAAGAATTATGACTCTTCCATAAATCAGTTACATTTGTAAAATTTTTCAGTGACATTAGGAAATACTTAATCCACCTCTAACACAATTTTTAAAAATATTCTATCACTACTTGCATCTGAAGGGGCTATAATTTGAGCTAGCAAATACTTTATACTGGTGCTCTATAATATGGTCATTTTTTATCACATTGTTAGCCAATGCACATATGTAGCATTTAACCAATGGAGCCTTAATTCTTTTCCTTATTCATAAAGCAGAGCTTTTAATCTGTAAAACTGTTCAGCTTGGCTGCTCATGTGCTAAGACCCTACCAGTAACATAGGGGAAATATATATAGCAACAGGCTTTACTAGTTTAGATTTGACACGTCTACAATACCACAGCTGGAATTCCTGACCAGGAGCCAAAATGGTCAGAAACTCCCAGTCTGCCTCTGCATCTTATCCTCATTGACAGATGGGGGGGCAGTTATTCTCTCTCAGAAAAGAGGACTGGGAATAGATATGTTTGCCCACAAGACAGGTATACATACACAACCTTGTAATCTAATTGTTGTTCACACATGCCCATGGGTCCTTATTTGACTTGTACTCTATTCCAGTCCAGGCATTAGATCAAATACCTTTGGCAAACTAGACATGATCTGTATAAGCCCCCCTGGTTTTCTCCAGAGTAAATCAGAATCATGTCTTCCATCAGTGCTTGGATTGGGTTCAGAGGTCCTGTCATGAAGATAGGCAAAATAACTAGAACCAGCAGCTTCTCAGCTCAGTGATCAGCACCCACTACTTCATAGCATTTTGAATTTTGAAGTTACTTTAAGGTACTATTTTTTAAATTTATTTTTATGAATTTCCATAAAGGCAAATCTACAGAGACAAAAAGTAGGTAACTGGTTGCCCAGAGGTGGGGGAGGGGAGAGGCACTGCAGGCAACAAGGAATGACTGCTAACTGGGTACAGGATTTCTTTTTAGGGTGATAAAAATGTTCTAAAATGATCGTGCTGATGGTCATAAAATTCTGTAAATATAATAAGAATCACTGTATTGTATACTTTAAGTGGATGAATTGTATCTCAGTAAAACTGTTATCTTTTAAAAAAAAAAAGATGGAGAGGATTCTGTAGAGATGAGGAAGACCATTTGGCCTCCATTTCCTTGGAGGGTTTTTGGAGTTGCAGGAAAGAGCTGAAGAACAAAAAAAGCCAATGGAAAAGAAAGCTAAGGAAGCACCAAGGGGGGTGCTCAGCTACAGTGAGAATGATTCCATGGGGACTACCTCTACAGGCAATCTTCCTGTAAGAACAGAAAGTGGGACTGGAAGGACAGGTACAACAGAAAGACAAAGAGCAGATTTGCCTGGAAATCACTCTTAAGTACACTAGGTTTACAAACAGTATGTTTTTATTCAGCCTTCTGTATGCATGACTCATTTTCTCATTTTCCTTAAGAGCAGGTGCAGTGGTCATATTCTATCTCCTGAGTTTCTGATGCAGTGCTATACACATGCTATTCATAATAAGGCACTTAAAACATGAACTAATAGCTCAGGGTTAATGAAGTTAACATTCACTGAACATTTTCCATATCCCTAAGTATTATATTAAGTGCTTTACATTCTCTTTTTTTATCTAATTCCAATATTCCCATGAGGTTAGTAGCATTAACCTATGCTACAGAGAAGAACTTTGAGTAATTTGCCCAAGGTCACAAGGCCAGTAGAGAATGGGGCCAAGACCCTAGAACAGGTCTTCTCAGACCTCTCAATGTCTTAACTTTTATCTACCAAACTGCCTTCTGACCATCACAAAAGGCCTTTCACACTGACTTTAATGCTAAAATAAGGGTTTTTATTAATAATCAAATTATTTTAAACTGGTAATACATGGTAATTAATAACTAAGTATTTTAATTGGGCAAAATTCTCAGTGAAATACATGGTTATCCTTTTACTTAATCCCATACCAATTTACCTCTAAGTAAAACCAAAGTAAAATTTTCAAAATAAAATACTATTTTTTTACCTTTCCTACTGCTTAGGTTTTATATTTACAGGAGTTTACTGTACATAGACTAAAAGCAAAAAGAGTTCACATTAACACTGGGTAGAGAAGAAAAATATGGCGTGCTGAACTACTTTGAATCCTGGCACTTTGCACAGAAGATGCACCTGAGCGAGGAGCTTTCTTAAAAAAAAGGGAAGAAAAAGAAAGGCAATAGTGAGCAATGCCAGAAGTTCATAGCAATAGTCTGAAAGAGCACTTAGAAAAACTATAAACTAAAACTATTTTCTAACAGGAGCCAGTTTTAATTTTATAATTTTATAACACCCTCAATAATTCTCTGCATAGAACTTCATTTTCTAATATACTATATGCCTTATAATTTGTGTATTTATTTTGTTTATTGTATGTCTTACTGCACTCAAATATAAGTTCCAAAAGAGCAGCGATTTATTTATTTTCTCTGTTTTGGTCACTGCTGAAGCCTCAGTACCTAGAATAGGACCTGGCATACAGAACATCCTCAAACATTTGTTACATGAATGAATGAACAAACCAAAAAAAGCTGAGCTGATCCTTACAATGGTTAAATCAGTTTGCCCTAGAAATAACGTAGATGTTTCTGAGAGTTTAAAACATAACAGGGAAGCTAGAATACAATATAATTCAATGGACAAGGCAGTTTTTTCTCTGTGCCTAGCTGATGTGTACTTCTCAAAGGAGGCTCCTAGTACCTAGTTCTCTCTTCTTTTGGTGATATAAGCAGCCACAGATGGCTATTGCCTAGATCCATTGGCTCATCATTGCCAAACAGAGGTATTCTAATTTTGTCATCTTGTCTTTATTAGCCAGAAAACTTCTACAGATAGAACCCTCCGCTCTTTGACCACTGAGTCACCCTGAGGTATAGATAACATGGGGAAGTCATGATCAATGCTGCCTTTTCCTTTATTTCCTAGTTTTGAAAGTAATGAACTCGATCCCTACCATTCTTCACATGACAATAAATTGTTTTATTTTTTAATATCATTATGAACTCATGGATTTAACCATACTTGCTCTGTTTCCATCTATTGCTGTTTTACCCTAACTGATATTCAAATTGTCAAATGACAAGCTTCTTAAAGAAAGATCTATAAAAGATCTAAACACCTAACATCCGAATCTAAGCACCTATTATCTCCTGTAACTTTATTTTATTTTTTCTACATAAACAAGATTTATTGGGGAGTGCACTCAGGATCAATACCTGGGGGATGAGAAGGAAGCAGAATTGAGCAGAGGGAAATTGAACTGCAGTTCAATCACAACAAAGGCCTGAAGCTAATTCTCTAGTGACTGATTCTGAATCTCAGATCTTCATACCCAATCATTAACCAGTGTTTAGTTGGGGGCCCTCCCAGGAAAGGGCAGATGACCATTCTTTCTCTTTTTAATTTTTTTATATTGAGGCATATACAATCACGTACAAATCTTAGTGCACAGCTTGATTAATTTTGACACATACACTCATGTAACCATTACCCAGATCAAGATATCAAACATTCTCTCTAATTGTACTCCCCCTTCACCTATTTTACCCACTCTCCACACCACCCTTCCGTATGGCAACTACCAGTCTGTTCTCTGGGTTTGAGTCACTTGTTTTTTAGATTCTACAAATAGGTGAAATGATAATGGTATTTCTCTTTCTCTATCTGACCTATTTTACTTAGCATAATAACCTCTAGGTCCATCCATGTTGTCACAAATGGCAAGATTTCATTCTTTTTCATGGCTAACATTCCACTGCATATACCTAACACACCTTTTTTATCTACTCATCTACTGATAGACACTTAAGTTGTTTTAATATTTTAGCTATTGTAAATAACACTGCATATATCCTTTTGGATTAGGGATTTTTTCTTTGGGTAAAATCCCAAAAGTTTTCTCCTCTAACTTTACTTTTAAAAAGGCTTTTTTCAAAACTTCAGTCTACCAGAACATACTCATTGCAAATGAACAACTAAAAATATCATCTTTAGACAAGTAAACTTTACCTTCATTTACTGTTTGCCCCATGGTATCTCCTTCTGGTGCTCTCTCCTACAAGGAAAAAAATCAATTAATGCCTCTCTTTAGCATAATACATTTCTGAAGGGTACTAGCATTAGAAATCAGTTACAGAGTTAGATCATTTTAATCCCTTTCCCTTGAATAAAAATGGTAGGTTCAGTAGATTAGTAGTTGTCAGGGGTAGGACAAGAGATACGAGTACGTGTAAGGAGTTTCTTTTCTGGGGTGATGAAAATGTTCTGGAATTACATAGTGGTTGGTAATGGTTCTACAACCTTGTGAATACATTAAAAATCACTGAATATACATTTTAAAAGGGCTAATTTTATGATTAAATGAACAAAAAAGAGCAGATGATATGTTCTTAAGAGACAGGATTCAAATTGAGGCCTATACCAAAAGCTCACATAAGCCCATGTTACTGAGAGGTAGAAGAATCATAACTGTGTTGGTGAAATTTGGAAGAACTGCAAGAGTCAAGTATTCTAACAAGGCAGTTACATGTTAGAAGGCCTGTGTATTTTGAGCCACTAATTAATTAATTCAAACATTTTCCTACATGTCTTCAATATGCCAGGCACTATGTCCAGTTAGAAATAGGCATGTGAACAAAACACAGTAAGAGCGCCATAAAGGAGAGATGTATACAGAAATACTTAGTATATCAAAAGGCTATCTACTTCCCATTACTCTATGCCCATAGTCAGAGCACAATGATGTATATAATTTAAAGGAAAGGAGCGACACACAGCAGCAATTCACCGGAGAATTCGCTTTATTAGGGAAAGGTGCTGGGTTATATAGGAAGGGGCATGAATTGACTGAGGTGTCACTTCTACGGGGCTGGTGGCTGTTGGCTAGGTGCTGGGATTGGGAGGGGGGTGAGAGGTGATTGGGCTTCAGGTGGCACCGGCGGGAACTGAGGACACCGAAGAGAAGCTGGACGTTTGCAATCTTACTGGTGGGGGCCCTTCATTCCCCCCTTTCTCCTCTATGGGGTTGTGGACGTTGCTTTCTCTCTGGCTGCTTCCTGCTGAACGGGGGCGGAGAAGGGAGTGAGGGCTTGAGGATTGGGAGGAAAGGGTTGATAGGACTCTCTACAGTAAGGACGAGTAGATGTGGACTTCTTCAGGTTGGAAATTAATGAAGGTTCCCTGTAACCATAGGTTGAGGACCTGTTGATTCCAATGGTGCCAAGAGGATATGGGTGTCAGGAGCCAGGTGTCTGCGGCCATTGTTTCCAGGAACAGTTTCCAGTGGAGAGAGGGGTCCATCTCAGCATGTGGTGAGGAGGTCACCTGAGGGTGGCCAGAAGCTGGTAGTTCCTGAGTAAAAGCTGGTTGAAAGCTTGATTAGAGATTTTTCCGACTTGGGATTTGATGAACTTTATTATACAGGGTAAGAAGAGACAGGCGAGAAGAATGATTATTATGGGGCCTGCAATGGGCCAGAGCTAGGTGAGGAGGGGGTTTGCTACTATTGAAGAGAATGGGTGGGAATTGGAAGCAGAGGAGAGACTGGAGGCAAGGTCAGTGAGTTTGGTGATATCAGTTTCTACAATGCCGGATTTGTTGATGTAATAGCAGCACTCTTCCTGGAGGAAGACGCAGGTGCCGCCCTTCTCGGCTGTAAGCAGATCTAGGGCCCGCCGGTTTTGAAGGGTGACCTTAGCTAGCGAAGTGACCTGTCTTTGGAGAGAGGCTAGGGAATCGGCAGTGGATGTCAGGACTCCCTCATGTTTGGCGTTAAGATCTCTAACTGCCCATAGAGAGTGACCCAAGGCTTCTCCCGAAAACCCTGCCCCGACCGACCATGATGGGAAGGAAAGCAGCTCTTTTTGTGGACGAGGGCAAGGGAGGTTGGAGCTCAAGAAATTCTGCCATGCTGTAAAGTGTAAGTTGTGGGATTACGGTGACGAGAATGCAGAGTGTATCAGAGTCAAGAGGCAGTGAGTTGAAAAGACTGCCATTACACCAAAAGAAGTGTCCCGGTTGCGTAAAAGTCTTAGAGCCGGAGGTAGGGGTGTAGATAGAGAGGCAGTGAAGTGCGCTGGAGGGGGGTGGAGTTGGGCCTACACAGTGGTGGATGGTGAGATTATCTGTGTATTCTGGTTCCCATAGGGGTATGTCTGCCAGGGGGCAGAGGGGTTGTCTTTCTGCATGGAAGGAGTAGTTAGAAATATTAAGGGGCACAGCGGCCAGCAGTGGGCGCTGTAGTGATGCACACAAGAAACAATTGGCGGTGTTAAGGGTGTGGTTGAGAAAGATGGTGGTGTCCTGAATGAGCTGTAATGAAGAGTAGGAGAAATGGGAAGAGGGGCGGGGATAAGAAGATGAAGAGGTGCCGTCAAGAGTTTGGATAATGACTTTTTCAGAATGTCTGATATCTGATGCAACTTGAGAGATCTGGGAATGAGAGGGAACATACTTTCAAGAGATATGAAGGGTACCGTGGGGGGTCAAGGACCCCCCGTAGTAAACTGAGGCTGTGACTCCGGCGGCCCATCGAGAGTCCCAGGGATCTGGGATTGATAAGGAGAATGAGCCGTTGGGATATTTCATGAAACGGTTGGAGGAGTAATACTGTGGGTACTGGAAGTTACCCATGTAGTGAATGGCGCAAGACCAGTAGGGACATCTCCTGTAGGTGTCTGGCTATCGCCTGCAATAGGCTTGTTTTTGGTCATAGAGGAAGCAGAGGTAGGGAGAATAAGGGTAGCTGCTAGTGAACACTTCAGTGGAAGGAGGAAAGTGGAGGTATAAAGGCTCAGAGCAGCTTTTCAGAGGGCAGTCTGGTGTGGCAATGAGGGCAGTAACTTTTGTTTGATGCTGTGTGTAAGCCTGTCTGACTTTGAATCGCCATACAAAGGAGGCTGGGGTGGCGGGGAAGACAATAGGAATGAGGGAAAAAAGCGAGAGAGCAGTAAAGGAGGAAAAAGTCATGATTTGGGTATGGATGGCAAAGGGGGTGAACGGGGTTTTGGAGGAAAGAGGACAGTAAGCTCAGGAGTCTGGAGGGAGGGAGGGAGAGTCTGTAAACTTTTGTAGGTTAAGAGATCTTTTAGGTGATGTGGGGACAGAATGGTAAGGGGCGCCCGGAATGTCAGTTTATGAGCTTCCTTCTCCAAGAGCTGTCTAGCGGCTAATGCTCATAGGCAGGGGGCCCATCTCCGAACTGTGGGGTCTAATTGCTTGGAGAGATAAGCTACTGGGGCAAAGGATGGGCCATAATATTGGCCTAGGACTCCTAGAGCTTGACTGGACCTCTCATGAATGTATAATGAGAAGGGCTTTGACAAATCAGGAAGATGGAGAGCTGGCGCTTCCACAAGGGCTTGACGGAGCTTAATGAAGGAGTGTCGGGGTGAGGATGACAATGGTTCTTCAGGGGGGCCCTTGCTGAGGTCGTATAGGGGTCTTGCCAACAGGGAGAAGTTAGGGATCCACGCTCTAAAATACCCAGCCAGGCCTAGAAAGGAAAGGATTTCTGTCTTGGTTTTGGGAACGGGCAGGTCAGAGAGGAGTCATTTTCTGTCTAAGGTAATGGACTTTTTTTCTTGAGACAGAAGGAATCCAAGGTAAGTGACAGAAGGGGAAGAGATTTGAGCTTTGACGGGGGATACCCGGTAACCTCTGGAAGCTAGAAGGTTAAGTAGAGACGCAGTGTCAAGTTGAGACTGCTCCCACGAGGGACTGCAGAGTAGAAGATCATTTACATATTGTAATAAAGTGGACTCGGGGTGATCATGATGAAACCATTTGAGGTCTTGAGCTAGGACTTGTCCAAAAATATGGGGACTATCTCAGAAGCCTTGTGGCAAAACTGTCCAAGTAAGTTGTTCAGAATGTCTGGTGCATGGGTCCATCCAGGTGAAGGTGAAAAAATCTTGGGAGGAGGGGTCTAGAGGGATAGAAAAAAATGCGTCCTTGAGATCTAGGACTGAGAAGTGGGATGCTGAGGCAGGGATCTGCGATAAAAGGGTGTATGGATTTGGAACTAAGGGATGGATAGGGACAACGGCCATGTTGATAAGGCGAAGGTCTTGGACAAGGCGGAAAGATCCGTTGGTTTTTTTAACAGCTAATATGGGGGTATTAAATGGGGAGTGAGTGGGTCTGAGGTAATTTTTGTTTAAGAGATCTTGAATGATGGGTTGGAGGTCTATGAGGGCTGAAGTGGTTAGGGGGTATTGGGCCTGACAGATATACTGAGAGGGGTCACGTAATTTGATAGAGGCAGGGGGACATAGGGCCATGGAGGGGCTTGTAATGTCCCAAACTTTGGGATTTACAGGGTGTATGAGGGCAGAACCGGAGCTTTCATTGGGTAGACGGGGGTTGTTGGCTATGAGGGCCATCAGAAAGGGAGTACTGGGGGCTGTGGCAGTGGATATAGTTATGGAAACGTGGAGGAGAGAAAGGATGTCCCATCCGAGTAAAGGGATGGGACACTGGAGCATAACCAGGAAGGAGTGGGAGAAAGGTATGGGACTGTCTTGGATTGTACATAAAAGGCGGGGGGTGTTTAATGGGAAAATCTGTTTACCTCTTACCCCGACTATAGGAGTAATGGCTGGCGTGGTAGGGCCCCGGTATTCTCGCAAGACTGAGAAGGTGGCTCCTGTATCTAGGAGGAAGGAGATGGGGCGACTGTCTACTGTTAAAGTAACCCTGGGCTCCTGTTTGGTGATGGAAATGGTTGGGCGAGAAGCCCCCGGGCCCCGTCAATCTTCTTCTGCCAGCCCCACTACGGCGGGCTTAGGATGGGGGTTGCTCATCCAGCCTCCCCTCCGGGTGGTTGGGCAATCAGACCCCTAGTGGCCCTTTTTGTGGCATCTGGGGCATGGGGTGGTAGGAGATCTGGGGGAGGGGCACGCCCTTGACCAATGTCCCTCTTTTCCGCACTTGAAACAAGCTCCTGGGGGGGGGCTTGTTTGTAGAGGGGCGCCCAGGTTGTGGTTTTATCAGCTGGGCCAACATCTGGAAATTGGCCTGATCAGCCTTTTGTTTACGGCGTTCTTTCTCCTCCTCCCGGTTATGGAAGACTTTAAAGGCCACTGTTAGGATCTCAGTCTGTGGGGTAGCGGGGCCCTGTTCTAACTTTCTGAGTTTAGCTTTAATGTCGGGGTAGCTTTGAGCTAGGAAGTATGTCATAAGGACATGTCTTCCTTCAGGTGTTTCTGGGTCCAGGCTGGTATACTGTAATAGGGCTTGAGTGAGTCTGTCTAAGAACTTGGGAGGGGGTTTTGTCTCTCTTTTGAATTATGTCTTGGAGCTTTTGAAAATTGACTACTTTACGAGCTGCCTTTTTCAGGCCTGCTATTAAGCAGGAGGCAAAAATAGCTCGAGAGTGGAGACCCACGGTGGTGTTATAATCCCTGTGTGGGTCTCGTTCAGGGACAGCAGTGGGGCCAGGGGGATAGGTGGGGTCAGTCCTGTGGGTTTCAGTAGCATGCGTTTGGGCGAAGTCCCAAACTCGTCTACGCTCTTCAGGGAGGAGAGTATTGGCCAGGAGCATGAAAATGTCATGATGTGTGAGGCTGTAAGACTAGAGGGTCCACTGAAACTCGCTGATGTATGTCGTGGGATCAGTGGAAAAGGAACCTAGGCGTTTCTCTAGTTGGGCTAAATCTCCTAAGGAGAAAGGGACGTGAATGCGCACGATGCCTTCGGATCCTACTACTTCCCGGAGGGGAGGCGATAATTTTGGGAGGCCCTCAGGACCGGGTCTGAGGGGGACTGAAGGGTTCTGGCTCAGTCTGTGCGGGGGAAACAGGTGATGGGGGCAAAGCCGCGATAATTTTGGGAGGCCCTCAGGACCAAGTCTGAGGGGGCAAAGACAGAGGAGGCTCCTGGAACTTAGTTAGAGGGGGGCTGAAAGGCTCAGGCTCGATCTGCAGGAGGTGGGGAGGTGAGGGGGACAGAGGAGGAGGGGGTGAGGTGAGGGAGGAGATGGTGGTGGAGGGAGGGGAGGAGGGGAAGGGAAAGGACGGGAGACTTCTGCGGGGGTGGAGGCAGAGGCAGCAGCGGCGGTGGCGGCAGAGGAAGGGGGAGGGGCTGTTGTAGGAGAAGAAGGGGAAGGGAGAGGACGGGAGGCTTCCGCCAGGAAAGAGGCAGCCACCGCGGTGGAGGGTGGAGGGGTTGTAGGAGGGGGAGGGGCCGAAGGGGGAAGCCTGTATGGCGGAGGCTCGTCAGCCGGGTCAAAGGTAATCGAAGAGGGACTGGGAGTGTGGGGAGGGGAGGAAGACGGCTTGCAGGCTTGGAGAACTTGGGAGGGGGCGGCGGGAGGAGGTGGAAAGCTTCCATATAGGGAATCTCCTTCCATTTTTTCAGGTGCTGGCAGTAGTTAAAAAGATTGCAAGTGATGTTAGGATCAAGAGTTCCCCCTGCGGGCCATTGGTTGTTATTGTCTAGGGGGTATGTCGGCCAATCTTGGGAACAATATTTACGGAGAAGTTTTGGTTTTATATCAGGTGTCAGGGAGAGGGTAGCCAGATGCTTAAGCAGGCATTCAAGAGGTGAACTTTCAGGGAGGGATGAGGAGGCTCCCATGGCTAAAGGACAGAGAAGGAGACAAACGGGGGAAGATGAACGGAGATCCTCGGACTGGAAGCAGACCGCAAGGAGACAAAGGGCGTCCCCGATGATCCTTGGTGGTCTGCGGAAACTTGTATACGAGTCGGAATTTCTTAGGAAGTGTGGGTCGTCACCCAGACTTCCCTAAGAAGGCAGTTTGCCGGAGTCACGAGGTACCTAGCGCTAGGAATTTTTGGCAGACAGATTTCGGCGGACGGAACAGAAGGAGGAGGGGGGGGAAAAGGGAGCGTTCTCATCAGCAAAGGAGTCACCTCGTTTATGGCTGTTGGAGGAGGGGCCTGAGGGCCTGCCACAGCCGTGAAGGCCTGAGGCGGGAGAGTTCCCTCCTCATCCCCGAGCGTCAGGGCCTTGCCGGACGATCACGGTCAATGGCACTGCGATAGCTCAGGGAAGAGTGGCCCACTCCGGGGGGAAAACTTACCTAAAGGCCAGAGAGGAGTGGTGAGTGTGATGAGCCAGCGCAGGAAAAAGAGGACGAGGGCAAGCTGCTGCTGGTGTCGGGGGGAAGACGGGGCCCAGTTGGGGTGTCCCGTCTCCTGGGTTTCAGCACCAATGAAAGGAAAGGAGTGACACACAGCAGCAATTCACCGGAGAATTTTCCTTTATTAGGGAAAGGTGCTGGGTTATATAGGAAGGGGCATGAATTGATTGAGGTGTCACTTCTATGCGGCTGGTGGCTGTTGGCTAGGTGCTGGGATTGGGAGGGGGTCAAGAGGTGATTGGGCTTCAGGTGGCACCGGCGGGAACTGAGGACCCCCCCCCCCCGAAGAGAAGCCGGAAGTTTGCCATCTTACTGGTGGGGGCCCTTCAATAATGAAAGGTAATTTTTTATTTAAAAGAAGCCTATGAGGAATACATTCATTAAGCCATCCAGAACACCTACCTTCTGTACCTATGACTCAACAGAGTTACACTCAAGCATCACCTCCCCAAAACTTACTCCTTCTGACATTTTTATCTTACAAATACTATTGATTTCCCAGGTACTTGGACTTAAAACCCAAGGTATGACTGAATGTGTGAGGTTTTCTTCTTTCACTCATATGTTCAGTGGCCAATACATGCTCTCATATTCCCCCCCACTTTCCCTGCCACTAACTGGTATTATACCCTCACTGGCTCCTGCCTGGTGTAATACCATGGCCACCTAACTCATCTCACCACAAAGGCCTTTCCGTACTCCAACCTACCCAACACATAATGTTACATATGGTCTGAGTTGCTTTCTGCCCAAATCACACTCCTGTTTTAATAATTTCACTGACTACTGAATTTGAACAAAAAATCTTATATGGGGCCTATTTAATTACCCCCTCACAATTTCAAAAGCCACCTGACATCTACCACCTACAGCTATCCTATGGCCTAATCCAAGACTCATCATGTTTTTCTATCTACATGCAATACCCTTTCCTCCTCTTCTGCTTCTTGAAATCCTATCTATCCTTTAAGGCCTAACATAAATGCAACCTCCTTCTTGAAGGCTTCTTGTTCCTCTCTACATTACCATCATCTATTCCCAGGTGTGATCTAGTCATTTATTTAATAAATATGTACAGAATTCTTGTTTTGTGCTCAGTGCTATGTGGACAGAAGACACACAATCTACTACAAAAGAGCTGCAAATCTACTGGGAAAGACATAACAAATAATTGTCAAACAAAGCAGAATAAAATACAGGCTTTATTAAGGAAGGTAAAAGTAATGCTATGTGGTTAGACAGAAGGCACAATTAACTGGGAATATAAAAGAAGGCTTCTCAAAGGAAATGGCACTGAACTGGTCCTTAAAGATGAGCATTTCCATGAGTAGAGAAGACAGAATTTCAGGCGAAAGACACACAATGAGCAGAGACTAAAGAGGCTCCTGCCTCTTCTACTTGACTATGAAATGCTGGAGTTGCTCAGGTTCCTCCCGGGCGTTCACTTCCTTCTACAGTCTCTCAGGGCCCATGGCTTCAGAAGCCACACAAACACAAAGCATTAACTCAAGGCCCTTCCCAGATCTCTCCTCTGAAAGTCAGACAGGAATAATCAAATGGATTGAATATTTGATACCAATGGAAGGATGCTGTCAATTATGGACTATAACCTAGTGGCTAAAGAAAAAGAAAAAGTGAAATATATAGAAGGTGCTGAATCCAAAGAGAAAGTAAAGAGAGATGTAATCCTGAAAGATCCACATATATATAGTAAATAGATTTTCAATACAAGTGTCAAGGTAATTCAGAGAGGTAACGCAGAAAGGATAGTTCTGTTTTGTTTTTTCCAACAAACGTTGCTGGAACATATTCATATACAAAAAAGTAAAAAATAGCACATCTCACAAGTTAATACACAAAAATAACCTTGAAAAAGATTGCAAGTGTAGATGTAAAACCTAAAATTATGTAGTTTCAAAAGAACATAGAGACCTTGTGATTTTGAGTCAGGCAATTTCTTAGATATAACACAAAAAAGCACAATGCACAAAAAAAATTGATAAATTGGACTTTCTCAAAACTAACAACTGCTCTTCACAGTACACTGTTAGGAAAATAAAAGGATAAGCCATGGAATGGGAGAAAATATTTGTAGAATGCACATCTGATAAAAGATCTGTATCCAGAATATATAAAGAAAACTTATAATTCAATTTTAAAAAGCCTAACAGCCTAATAAAAACATGATTAGCAAAACATTTGGACACTCACTTCACTAGATACACAAACGGCAAACAAGCATGGGAAAAGATGTTCAATCAAAACTGTTAGTGTTCAGAAAACACGAATTAAAACCACAACAACATACCACGACATAAATAGCTAAAATTAAAAAGACTGACAATACCAAATGTCAGTGAATGCGTGGAACTTCAATTCTCCTACACTGCTGGCAGGAATATAAATCAAGTATTTCCATAAAAACAGACCTTTCTTAGAGGTAAACACAAAGGAAACATTCTTAAATTCAAAACCAGTGCTTCAGAATCCAAACCAGTCATTTTAGAGGGAGAACCACAGACCAATGAATAAAATACTCTATTTTTTTAACCCTAAAGACAGGAAGAATTTCAGATACCTTAAGCTTCAGATCATCCATATTGGAAAAGATCGATTCACTCAGAGTTTGTAAAGTTAAAAAGGGGTTAACATATAAAATATATAAAGAACTCACACACCTCAACAAACAAAAAGCAAATAACCTGATTTAAAAATGAGGAGAGGATATGAACAGACAATTCTCCAAAGAAATTCAGATGGTCAACAGACACATGAAAAGAAGTTCCACATCGCTAATCAACAGATAAATGCAAATTAAAACCACAACGAGATATCACCTCACACCAGCTGAATGGGCAATATCCAAAACAAAAATGACAAATGTTGGCGAGGATGTGAAGAAAGAAAAACCCTCCTACACTGTTGGTGAGAATGTAAATTAGTTCAACCACTGTGGAAAGCAATATGGAGGTTCCTCAAAAAACTCAAAATGGAAATACCATTTGATCGAGGAATTCCAATCCTAGGAATTTACCCTAAGAAAATAGTATCCCAGATTCAAAAAGATATATGCACCCCAATGTTTATCGCAGCACTATGTACAACAGCCAAGAAAAGGAAGCAACCTAAGGGTCACTCAGCAGATGAATGAATAAAGAAGATGTGGTACATATACACAATGGAATATTACTAAGCCATAAGAAGAAAACAAATCCTACCATTTGCAACAACATGGATGGAGCTAGAGGGGATTATGCTCAGTGAAATAAGCTAGGTGGAGAAAGACAAGTACCAAATTATTTCACTCATCTGTGGAGTATAAGAACAAAGGAAAAACTGAAGGAACAAAACAGCAGCAGAATCACAGAACTCAGGAAAGGACTAACAGTTGCCAAAGGGAAAGGGTCAGGGGAGGATGGGTGGGAAGGGACGGAGTACGAGGGGGGAGTGGAGAAAGGGGGCCTTACGATTAGCATGTATAATGTGGGGTGGGGGGGCACGGGGAGAGCTGTGAAACACAGAGAAGACGAGTAGTAATTTTACAGCATTCACTACGCTGATGGACAGTGACTAATCGGGTATGTGGGGGGGGACATGGTGAAGGGGGGAGTCTAGTAAACATAATGTTCCTCACGTAATTGTAGATTAACGATACCAAATTTTTAAAAAACACAATCCCCTTAGTTAGAAACTACTAACTAACTACCTGACCTAGACCAAACATTTCAGCGGAGAGGAGACCAAATTACAGTTCAGACCTAAAAGCAACGTATAACCGCAGGGCGCAAAACCTACCAAATTCACCTACTCCTCTCCGTACGACGGTTCACACTAGGATATAGCACAACCAGTACTCAGCTGGAAAAGGCGAGAACGCAGTCTCTTAATGAAGGCAGCAATGGTCCCTAGACCCACTCGTGCCGCGAGGGCACTGCGGCCACCTCGCTGCTCCTCCGGAGCATTGGCGCCCAGCGCTCCGCTCCGCCTCCCACAGGGGACCGCGCCCCCACCTCGCCCCCTTCTTCCCCAAGGCGAGCCACCGGCGACCCCTGCCACCTCCAAGCGCCCGGAGCTCCGGGCGCGAGGCCGAAGGGCACCTGGCACTGGGACGCGAGCCCGCGCTCCGCGACAGGTGCATCCTTCCGGGCCAACGTTTCCCTCCCAAACTCCCAAAGTTACTTAACAAGTCCCCGGAAGGCAATCGGGTGGGTTTCAGCCCCAAGCACTCAAAGTCAACCCTGCACCTCAAGCCCGCAGCCCACCCGCACCAGCCCGGGACCCCAGCCCGACCGCACTCACAGAGGGAGGATACTCGGGAGGGTGCTCTGCGCTTTTCGGGACAGGGGACGATCGGACCGCGGCCCGGAACCCGGACGCCGCGGGAGGGATTGGCCCGCGCCCGGCGACGGGCCCTGGGGGAGTGGTAAGGCGAGCCGCAAAAACTACTGGGGGGCGTCGCGAAGGGCGCTACACGGCGCAGAGGAGCGCTCGCCTCGGGAGTGAGGCCGCCGAAGCCGGCGGGGCCCACTTACGGCCGAACCCCGCGGAGCGGCGAGGGGGCGTTTCTCGCGCACGACTACCGTGCGACGGTTCCCGGCCGCCCGCCTGCCCGCGGACGACCAGAGCCCGGACGCCACGTCGCGGTCTCTCTGCTACTCACGGGGCCTGAAGTCGCCATGTGCCTCGGGTCTCGTCGGCCACAGCAGGGATATTCTGTCCAGTGGAATCGCGAACGATTTGCCGGTCTTCACACCGCCGCCGCCATGTTTGAGAAGCCGCGCGCGGACCCGCGCCTGCCCCGCCCACGCCCCGCCCACGACAGCCAGCCCCGCCCACGACAGCCCGCGTGCCATTCTTTGGTCACGCACATTGTGACCACCCGCGCGGGCGTGGCCCGAGCCGGGGCCCCAGCCGGAAGCCCGCGCAGACGGTGCCGGGCGATGAGACACGGAGAGCCCGGGAAAGCCCTTAGCAGTTTTCCTTCATCTTCCCCCCACCATCTGCCCTCCCGCCAAAGAAAAAAGCCAGTCGCAACCCAAACACCCAAGACACTGGTGGGCTCCCCAACTGGGACCGCGGGGTCCGCGTCAAGTTCCATCCCGGGAACTTGCTCCTATTGGCCATCACCTTCGACTCTCGGCCGCCACCCACCCTGGACACGCAATGAAAAGGCAGCCGCTTCCCTAGAGCTCAAGCTGAAGTCCGATGAGGAAGGAAAATACAGCTCGTCAGAGCAACTTGACCAAATCCCCTCTCTCGCGACTTGCATTTTCCTTGAAACAGCTTCTCCCCAACCCCCATGGGTTTTTGCCACGCGTTCCCGTCTAGCTCCACATTCTGGATTTAGTTGTTACCGTAAATCCAGTTTGAACTAAGAGGAACTAGATTAACCCGGCGGGGAAAAGAATTCGCTCATTGGCTTTAGGGTGCTCGGAAGCGTCCACGAGTGTGCGCTTTTGGAGGGTGTCTTCTCTGTTCGATCCTCCTCGTCTCGGGAGGAGCGTTTACGCAGGTGGAAGTCGCACCGAGGGGAAAGCGGCAGGGGTAAAACAGCCCAAGGATCTCTGCACAGTGTAGCAAACAGAAAACCGTAGAAAAACATCCCACCCCTCCTTGTGAGGTTGGGTATGAACAGATCTAAAACTTTTGTTTGAAACACAAAACAGTGTGCTGTGTTAGCCAAAATAAACCATTGGCAGGCCTCTCTGCACCTCTTTCAAAACCTGTATGTAGGTTTTGCATCCGTGATCGCCTTAACGTAGTATATATAGAGCATTATCTATTTTTTTAAATCATAAGTGGGAAATCGGAGCCAAAACTTAACAAAAAACTGCGTTACATATCCACTGTCTACAATGCAAAATAAAACTATTCTCACACACAACTCTTGCACTATTAAACAAGGGCCAAATTAAAGGGCTTTTATTATATCGAAACATTGAGGAGTGGCATAAACTCAAATTGCTCTTATCTTGAATCCTTTAAAAATGAATCAATACATGTTAATACGAAACTCAAGAAAACTTTATGGTGGAAAATCGAAAAACTAGGCCATTCATATGAAAATATTAAAGAGATTTGGTCATATCAATTGTATAATATACATCACATGTGAGGAACGGAATGGTGACATGGTCTAAGATGAGGGTTCAAAAATGTCTTCTAAAGCCAGAAAGTTATCTTTAACAGAAAGAAATTAAAACAGGTTTAATCTAAGCAAACCCTTAGTAAAGCAAAACCCTTTAAGCGAAGCAAATACGGGTTACAGAAGGGTGGGGATGGGGTCCACAGTTAACTCTTAATTACTGGCCATTGTCTTTCTAATCATGACGCATTGGAAACATTTGAAATTTACCTCTACATTCTATGTGGGAAAGATTTCGGCTGTCCCCTATGCCTGATAGTTGTATATACATATGCATATATATATATGCATATACAGATTATATAATATGTACATATATATATACACACACTATCTGACCAAAACCTCATCTACTTCCCCTATTTCTGTTTTTAACATGAAATTACTGAAGCCTTTACTTGAAAAATATAATTCACATTATCTATATTAAAACATCTTGTCAATGACTGTGTTTACAGCATTTATAGAAGTGTGACTGTTACATTGAATGTGAGTTAATGGTTAACAGTCAACCATCTACCTACCATGTCCTGAGAATCATGCTAGCTTCTTCAGATACATACTGTTCTTTCATAAAGCTGTTACGAGGTAGGTACCTTTATTCCCATTTTACACATTAGGAAATTGAATGCCATATATTTCCTAAGTGGCAGAACCAAGTTCTGAACATACACTTGAACGTTTCCTATTCCACCCTTGGGGAATCATACGCTTTCCTCACAGGCTATGTATATAAACATTCAATAATTCTTTTACTTATTTATACCCTGCTTTTCCTTTTCCCCCTTTGCCAAAATAAACTTGACACAGCTTTTTAATGATGTTAGCATAGGCTGGAACATCACCGCTTCTTTTACATTATATGGGAATATCCCACACACAGTAGGAATTTGTAAATATTTGTTGAACTAGTGAATGGACCAATAGATGAATGAACACCTAGTATATTATGATCAATTAATTTTTCTTTAAAAATATGAAACTAAGGATAAACAAAAAAATAAAACATAAAAGTAATTCAGTTCTATTTGAATTGAGAGAATAGACTAAGGCTGGTAAAACCCAAATTTTCATGATCATTTTTCAAGCCTCAGATTTGCTTCTGTCAACTGGCTCCTATAGTTCTGTCTGATTCGGCCTGTGATAACTTCAGAGATTTGTTGTCCCCACTAAGCCCAAATCCAATGCAAAATAGTCCTGTATCTCAAGTGTGCTTAATTACTTCCTTTGTACCTTTCTTTACAATTTATTAGTCCACCAGAATAAAAGATGAACTTCTTTCCTAGATACCTAAATTTACTAGATTCCCATCAGCACACATGCTCCTACTGAAACAATATTATCTGCATAAGAAAACATTTTAGGGCCATTAGTGAAGACTCCCTAGGTTTTCCCACTTCATGTGCTCCTTTCTCCCTGAAACACAGAAGCCTAAACAATAACTTAACATAAGCCTGGCAGAAACTGCAGATCCAAGGTATTCCTGGTAAACTCTCCATTCCTATTTTCACGTTATGGAAAAAAATCCATACAATACGTATTAAATAACTAATAAATTAACTAAAAATATGAATGAACATACAAACATCCTCAGATCCTTGTATCTAAAATATTACCACTTCTCTCTCACTAAACCATGAACACGTTATCATGAAGATATAAATTATATTTGCTATTGAATTGATGGTTACAATAAAGCTCTTTTCCTATCTTCAAAACAGTAACTTCCTTGGAAAAATATCAAAAGCTAAAATCTCATTCTTCAACGAACTGAAAAAAAACTTCTAAAATTCATATGGAACCATCAAAAACCCCGAATAGCCAAAGCAATCCTGAGAAGGAAGAATAAACTGGGGGGATCTCACTCCCCACCTTCAAGCTCTACTACAAAGCCACAGTAATCAACACAATTTGGTACTGGCACAAGAACAGAGCCTAAGACCAGTGCAACAGAATAGAGACTCCAGACATTAACCCAAACATATATAGTCCATTAATATACGATAAAGGAGCCATGGACATACAATGGGGAAATGACAGCCTCTTCAACAGCTGGTGTTGGCAAAACTGGACAGCTACATGTAAAACAATGAAACTACACCACTGTCTAACCCTATACACAATAGTAAATTCGAAATGGATCAAAGACCTGAATGTAATTCATGAAACCATACAACTCTTAGAAAAAAACATAGGCAAAAATCTCTTGGATGTGAACATGAGCGACTTCTTCATGAACATATCTCCCCGGGCAAGGGAAACAAAAGCTAAAATGAACAAGTGGGACTATATCAAGCTGAAAAGCTTTTGTACAGCAAAGGACACCACCAATACAATAAAAAGGCAGCCTACAGTATGGGAGAATATATTCATAAATGACAGATCCGATAAAGGGTTGACATCCAAAATATATAAAGAGCTCACACACCTCAACAAACAAAAAGCAAATAATCGAATTAAAAAATGGGCAGAGGAGCTGAACAGACACTTCTCCAAAGAAGAAATTCAGATGGCCAATAGGCATATGAAAAGATGCTCCACATCATTAGTCATCAGAGAAATGCAAATTAAAACCACAATGAGATATCACCTCACACCAGTAAGGATGGCCACCATCCAAAAGACAAACAACAACAAATGTTGGCCAGGTTGTGGAGAAAGGGGAACCCTCTTACACTGCTGGTGGGAATGTAATTTAGTTCAACTATTGTGGAAAGCAGTATGGAGGCTCCACAAAAAGCTGAAAATAGAAATAACATTTGACCCAGGAATTCCACTTCTAGCAATTTACCCTAAGAAATAAGCAGCCCTTTTTCAAAAAGACCTATGCACCCCTATGTTTATTGCAGCACTATGTACAATAGCCAAGAAAAGGAAGCAACCTAAGGGTCCCTCAGTAGATGAATGAAAAAAGAAGATGTGGTACATATACACAATGGAATGTTACTAAGCGATAAGAAGAAAACGAATCCTACCATTTGCAACAACATGGATGGAGCTAGAGGGGATTACACTCAGTGAAATAAGCCAGCCCGAGAGAGACAAGTACCAAATGATTTCCCTCATCTGTGGAGTATAGAACAAAGGAAAACCAGAAGGAACAAAACAGCAGCAGAATCACAGAACCCAAGAAAGGACTAACAGCTGCCAAAGGGAAAGGGTCAGGGGAGGATGCGTGGGAAGGGACAGAGAACTAGGGGGGGGGCGTGAGAAAGGAGGCCTTACGATTAGCATTTATAATGTGGGGTGGGGGGCACGGGGAGAACTGTGAAACAGAGAAGACAAGTAATTTTACAGCATTCACTACGCTGATGGACAGTGACTAATAGGGTATGTGGGGGGGGACTTGGTGAAGGGGGGAGTCTAGTAAACATAATGCTCCTCACGTAATTGTAGATTAATGATACCAAATTTTAAAAAAACACAATAACCTTAAATAGAAGCCAGTAACTAACTACCTGACCTACACCAAACATTTCGGCGGAGAGGAGACCAAATTACAGTTCAGACCTAAAAGCAACGTATAACCGCGGGGCGCAAAACCTACCAAATTCACCTACTCCTCTCCGTACGACGGTTCACACTAGGATATAGCACAACCAGTACTCAGCTGGAAAAGGCGAGAACGCAGACTCTTAATGAAGGCAACAATGGTCCCTAGACCCACTCGTGCCGCGAGGGCACTGCGGCCACCTCGCTGCTCCTCCGGAGCATTGGAGCCCAGCGCTCCGCTCCGCCTCCCACAGGGGACCGCGCCCCCACCTCGCCCCCTTCTTCCCCAAGACGAGCCAACGGCGACCCCTGCCACCTCCAAGCGCCCGGAGCTCCGGGCGCGAGGCCGAAGGGCACCTGGCACTGGGACGCGAGCCCGCGCTCCGCGACAGGTGCATCCTTCCGGGCCAACGTTTCCCTCCCAAACTCCCAAAGTTACTTAACAAGTCCCCGGAAGGCAATCGGGTGGGTTTCAGCCCCAAGCACTCAAAGTCAACCCTGCACCTCAAGCCCGCAGCCCACCCGCACCAGCCCGGGACCCCAGCCCGACCGCACTCACAGAGGGAGGATACTCGGGAGGGTGCTCTGCGCTTTTCGGGGCAGGGGACGATCGGACCGCGGCCCGGAACCCGGACGCCGCGGGCGGGATGGGCCCGCGCCCGGCGACGGGCCCTGGGGGAGTGGTAAGGCGAGCCGCGAATACTGGGGGGCGTCGCGAAGAGCGCTACACGGCGCAGAGGAGCGCTCGCCTCGGGAGTGAGGCCGCCGAAGCCGGCGGGGCCCACTTACGGCCGAACCCCGCGGGCCGGCGAGGGGGTGTTTCTCGCGCACGACTACCGTGCGACGGTTCCCGGCCGCCCACCTGCCCGCGGACAACGACCAGAGCCCGGACGCCACGTCGCGGTCTCTCTGCTACTCACAGGGCCTGAAGTCGCCATGCGCCTCGGGTCTCGTCGGCCACAGCAGGGATATTCTGTCCAGTGGAATCGCGAACGGTTTGCCGGTCTTCACACCGCCGCCGCCAGGTTTGAGAAGCCGCGCGTGGACCCGCGCCTGCCCCGCCCACGCCAGCCCGCGTGCCATTCTTTGGTCACGCACACTGTGACCACGGGCGCGGGCGTGGGCCGAGCCAGGGCCCCAGCCGGAAGCTCGCGCGGACGGTGCCGGGCGATGAGACACGGAGAGCCCGGGAAAGCCCTTGGCAGTTTTCCTTCATCCTCCCCCCACCATCTGCCCTCCCGCCAAAGAAAAAAGCCAGTCGCAACCCAAACACCCAAGACACTGGTGGGCTCCCCAACTGGGACCGCGGGGTCGGCGTCAAGTTCCATCCCGGGAACTTGCTCCTATTGGCCATCACCTTCGACTCTCGGCCGCCACCCACCCTGGACACGCAAAGAAAAGGCAGCCGCTTCCCTAGAGCTCAAGCTGAAGTCCGATGAGCAAGGAAAATGCAGCTCGTCAGAGCAACTTGACCAAAGCCACTCTTTCGCGAATTTCAGCATTTTCCTTGAAAGAGCTTCCCCCCCACCCCCATGGGTTTTTGCCACGCGTTCCCCTCCAGCTCCACATTCTGGATTTAGTTGTTCCCGTAAACCCAGGCTTGAGCTAACGGGAACTAAATTAACCCGGAGGGGAAAAGAATTCGCTCATTGGCTTTAGGGTGCTCGGAAGCGTCCCCGAGAGTGCGCTTTTGGAGGGTGTCTCCTCTGTTCGATCCTCCTCTTCCCGGGAGAAGCGTTTGCGCAGGTGGAAGTCTCACCGAGCGGTAAGGGGCGGGCGTAAAACGACCCACGGATCTCTGTGCACAGTGTAGCAAACAGAAAACGGTACAAAAACATCCCACCCCTCCTTGTGAGGGTGGGTATGAACAGACCTAAAACTTTTGTTTGAAACACAATACAGTGTGCTGTGTTAGCAAAATAAACCATTGGCAGGCCTCTCTTTCTACACCTCTTTCAAAACCTGTATGTAGGTTTTCAATCCGTGATCGCCTTAACATAGTATATATAGAGCATTATGTACTTTTTTGAATCATAAGTGGGAAATCGGAGCGAAACTTAAAAAAAAAACGGCGTTACATATCCACTATCTCCAATGCAAAATAAAACTATTCTCACACACAACTCTTGCACTATTAAACAAGGGCCAAATTAAAGGGTTTTGATTATATCGAAACATCGAGGAGTGCCATAAACTCAAATTGCTCTTGTATTGAATGAATCCTTTAAAAATGAATCAATATATGTTAATGCAAAACTCAAAACTTTATGGTGGAAAATCGAAAAACTAGGCCATTCATATGAAAATATTAAAGAGATTTGATCATATCAATTGTATAGTATAGATCACATGTGAAGAAGGGAATGATGACACGGTCTAAGATGAGGGTTCAAAAATGTCTTCTAAAGCCAGAAAGTTATCTTTAACAGAAAGAAATTAAAACAGGTTTAATCTAAGCAAACCCTTAGTAAAGCAAAACCCTTTAAGCGAAGCAAATCCGGGTTACAGAAGGGTGGGGATGGGGTCCGCAGTTAACTCTTAATTACTAGCCATTGTCTTTCTAATCATGACGCACTGGAAACATTTAAAATTCACCTCTACATTCTAAGTGGGAAAGATTTGGGCTGTCCCCTATGCCTGATTGTTGTATATACATATGCATATATATATATACACAGATTATACAATATGTATATATATATATATACACACACACACACACTCTATCTGACCAAAACCTCATTTACTTCCCCTATTTCTGTTTTTAACATGAAATTACTGAAGCCTTTATTTGAAAAATATAATTCACATTATCTATATTAGAACATCTTGTCAATGACTGTGTTTACAGCATTTATAGAAGTGTGACTGTTACATTGAATGTGAGTTAATGGTTAACAGTCAACCATCTACCTACCATGTCCTGAGAATCATGCTAGCTTCTTCAGATACATACTGTTCTTTCATAAAGTCCTTACGAGGTAGGTACCTTTATTCCCATTTTACACATGAGGAAATTGAATACTACATAGTTCATAAGTGGCAGAACCAACTTCTGAACATACACTTGAACATTTCCTATCCCACCCTTGGGAAATCATATGCTTTCCTCACAGGCTATTTTTATAAACATTCAATAATTCTTTTACTTACTTATACCCTGCTTTTCCTTTTCCCCCTTTGCCAAAATAAACTTGAGACAGCTCTTTAATGATGTTAGCATAGGTCGGAACATCACCGTCTCTTTTACATTATATGGGAGTACCCCACACACAGTAGGAATCTAGTAAATATTTGTTGAACTAGTGAATGGATCAATGGATGAATGAACACCTAGTATATTATGTTCAATTAATTTTTCTTTAAAAATATGAAACTAAGGATAAACAAAAAAATAAAACATAAAAAAATTCAGTTCTATTTCAATTGAGAGAATAGACTAAGGCTGGTAAAATCCAAATTTTCGTGATCATTTTTCAAGCCTCAGATTTGCTTCTGTCAACTTGCTCCTATAGTTCTGATTCAGCCTGTGATAACTTTATAGAGATTTGTTGTCCCCACTAAGCCCAAATCCAATGTGAAATAGTCCTGTATCTCAAGTGTGCTTGATTACCTTTCTTTACAATTTATTAGTCCACCAGAATAAAAGATGAACTCCTTTCCTAAATACATAAATTTAATCTAGATTCCCATCAGCACACATGCTCCTACTGAAACAGTATTATCTGCATAAGTAAACATTTTAGGGCCATTAGTGAAGACTCCCTAGGTTTTCCCACTTCATGTGCTCCTTTCTCACTGAAAACACAGAAGCCTAAACAATAACTTAAGATAAGCCTGGCAGAAACTGCAGATCCAAGGTATTCCTGGTAAACTCTCCATTCCTATTTTCAAAAAATCCATATAATATGTATTAAATAACTAATAAATTAATTAAAATAGTAAATGAGTTTACAAACATCCTGAGATCGTTGTTTCTAACAAATTACCACTTTTTCCGCACTAAAACAAGAACAGGTTATCATTAAGATATAAATTGTATTTGGTATTGAATTGATGGTTACAATAAAGCTCTTTCCCTATCTTCAAAACAACAACTTCCCAAAGAAGTAAAAAGCTAACCTTTTCAAACAATATTGCTTCTCTCTCACTTAACAACCTTACATTTCCCTGTATGGCCCTGGAAGATGACTGGTTAGCCAGAGACGGGTAAGATTCCTCAAGGGAGGAACAACCTAAGACAGGCACAGTCCCAGAGGGGCTATCAGGTGAGAAATTGGGGATCAACAGAGGTGAGGCTTAGAACCTCACCCACCCTGTTTTGAAAGAAATCTGCACCGTGGATGTTTTGTTGCCCTTGTCTAGCTTGGATTAACACATAGTCTACAGGCACACACCTGATCATCTACATTTGCCCTCTTACAGCACTAAACTATGTTTTCTACCTTTATCTTGCATCTACCTACCACTTAAGCATTTTATTTAAAATAATAATAATAATAATAATAAGGGAGAAATGTGGGATTCACATATAATTCAAGTATAAAAATCAAATGAATATTCATATTTGACCTGATTGTTTGTAGTTCATAATGCATGATCATAACCGAAAGTTTCTGTGATGACTGCCCTTGCACTGTTCACCATGTAAGAACGTATTCACTATGTAAGAATTTGTTCACCGTGCAAGAACTTCATGATGCTTCAGAAGATTGGAGACTGTTGAGAATTAGGCTTGGGGTTGATTAATGATTGTGCATTGAGTTCCCTATACAGAAATTTATTGTTGTTAACAACCATTTGATCAATAAATATGAGAGATGCCCTCTCAAAAAAAAAAACTGTAACTTCCTTGGAAAAATATCAAAAGGTAAAATCTCATTCTTCAACGAACTGGAACAAATAGTTCTAAAATTCATATGGAACCATAAAAGACCCTAAATAGCCAAAGCAATCCTGAGAAGGAAGAATAAACTGGGGGGGTCTCGCTCCCCAACTTCAAGCTCTACTACAAAGCCACAGTAATCAACACAATTTGGTACTGGCACAAGAACAGAGCAAAAGACCAATGCACCAGAATAGAGACTCCAGACATTAACCCAAACATATATAGTCCATTAATATAGGATAAAGGAGCCATGGACATACAATGGGGAAATGACAGCCTATTCAACAGCTGGTGTTGGCAAAACTGGACAGCTACATGTAAAACAATGAAACTGCACCACTGTCTAACCCTATACACAAAAGTAAATTCGAAATGGATCAAAGACCTGAATGTAATTCATGAAACCATACAACTCTTAGAAAAAAACATAGGCAAAAATCTCTTGGACATAAACATGAGCAACTTCTTCATGAACATATCTCCCCGGGCAAGGGAAACAAAAGCTAAAATGAACAAGTGGGACTATATCAAGCTGAAAAGCTTTTGTACAGCAAAGGACACCACCAATACAATAAAAAGGCAGCCTACAGTATGGGAGAATATATTCATAAATGACAGATCCGATAAAGGGTTGACATCCAAAATATATAAAGAGCTCACACACCTCAACAAACAAAAATCAAATAATCCAAGTAAAAACTGAGCAGAGGAGCTGAACAAGACACTTCTCCAAAGAAGAAGTTCAGATGGCCAACAGGCCCATGAAAAGATGCTCCACATCACTAGTCATCAGAGAAATGCAAATTAAAACCACAATGAGATATCACCTCACACCAGTAAGGATGGCCACCATCCAAAAGACAAACAACAACAAATGTTGGCCAGGTTGTGGAGAAAGGGGAACCCTCTTACACTGCTGGTGGGAATGTAAATTAGTTCAACCATTGTGGAAAGCAGTATGGAAGTTCCACAAAAAGCTCAGAATACAAATACCATTTGACCCAGAAATTCCACTTCTAGCAATTTACCCTAAGAAATAAGCAGCCCAGTTTGAAAAAGACAGATGCACCCCTATGTTTACTGCAGCACTATTTACAATAGCCAAGGAAGGGAAGCAACCTAAGTGTCCATCAGTAGATGAATGAATAAAGATGTGGTACATATACACAATGCAATATTACTCAGCCATAAGAAGAAAACAAATCCTACCATTTGCAACAACATGGATGGAGCTAGAGGGGATTACACTCAGTGAAATAAGCCAGGCGGAGAAAGACAAGCACCAAATGATTTCCCTCATCTGTGGAGTATAAGAACAAAGTAAAAACTGAAGGAAAAAAACAGCAGCAGAATCACAGAACCCAAGAAAGGACTAACAGTTGCCAAACGGAAAAGGTCTTGGTAGGATGGGTGGGAAGGGACAGAGAATGGGGCAGGGGGGCAGGGAGAAAGGGGGCCTTACGAATAGCATGTATAATGTGGGGTTGTGGGGTGGGGGGCACGGCGAGGGCTGTGCAACACAGAGAAGAGAAGCTGTAATTTTACAGTATCTCATTACGCTGATGGACAGTGACTAATAGGGTATGTGGGGGGGGAACTTGGTGAAGGGAGGAGTCTAGTAAACATAATGTTCCTCACGTAATTGTAGATTAATGATACCAAAATTTAAAAAAAACACAATAACCTTAAATAGAAACCAGTAACTACCTACCTGACCTAGACCAAACATTTCGGCAGAGAGGAGACCAAATTACAGTTCAGACCTAAAAGCAACGTACAACCGCAGGGCGCAAAACCTATCAAATTCGCATACTCGCTCTCCGTACGACGGTTCACACTAGGATATAGCACAACCAGTACTCAGCTGGAAAAGGCGAGAACGCAGTCTCTTAATGAAGGCAGCAATGGTCCCTAGACCCACTCGTGCCGCGAGGGCACTGCGGCCACCTCGCTGCTCCTCCGGAGCATTGGCGCCCAGCGCTCCGCTCCGCCTCCCACAGGGGACCGCGCCCCCACCTCGCCCCCTTCTTCCCCAAGGCGAGCCACCGGCGACCCCTGCCACCTCCAAGCGCCCGGAGCTCCGGGCGCGAGGCCGAAGGGCACCTGGCACTGGGACGCGAGCCCGCGCTCCGCGACAGGTGCATCCTTCCGGGCCAACGTTTCCCTCCCAAACTCCCAAAGTTACTTAACAAGTCCCCGGAAGGCAATCGGGTGGGTTTCAGCCCCAAGCACTCAAAGTCAACCCTGCACCTCAAGCCCGCAGCCCACCCGCACCAGCCCGGGACCCCAGCCCGACCGCACTCACAGAGGGAGGATACTCGGGAGGGTGCTCTGCGCTTTTCGGGACAGGGGACGATCGGACCGCGGCCCGGAACCCGGACGCCGCGGGAGGGATTGGCCCGCGCCCGGCGACGGGCCCTGGGGGAGTGGTAAGGCGAGCCGCGAATACTGGGGGGCGTCGCGAAGAGCGCTACACGGCGCAGAGGAGCGCTCGCCTCGGGAGTGAGGCCGCCGAGAGCCGGCGGGGCCCACTTACGGCCGAACCCCGCGGAGCGGCGAGGGGTCGTTTCTCGCGCACGACTACCGTGCGACGGTTCCCGGCCGCCCACCTGCCCGCGGACAACGACCAGAGCCCGGACGCCACGTCGCGGTCTCTCTGCTACTCACAGGGCCTGAAGTCGCCATGCGCCTCGGGTCTCGTCGGCCACAGCAGGGATATTCTGTCCAGTGGAATCGCGAACGATTTGCCGGTCTTCACACCGCCGCCGCCATGTTTGAGAAGCCGCGCGCGGACCCGCGCCTGCCCCGCCCACGCCCCGCCCACGACAGCCAGCCCCGCCCACGCCAGCCCGCGTGCCATTCTTTGGTCACGCACATTGTGACCACCGGCGCGGGCGTGGCCCGAGCCAGGGCCCCAGCCGGAAGCCCGCGCAGACGGTGCCGGGCGATGAGACACGGAGAGCCCGGGAAAGCCCTTGGCAGTTTTCCTTCATCCTCCCCCCACCATCTGCCCTCCCGCCAAAGAAAAAAGCCAGTCGCGACCCAAACACCCAAGACACTGGTGGGCTCCCCAACTGGGACCGCGGGGTCCGCGTCAAGTTCCATCCCGGGAACTTGCTCCTATTGGCCACCACCTTCGACTCTCGGCCGCCACCCACCCTGGACACGCAATGAAAAGGCAGCCGCTTCCCTAGAGCTCAAGCTGAAGTCCGATGAGCAAGGAAAATACAGCTCGTCAGAGCAACTTGACCAAAGCCCCTCTTTCGCGACTTGCAGCATTTTCCTTGAAAGAGCTTCCCCCCGTCCCCCCATGGGTTTTTGCCACGCGTTCCCCTCCAGCTGCACATTCTGCGTTTAGTTGTTTCCGTAAACCCAGGCTTGAGCTAACGGGAACTAGATTAACCCGGCGGGGAAAAGAATTCGCTCATTGGCTTTAGGGTGCTCGGAAGCGTCCACGAGTGTGCGCTTTTGGAGGGTGTCTCCTCTGTTCGATCCTCCTCGTCTCGGGAGGAGCGTTTGCGCAGGTGGAAGTCGCACCGAGGGGAAAGCGGCAGGGGTAAAACAGCCCAAGGATCTCTGCACAGTGTAGCAAACAGAAAACCGTAGAAAAACATCCCACCCCTCCTTGTGAGGTTGGGTATGAACAGATCTAAAACTTTTGTTTGAAAAACAATACAGTGTGCTGTGTTAACTAAAATAAACCATTGGCAGGCCTCTCTTTCTACAACTCTTTCAAAACTTGTATGTAGGTTTTGCATCCGTGATCGCCTTAACGTAGTATATATAGAGCATTATGTATTTTTTAAAATTATAAGTGGGAAATCGGAGCCTAAACTTAAAAAACTGCGTTACATATCCATTGTCTACAATGCAAAATAAAACTTCTCATACACAACTTTTTCACTATTAAACAAGGGCCAAATTAAAGGGTTTTGATTATATTGAAACATCGAGGAGTGGCATAAACTCAAATTGCTCTTATCTTGAATCCTTTAAAAATGAATCAATACATGTTAATGCAAAACTCAAGAAAACTTGATGGTGGAAAATCGAGAAACTAGGCCATTCATATGAAAATATTAAAGAGATTTGATCATATCAATTGTATAATATACATCACATGTGAGGAACGGAATGGTGACATGGTCTAAGATGAGGGTTCAAAAATGTCTTCTAAAGCCAGAAAGTTATCTTTAACAGAAAGAAATTAAAACAGGTTTAATCTAAGCAAACCCTTAGTAAAGCAAAACCCTTTAAGCGAAGCAAATCCGGGTTACAGAAGGGTGGGGATGGGGTCCGCAGTTAACTCTTAATTACTAGCCATTGTCTTTCTAATCATGACGCACTGGAAACATTTAAAATTCACCTCTACATTCTAAGTGGGAAAGATTTGGGCTGTCCCCTATGCCTGATTGTTGTATATACATATGCATATATATATATACACAGATTATACAATATGTATATATATATATATACACACACACACACACTCTATCTGACCAAAACCTCATCTACTTCCCCTATTTCTGTTTTTAACATGAAATTACTGAAGCCTTTACTTGAAAAATATAATTCACATTATCTATATTAGAACATCTTGTCAATGACTGTGTTTACAGCATTTATAGAAGTGTGACTGTTACATTGAATGTGAGTTAATGGTTAACAGTCAACCATCTACCTACCATGTCCTGAGAATCATGCTAGCTTCTTCAGATACATACTGTTCTTTCATAAAGTCCTTACGAGGTAGGTACCTTTATTCCCATTTTACACATGAGGAAATTGAATACTACATAGTTCATAAGTGGCAGAACCAACTTCTGAACATACACTTGAACATTTCCTATCCCACCCTTGGGAAATCATATGCTTTCCTCACAGGTTATTTTTATAAACATTCAATAATTCTTTTACTTACTTATACCCTGCTTTTCCTTTTCCCCCTTTGCCAAAATAAACTTGAGACAGCTCTTTAATGATGTTAGCATAGGTCGGAACATCACCGTCTCTTTTACATTATATGGGAGTACCCCACACACAGTAGAAATCTAGTAAATATTTGTTGAACTAGTGAATGGATCAATGGATGAATGAACACCTAGTATATGATGTTCAATTAATTTTTCTTTAAAATATGAAACTAAGGATAAGCAAAAAATGAAACATAAAATTAATTCAGTTCTATTTGAATTGAGAGAATAGACTAAGGCTGGTAAAATCCAAATTTTCGTGATCATTTTTCAAGCCTCAGATTTACTTCTGTCAACTGGCTCCTATAGTTCTGATTCAGCCTGTGATAACTTTAGAGATTTGTTGTCCCCACTAAGCTCAAATCCAATGTGAAATAGTCCTGTATCTCAAGTGTGCTTGATTACTTCCTTTGTACCTTTCTTTACAATTTATTAGTACACCAGAATGAAAAGATGAACTTCCTTCCAATTTAGGTAAATTTAATCTAGATTCCCATCAGCACACAGGGTTCTACTGAAACAATATTATCTGAATAAGTAAACATTTTAGGACAATTAGTGAAGACTCCTTAGTTTTCTCACTTCATGGGCTCCTTTCTCCCTAAAACACAGAAGCCTAAACAATAACTAAGATAAGCCTGGTAGAGACTACATATCCAAGGTATTCCTGGTAAACTCACCATTCCTATTTTCACCTTATGGGGAAAAATCCATAAAATACATATTAAATAACTAATAAATTAATTAAAATAGTAAATGAGTTTACAAACATCCTCAGATCGTTGTTTCTAACAAATTACCCCTTTTTCCCCACTAAAAGATGAACACATTATCATTAAGATATAAATTGTATTTGGTATTGAATTGATGGTTACAATAAAGCTCTTTTCCTATCTTCACAACAGTAACTTCCTTGGAAAAATATCAAAAGGTAAAATCTCATTCTTCAACAAACTGGAACAAATAGTTCTGAAATTCATATGGAACCACCAAAGACCCCGAATAGCCAAAGCAATCCTGAGAAGGAAGAAAAAAGTGGGGGCAGGTCTCACTCCCCAACTTCAAGCTCTACTACAAAGCCACAGTAATCAAGACAATTTGGTACTGGCACAAGAACAGAGCAAAAGACCAGTGCAACAGAATAGAGACTCCAGATATTAACCCAAACATATACAGTCAATTAATATACGATAAAGGAGCCATGGACATACAATGGGGAAATGACAGCCTCTTCAACAGCTGGTGTTGGCAAAATTGGACAGCTACATGTAAGACAATGAAACTGGATCACTGTCTAACCCCAAACACAAAAGTAAATTCGAAATGGATCAAAGACTTGAATGTAAGTCATGAAACCATACAACTCTTAGAAAAAAACATAGGCAAAAATCTCTTGGACATAAACATGAGCGACTTCTTCATGAACATATCTCCCCAGGCAAGGGAAACAAAAGCTAAAATGAACAAGTGGGACTATATCAAGCTGAAAAGCTTTTGTACAGCAAAGGACACCACCAATACAATAAAAAGGCAGCCTACAGTATGGGAGAATATATTCATAAATGACAGATCCGATAAAGGGTTGACATCCAAAATATATAAAGATCTCATGCACCTCAACAAACAAGAAGCAAATAATTCAATTAAAAAATGGGCAGAAGAGCTGAACAGACACTTCTCCAAAGAAGAAATTCAGATGGCCAACATGCACATGAAAAGATGCTCCACATCACTAGTCATCAGAGAAATGCAAATTAAAACCACAATGAGATATCACCTCACACCAGTAAGGATTGCCACCATCCAAAAGACAAACAACAACAAATGTTGGCCAGGTTGTGGAGAAAGGGGAACCCTCCTACACTGCTGGTGGGAATATAAATTAGTTCAACCATTGTGGAAAGCAGTATGGACGTTCCTCAAAAAACTCAAAATAGAAATACCATTTGACCCAGAAATTCCACTTCTAGGAATTTACCCTAAGAAATCAGCAGCCCAGTTTGAAAAAGATAGATGCACCCATATGTTTATCGCAGCACTATTTACAATAGCCAAGGAATGGAACCAACCTGTGTCCATCAGTAGATGAATAGATAAAGAAGATGTGGTACATATACACAATGGAATATTATTCAGCCATAAGAAGAAAACAAATCCTACCATTTGCAACAACATGGATGGAGCTAGAGGGTATTATGCTCAGTGAAATAAGCCAGGCAGAGAAAGACAAGTACCAAATGATTTCACTCATATGTGGAGTATAAGAACAAAGAAAAAAACTGAAGGAACAAAACAGCAGCAGAATCACAGAACCCAAGAAAGGACTAACAGTTGCCAAAGGGAAAGGGACTGGGGAGGATGGTTGGGAAGGGAGGGATAAGGGCAAAAAAGGGGCATTGCTATTAGCAGACATAATGTAGGCGGGGGGGCATGGGATGGGCTGTACAGCACAGAGAAGACAAGTAGTGATTCTATAGCATCTTGTTATGCTAATAGACACTGACTGTAATGGGGTATGTGGGGAGGACTTAATGATGGGGGGAGTCTAGTAAACATAATGTTGCTCATGTAATTGTAGATTAATGATACCAAAATTAAAATAAATATAAATATATATAAATAAATAAGGTGAAATCTGTGATATGATGGAGACTCTAGTCTAACAGGAAGAGTATGTCTTGTCAAAGGACATGGTGGTATTAGAAGATCTGAGTTCTTGTCTTGAATCCCGAGTCTGTCATCCACTAACCAGATTTGTTTAGAATCTTTCCATGCCTCGGCTTTTTTCGTTTTAAAAACAGGGATAATAACATGTACCACACTTACTTCACAGATGAGAAAATTCTTCCCAAATCTATCAGAAAACCACATGGTGTTTACTTAATGAATCCCCACCTTTTTTAAAAAATACAAGTTAGTCTTTTACCAACAAAACACATGAGATCTAAGCTGACCTTGGCCAAGCCAAGTATTTTACGTGCTGTGAAAACCGGCATAACCTCAATGAGCATCATATACTACACTTGGCCGTTATTACATTCACTCTGTCCTTCATTCAAACACCAAACATTGAATCCTTATTGTATGCAGCTCTGCTACAGATGTAGAAACAAAGATGAGTTAGACAGATTGAACACTCCAGTTTACACTCAACCTAAAGATGGGAGAGAGGACAAGCAAGAAGATGCAGAGGTTTTAAGATCTTCAAAAGAACTAGGAATTCTTACTGGACCCTTCATCATACCAAACATTTTTAGATGCATCCGATTCCCTGAATAGACTTGCAGCTGATCAGCTGATGTGTCCTTTGGACATACAATTAAAACATTTATTAATTTTGATTATACACTTTTTGTGCGGGCTATCGTCCTTTTGAGCCATCCCTGACCCCACACTGTGTCACCCTTCTATGTGCCCTGGGAACTTACCTTCAGTAGTGCATCCCTCTGGCTCTTTTGTCAGTGCGTTTGGCCAATGGCAGGTCCCATCAGGAGTGACTGAAACAGGATGTGGGGATGAGGGGATGGACCCGTTTCTTCCCAACTCCCTTCCTGCCCAGGACCTCAGTCTGGAATTGGCAGGGGGCTCCCCTTTCAGGGGCTTATTCTCACTAGGGCTTTAGGAAGGACAAGGAGCAGGTACAGCTTCCAGTTTCCACTTTTTTCTAATCCTGGGGCAACCTCAGCATCCCTTGTTAATTCCCTTAAACTGACCCACACCTCTGTAAATAATTCATGTAATTCCCTTCAAAAGCACATATGACTGTGCCTTCTGCTCCTGCTGGGATCAGTACTGAAATGTTTTCTTGTCTTATTTTGAGCCAACCAATCAAGAGGATGAGACAAGGGGTTCAAATCTTTCAGTAAGGCCTTTGAGAACTTATAGACCTGAGGCACTGGGTACAGCACCTAAAGGTCTCACAGCCTTTTAGGTGTAAATGAGTCACTATAATGTGGTGAGCTAAGAGTAGAAAAAATCAACTTGGAGATACTATATTAGACTGAAAGTTAAGAAGATAATGCGTGAAAGGCACCAAAAACGCTGTTTATTGATAATAAACACTCCAAAATTATTAGTTCCCCATGTGCCTATTTCTTAAGAGGGTAAAAGAGGTGGCATTTGAACTGAGCGGGGAACAATGCAGTTTGCCAACAGACATGGAAGCTCATAGGGAACAGCATGTGTACAAAGTAATGAAAAGTCACTTTTGGTCTTTGAACAGTAAAAGGTTCATTGTGCCAAACAAAATAAGAAAGGGTCGATTTAGAGACGACTTTGAGCGTCATGCTAAGGTACTGCAAACTTATTCAGGGGATGGGGGGAGCCACTGAAAGTTATTAAGCAGAGAAGCTGTAGAGAGTTGCAGATCCCTGAAACTCTTCTGGCTGCTGCTACAGCAGCGAGGGCTCTGCTCACCTCATCTAATGGAAGCCTGACCTCTGTGAGAGCAGCCTGAGCTGGGGCAAGTGCTGGCAGGAGGCCAGTGGTTGTCCGGCAGAAGCCTGAGAGTGTGAGCTGGAATGGGCAGCGGCTGGGACCAGTCAGAGCAGTGGGGGTTTGATGGTCACAGGGAGGGGAGAAGGACCAGAACAGGCAGTGGGGCCAGCCAGACTGACAATTTCAAAAGGCCACTTCAACATATGTGGTCTCATCCTTGCTTCTTTATTTTTCAACTGAGCTTCAACCTACACTTGGTAAAGTATACAAATCACAAATGTACAGCTCAAGTAAGTTTTACATATATTTGCACCTATAGTACTCATAGTGACACCAAGATACCGGCATTTTCAGCACCCCAGAAAATCTTATGATTCTTCCCAGTCAAGAAGAGCCCCCTACTAAGAAACCATTGTTCTAACTCATCACTATAGGTTAGTTTTGCCAGTTCCTGGAAGCCGTATCAATGGACTTACACAGTACAGCCTCTTTTGTGTCTCGCTTCTTTCACTTAATGCTGTCCCCAACATTCATACCTGTTGTTGAAGCATCTCCCTCATTGTTAGCAAGTGTCACAGACAACTTCACTGTCCCCCTCTTTTCTACAAGCTGTTCTTTTTAATTAACGCCTCTGTAATTTGTCTTCCAGTTATTTTTCTTCCTCTTCTTATGATAAATTCTCTTTCATTAAGGCAGTAGTTTGGCCTCCAATTGTATGAAACCTTAGTTATCTTGAAAATAAAAGCCTTGCTTTATTCAAAGTCAAGGACAGGTTTCATTTCATACTTCTGTGGGGTACTGTGTAGGTAAACTATTGACCCTTCTTCCCCTTTGGGCCCTCTAAATACAGATTTGCAAACCAACATGGTGGTTGGGAAATACAACCAGGGAGAGGCCCTTTGCATTCCATGTATTCCATAGATTTGGGCAGCTGGATTTTGTTTGTCATTTGCCTCTGCTTTGTCAAAAACAAACAAGCAAAAAATAAACTGAACAACCAAGAGAAATTGGTTGGAAAGGTAGAAAGGCAAACTAACACAGGCAATAAATGGAAATAGCAGGTAACAGTATCTGACAAAAGGGAGTATAATTAGAGGAGTGTGGGTTGAAGACAACTGGGAAAATGGTGGATAAAAGTGGCCAGCTGCCTACCTTTGAAGGCCAACGGTGACTGAGAACCAAAGAGATAATACACAGACTTTTTTGCCCTGTGAAGCATGGAGTGTTCTTTGCTCCTTGACTGGTTCAATTCACTGTCTTTCTGCTCCTTTGTACTATCAATCCATGTCTTTGCTGGTTCACCTGTTCTACTTCCCCAGAGCCTTACACCCATTCATTTCCCTTCCAGCCCATCTTTTTTGGGGTGGTGTCTTTAGGTCTTCTTGGTCCCCACACCAGCTGGATGAATGTCCCATCTCACTTCCAGTACTGATGATACTTTCAGTCTGACTGTGTTACCACCCTTAGATCAGTGCAGCTTGGATTTCACCAACCTAGGTCTTTGGAAATCTTTTAGGTCATAACACTTGGACTTAACTATTTTTTTCTTTTGTGTGTGTATGTGTTTAATTTTTAAAATACACAAAAGTAGAAATAGTATAATAGACCCTGTGCACCCATCACTCAGCCTCCACAATTATGGACGGTCCTGCCTCATCCACACAGCCTTCAATCTCCCCCACCCCCTATTGTTTTGAAACAAATTCTAGACATCATTATCAGTTATTTCATAAATATTAAGGATCTCTAAAAGACAACTCTTCATAACAGAACTGTGTTAGTGTTCTATTGCTGCTATAATGAATTACCACAAACCTAGCAGCTTAAAAACAGCAGAAGTTTAACATCTTACAGTTCTGTAGTTCAGAAGTCCAAAATGGGTAAGCAGGGTTATGTTCCTTTGGAGTCTCTAGAGAAGAATCAATTTCCTTGCCTTTTCCAGCTTCTAGGTATCACCTGCATTCTTTGGCTTGTGGCCACTTCCTCCATCTTCAAAGCTAGCATCTTCATCTCTCTCTCTCTCACTCTGACCTTTGCTCCTATCATCACATCTTCTCTGACTCTGACTCTCCTGCCCTCCTCTTTCCTTCATAAGGACCCTGTGATTACATTGAGCACACCCAGAAAATCCAAAATAATGTCCCCCATACAAGATCATTAACTTAATCACATCTGCAAGGCCCCTTCTGCTACATTTTCACAGGTTCCCAGGATTAGGATATGCACACATTTGTGGAAAGGCATTGCACTGTCTACCACAATAATATGACCGTAATATCACCTAACTAATTAGAAATAATTCCTTAATCATCAAATATCCATTCAGTATTCAGACTTACAATTGCCCATAAAATATCATATATTTCTTTACATCTTTGGGGGAAAAAAAGATGCAAATAAGGCCCACAGATTGCAAATGGATGATATTCCTTGGAAGTCTCTTTAAGCTATAGGTTCCTCCTCCATCTCTCTTTTCTTTCCCTTGCAATTTGTTAGTTGAGGAATCCTGGTTTCCTATGGTCTTTTGCTAATTGCATGCCCATAGTTTAATACATTATTCTGTATTACATATATATTATAATATAGATACAATATGTATAATATTATAAATATAATATATTCCTATATTTCCTATAAATTGGTAATTCAGAGCTTGGTAAGATTCAAGTTCTATTTTCTTTTCTGCAAGATGACCTCCTGGGTAGTCAGTAGTATGCTTGCTCTTCCATCAGGAGGCACATAATGCCTAGCTGTCTCTCATTTTATGATGTCAGCAACTGTTGATGTGCAATGCCTAAATCCATCAGGTCAGCAGGCCTCAAAGTGTGGTTGTTGGACCAGCAGCACCTGCTCACCTGAGAACTTGTCAAAAATGCAAAGTCTCAGGCCTCACCCCAGACCCAGTGGACCAAAAACGCTGAGGTGGGGGCCCAGCAATGTGAGTTTTAACAAGTCCTCTAGGGGTTTCAGAGGCAGGTTAAGGTTTAAGAAGCCCCACTGTTAGATCATCAAAGGTAGCCCAGTGCTGATATTTAAGACTAACACTAACTCAAAAGGGATGGGGCAAAATCAAGTAAGAAAAACCTCCAAAATAAAGTAAGATCATGCTCAAAAGAGGCAGCTAGAGGAGCAAACACATTTTTAAGTGAAGAATTGGAAACGTGGAAATACGGAATCAACACCGCTTCAGTGATAAACCAAACTCATAAATATATACACGTTATATAATAAAAATAACACTATGTAAGAATTCGTTCACCATGTAAGAACTTGTTCGTTATGCTTCAGAAGATTGGAGACTGACGAGAATTAGGCTTGAGATGGATTAATGATTGTACATTGAGCGTTGACCCCCCTATACTGAATTTTATTGTTGTTAACAACCATTTGATCAATAAATATGAGAGATGCCCTCTCAAAAAAAAAATTAATAAATAACCCTCATGCAAAATCCTGTACACTCTGAATACAATATACAGTCAAATTAGACAAGCTAACATAAAATTCACTCACAGAACATTTTCCTCCTTTTCTTAAAGAAGTTCTTTAGCTCCTGGCTTTTGGAAATTTCCACCCAACTCTCCTTTCGACATTACTAGAGGACTGACTGATGGTGGCTAGAGGTGAGGGGTAAAGGGTGGGAAAAATGGATGAAGGGGGTCAAAAGGCACAAACTTCCAGTTACTAGATAAGTAAGTCCTGGGATGTAATGTGCAGCATGGTGACTAAACCTAGTAATATTGTGTTGTATATTTTAAAGTTGCCAAGAGAGTAGATCTTAGAAGTCCTCACCACAAGAAAAAAATCTGTCACTATGCATGGTGATGGAGGTTCACTAGACTTACTGTGGTGACCATTCTGCAATGCATTACAAATATAGAATCATTATGTTGTGCACTTGAAACTAACATAATGTTGTATGTCAAGTATACTGAATGAACAAAAAGATAAAAGAAAAAAGACTGAGAAATATTGGTCTAAACCCACTAAAAAAGCAAAACAAAACACACACCAGAGAAACTCAGAAACAAAATCTTATTAACTTTTTAAAATATCTTAAATTACTTCTTCAAAGTAACAGGGTGAATTAAGAATGCTTTAGAATCCACACAATCTCACATCAACATTTAGAAAGGATTCAAAAACTGGAGAACAGTAACAGCAACAGTCGAGTTAGTGAGCAAGTGAATGGAAAGAGTAAAATGCAATGCTTGGGGCACTTTGGAGTTCACAGGCTTGAATTCAGAAAGATATAACCACAATTCAAACATCCTGCACAATGTTTATAGCAGTACCTCTATTTCCAACGCACATGGCTTCCAAACAAAGTCTACCATGAGAGAAATAGACAAAGCATGGGGAGTTGGGGACCTGGGTTATATTTGGCTCTGTTCCTGTTTGGGACTGGGACTGATTTAAAGTGCACCAGACTCTAAAGCAAATGGAAAACAACCCCACCTGCCAGCCATAAGCCCCTCTTCAGGCTGGTCCAGACAAGCTGTCTAAAGCCAGCATCTGGCATTATAATGCATCTCATGATACCTTCTGCACACTCATTCCTCATTCAAGCAGAAAGTGTTTACTGAGCCTCTTACATACCTTCTGCGCTAGGCACATCCAGCCTGCAGACAAATAAACAAGCCATCTTAATGGTAAGGGCTATTGATCCAGTTAACACATTGATTATAGGCACCACAGGCATTCGTTTGTTGAGCAGACGGACTCTTACATGTTTATATAAATTAATAAAAATAACCTTCATGCAAAATCCTGTACACTCTGAATACAATACACAGTCAAATTAGACAAGCTAACATAAAATTCACTCACAGAACATTTTCCTCCTTTTCTTAAAGAACTTCTTTAGCTCCTGGCTTTTGGAAATTTCCACCCAACTCTCCTTTCCACATTCCCAGCAAGCTGTCTTTCCAAACTTTGCCACTAGGCATCTAGGAGGGCGGCAGGCAGTCAACCACATGGTATAAAGTCAGGGCTCCAGCCAGCCTTGAATAGCATAGTGCTTTCAGTGGCCTCTCTTCTCCCCTGTAGTCCTGGGGTCCTCAACCCAGGTGCCTGAGAAAAGACGATGGAAAGCTGTGTTTTTATGGGATGCTTTGTGTAAGCCTACAGTGTGCAAACCTTTTTTAGTATGTAGCATTGGCTAGGAAAGGGGAAAAAAACCATACATGCCTAAGTTGCAAACTTCCAAAGCACAACACAACACTGGAAAGGTGTAGTGTCATGAACAATCAGGTCCTTGTCTTCTACTCATTTGCTAGCAGTTTCCACAAATAACAGGCAAGCTCTAAATTTTCATGAAATGCTTTGGCAGTGTGGGATGGGCCAACTTTCTGGAGGCCTAAGGAAATGACTGCAAATGTTTTTTGATGTGAACAGCTTTAAGTATTTTAAATCCTTGGTAAATAGAGTTGCCAACAGTCCCAAATATGTTTTACTAGTTCTGAATTGGACATTCAGGATTATTTTCAGGAGAGTTTTTTCAACAACAAACATTTCAATAAATGAGTTCTCTTAATTCCCTTTCTTAAATGTTGATGACTTTGGAAAACTTTGCAAATGAGAAAAAAACTTTAGGAGCCAAATTGTGGAGGTTGAGATAAATAAAAATTTCCTAGAAAGCATACTATAAAGACAACATAACTCTATAGAGGCTTCCAGGAGTAATATACACCCACAGTTTTTATTGTAAGAGAATGCGGATTTCCAAATCAAAGATTTGAGAAGCCAGCATGACTTCCTAACCTGAAATGATTCTAGAGTTCTTTCAGCAAGTTATCCTGCAGGATGTTTGTTCTAAATCTGGCTTCCAATATGAGAGCCACTAGCTACATGCAGCGATTTGAATTTAAATTTAAATTGACTAATACGACATAAAATTAAAAACTCAGCTGCTCAGCCATACTAGTGCCATTTCTAGTGCTGTTTAACTCCATGTGGTTAGTGGCTCTCACAGTGGACAGTGCAGAACATTTCCATCACGAGGCAAGTTCTGTTGAACAGAATTCTTCTAAATCCTTACTACTCAAAGGGTAGAACAGTGTCAGCAGCATCTGAGAGCTTGTTAAAAAGCCTGAATCTCGTGTCCCACAATAAACGCAATAAATCAGAATCCTTACTTTAACAAGATGCCAGGCAATTTGTGTGCAAATTAAAGTTTGAGAAGTACCAGTCTAAATCAGTATTTTCAGACTGACTTGACTGTAAGAATCACCTAGAATATTCATTAATCAATCTGAGCCCAGGGCCTTGCCCTAGACCTATTAAATCTGACTCTTCAGAGCAGGTGCTTGGGAATCTGTGCTTAACAAGCACTCTAGGTGATTCTTATCTGGAATTGGGCATTGATTTTTTTTTTTAAACTCCCCAGGATTCTGATTGGCAGCCAAGGTTAAGAACCACTGCCTACAAATGATCTCAAAACTGCTTCTGGTCTTAAACTTGGGTATTGGATTTTTAAACATAGGTAAAATGAAATGGCATTAAAAGTAAATCTAGCAATGGGGAATGTGGGGGAACCTTGGTGATGGGGGGAGTCTAGTAAACATAATGTTCCTCAAAAAAAAAAGTAAATGTAACAGTCTATGCAGCTTAGAAACATAGCTAAAGATGTATTTATTCTGTATTCCATGAGCTAAAACATGAAGTATCGATGTAAGATTTTGGCTGAGTGTTTTGCCAATATCTATGTTACATAATCAGACAGAATTCTATATGGTGTATTTTTTTTGGTTCTGTTATGTTTTGCCTATGTTTTTAATGTCTTGGCTTTCTGAGTAAAATGATTAGCTCCTTGAATAAAATAAAATCAGGTTTTCTAATTTTGGGGACCCCGTAACTCCTACCTAAAATACACACTTGTTGACTTTAACCAATAATGAGACCCAGATAAAACAAAGTCACAATATTTTAACAGTAACAGCAGCAGATAAGAAACCCCAGACAAAAGACCACCCACCTGTGAAGAAATAACAGTTTTATATATAGATAAGGAATGGGTAACAAAGTGGAAAAATATTCTATTAATAAGGAAAAGATGAAAGGGAAATGTTTAAAATCAGAAAACAAAAGATAGGTAGCCCAGTCCCAGATATTAATTTCATTATGCTTTATAACTTAACTTTCATAGCCCTCAATGTCTAGAATAGAAAACAAGAAAGGCTTAAAGTTAGTTAATTGTCCATCTTATGAAATTAAAAAAAGAAAGAATAAACCCAAGCAAAGTAGAAGGAAAGAAAAATAAAAACAAGTGAGACTATCAATGAAATGGAAAACAAAGATAGAGACTAGCAAAGCTGAAAGCTGGTTCTGGAGAAAACAAAACAAAAACACTCAGAAATGATTCACATATTCAATCAATTTTCCCCAGATTCATCTGTAGATTCAGTGCAATTCCAATAAAAATTCTCATCTTCTTTTCAAGAACCTTGATAAGCTGACTTTAAACATTATATCAGGGGTTCTCACCCTTGACAGTATTGACATTTGGGGCCAAATAATTTTTTGTCCTGGGGAGTTGTCCTGTGTGCATTGCAGTATGTCTTACAGCATCCCTGGCCTCTACCTGCTAGATGCCAGTAAAAACCTACTCCCCCAACCCACCCAAGTTGTGACAATCAAAAATGACTGCAGGCATTGCCAAAGTCCCAGGGGAAGGGGGTGATAAAGTTGCTCCCAGATGAGAGGGACAGCTTTATAGCCTTAAAGGGAAGGGACCAAAAATAGCCAAAATACTCATGAAGGAGAACAGACTTGGTTTCCCAGATCTCAGGCCTAAGTATGAAGCTCTAGTAATTAGGACAATTATATGGTACTGGACTAGACCAGCCAGCCAAGATAAAGTCTTCCTCCCACATTACAAACTGGGAGAAGATATTCGCAACACACACAACTAGAATATATAAAGAACTCCTACAAATAAATAAGAGAAACACAAGCAACCAAGCACTGTTATGGAGTGAATGTGTTGAAATTCACATGTTGAAAATCCTAACCCCCCAGCGTGATGTTGTTAGGAGATTGAACCTTTTGGAACGTGATTAATCAGTCACAAGGGTGGAATGAGATTAGTGCCTTTATGAAAGAGACCCTGGAGAGTTCCCTTTGTGCCGCGTGAGGACACAGAGAGAATATGGTCATGTATGAACCAGAAAGAGGGCTCTCCAAGACCCCAAACCTGCCACGCCTTGATCTTGGACTTCTCAGCCTCCAGAGCCATGAGAAATAAATTTCTGTTGTTTATAAGCCCCCCAGCCTATGGTGTTCTGCGATAGCAGCCTGAATGGACTAGGACAATGTGGGGAAGTTGGGGTTCCTATGGCCAGGATCCCCACTGAACTTAAACCACCTGATGATGTAACTGACCTGTTGCTAGGCTACCACTTCCACACCTTTAGGCAATAAGCTATTATTGCGCTATATAGAGAGTTCGGCAGAGCTCTGCACGGAGGCAGAGATGCTAGTGCTCGACCTACAGCCGGAGAATAAGCCGGGTAATAAACTCTTTCACCCCAAAGAACGTTTTGCTGTCAATTTCTTTGGTCACACTGAATCCATAGCAAACTTCCCCGGGGCTGAAACCCATTGGCAAGACAGACAGGCATGAACCAACTTTTCACAGACAAGACCTATGACCAATGAACATGTGAAAAGGTGTTAAACACCATTAAAGATCAGGCAAATTCAAATCAAGACGACAGTGAGATGCGATTTTACATCTATTAACTGGCAAAAATTTAAAAGTCTGACAATAGCAAGTTTTGAAAAGGACACAGAGAGAATCTTTCATATACTGCTATTAGGAGTGTATACTGATATAATCATTGTACAAAATAGTTTGACCTTGTATCATGAAGTTGAACAGTCATATGCTGTATGATGCAGTGATTCTATTCCTAAATATATCACAGAGAAATTCTTACACATGTATCCTAGGAGACACACATACATATGGTCCTAGTAACATTGTCCACAATAGCAAAAATCTGAAAACAGTCCAAATACCCATTAGCATCAGAGTGGACTGATCAACTGTAGTATATTCATACAACAGAATATTGTACCCAGTCAAAAGGTATAAACTACAGCAACACTTCCCAACAAGGATGAATCTTAGAAACACCATAAGTGAAAAGACTTGAGTCCACAAATATGCCATACAACTTGATGCCATTTTTAAAAGTTAAAAACTAAAATGAAAGATGGACTTTCAGGTCTGAATATGGATGAGATCAAGGAAAGCAAGAGAATGACTAACAGGATTCATTTCAGATGGTTATCTCAGCTCTGGGGAAACGGGGAGATAAAAAGGCTGAAGACCACATAGCTGGGTGTATGTGGCTGTACGAGTCATAGCTTTTACGTTAGGTGGTAGGTTCACTGGTGCTATTTACGTGTAAATTTAATTAGATAGATGGAGGGATAAATAGATGAGTAAACAGACAACAGTTAGAAGGGATCATGAATGGACCAATGATGAGAATAGTCCCGAACCAAAGACTGCAATTAATCCAAATCTGCTCACCTAAGGTCCATTAAAAACATGTTACATATCAAATATTTCATAATTTAAAAAATGGAAAAATAAGAAAGCACACACTCACTTGAACTTGTACATGTACTCTGAAAAACCATAAACAATTTTTTTTGGCCAATGGAATGAAATTTCAAAGGTCTTTCTAGGCCTTGTCTTTGGTTGTTATTTTTCTTTTTAATAGCAACCTTATAACAAATCTTTCTGTAAGGTAAATAACCACTGTGTTTTGCATATAATTATCTCCTAATTTATGCATTTAGTAAGTTTCCACTTTCAGCCACTCTCTCACATGTTTGTGTGTATAAAATTTCTACATATATACTCTCCTTCATACAAATAGTGACCCAACCCCCTCCACCCCACAACGCCCCTTCTCTCTCTCAACTTTGCCAGAGTAGGGTTTCCATCCCCTCAACTCAGCTTACCCTGCTCCAGCCTGGCATCTCTCTAACACTTCCTTGGTTCTGGCTTTTCATCGCCCATGCAGACTTTGGGGCCAGAATTATGCTCTTGGAATCCACAGCTACCTTCTTCATCCCCATTGCCTATCTCTTCACTCCAGAGATCCAAGCCTATTCCTTTCCTCATTCAAAAAATACTCACCAGCTGCTTTCACTATATGCCACTAGCTACAATGGGCAATAAAATAAGGTGAACCACAGAAAGCCCTAGCCTCACGAACATGCAAACCAATGAAGGAGGTGACATATATACAGCAGAAATAATTATAAGGGAGAAAGGAATGTGTCTGGTCTTGCCTGTTAGGCAGAAAGACAGAAATGAGCAGGATGAAAAGGAGAAAGGGCCCGTCAAAGATGACTCACGGAGTTGATCAAAGAGAACCAGAAAGCCAAAAATGACTCAGAGAGTTAATCAGATGAAGCCACGGGGTCCAAGAGTGACTCAGGAAACGTCCAGGGTCACCCCAGATAAGAAGCATCAGAGGCACAGACACAGCACAGCCCCTGTCCCCATTTTACCAATCAGAACAAGCCTGGAGAGCTGACAGCTGTCAATCAAGGATCTCTCTGCCCTGCCAAAACCACGTAAAAGAAGCCTCAGAATGAGCATCCATGCCTGCCTGTCTCACCTTAGGGAGGCCTGCTCTGACTCTGTGCAGAGTGTATTGAAAGTTACTTTGCTTTCTTGACTTTGGTCTCTCATCTCACTATATCTGATGACGTCCCTGCAACACCGAGCCAAATCCTTCCCCTCCTAACATTGCCCACACCTATAAAATCAACACAGATCCAGATCCCAGGATGAGCCTGACCTAAGGCAGGAAGCATTTAACAGGCTCCAGTCTATAGAAGGCTGGATATAAGATCCCAGCTGCCCTTCCTCGTCATTTGGTTTTGATGAGGGGTCTTAATTCTTACATACGGAGTTCTGACTTCGTCACTGAACCTGAGTTCCTGTTCTGTAAACTTGCTTAACATCTCAGTCCCCTACTGAGGGATCTAGATACTATCATTGGATTCTACCTTGGCCCCTACCCCTTGTTTTTGGTTCTAATCTTTTCTTTGGCCTGGGGTCCTTGCATCAACAGAGAAACTACCTCTCAAGTGCAGCTATGAGCTGGCACCTTGTCTGCTCTTCTCAATGATGCTCTTCTGATGCCACATAACTGCACTTTCAAACTTCACCTTCCTGGGATTTCTATGACTTACGGAGAATGCCGGCTACTTCAGCCTGGGTCCCCTTCCCGGTTTCTGACTGACTCAACAGCAATTTGCTCTTTGATCCCAGATCCCTTCGTATGTCCACCAGCACTGTCTTTCCAGCCCCTCCACGTCCTTGTCCCACAGCTAGGGAGGGGCCAGTTCCAGGCCCCACCTCCTGGCCAGCCAGGTATATCTGACCCTGACCCTGACCCCCCTGAATACTGGGATATGGTTGTAGACGCTGAAACAGGTGTTAATTCAAGCATGTGGAAAGTTAAGCGAAGGAAGAGATGAATTTTTTTCTAGACAGGAGGATGCATGGGGGAAAACATCACCGGGTAGCTCCAACAGGCTTTTTCAGGCAGAAGCACATAGTGAAGGAATTTGAGAGATGCATAGGAAGCAGCAAGTCATTCAATTTTGTTGGAGCAGAGAGCAAAGAGCAGAGTGATTTGGTAAAAGCAGGCTGATTCCATTTTGTGGAGGGCCTTTAATGTCAGGCAAAGGCATTTGACTGTTATTCACTAGAAAGCCAGGGGCCACTGCGGGTTTCCAGGAGAGAGATGATGGGTATACAGTGGTGTAGTTGGAGGTTACGGACAGTCTATATACAGGAGACCTGTCACGACGACCTGACTAAAGCCATCACAATGGGAAGGGAAAGGCAGGGTCAATTATAAGATTGTTGGAGAGGAGACAGAATTAGAAGGTAGGATGCCATAATGACCACTACCCTCTTCTTTGGCTTCAGTATTCAAAGATGACTTAGCTTTGTACCTAGCAAAACAGGAGGATGGTCCTGTGTATTTGACAGAAATAAGACATGCAGATAACTGGAGTTTTGGTCACCAAATGCAACGAGTGTAAGGAGATTGCCCCCCACACCAACAAACAATGCCCCACCACCGGCTGGGTGTCCTGCAACTCAACTCAATTCGCACACTGTATACCGCAAGACAGCCTGAGATTCGACAGGTAAAGGGCTCCAACCTACAGGCTGCTCAATGCCCCCACCACACACACACACACACACACACACACACACACACACTCAGATACCAGTCTCAAGTCCAGATTGTCACCAGTGCTTCAAACCCACCGGCTACAAATTAGAGGTTCCAATGACCCCCACCCCGACTCAGGATGCCAATCACAAGTCCAGGGTGTCACCTGTACTTCTGATCCACTGGCTATAGATCAGAAATTCCCATCACCCCCTCCTCGAGTTCAATTAATTTGCTAGAGCGGCCCACAGAACTCAGGAAAATTTTACTTACTAGATTACGTGTTTATTATAAAAGGATGTCCCTCAGGAACAGCCAGACAGACGCATGGGCCAGGTCTGGGTAAAGGGCACAGGGCTCCCACGCCTTCTCCAGGCGCACCACTCTCCCCAAACACCCCGTTTAACTGCGTGTAAGCTCTCGGATCCACGTCCTTTCGAGTTTTTATGGAGGCTTCACTAAGTAGGCACGATTATTTAAATCACTGGCTATTGGCGATTCAATCAAACTCCAGCCCCTCTCCCCTCCGCGGAGGTTTTGGGGGTGGGGGGGGATACTGAACGTGCCAACCCTTCAATCATGTGATTGGTTCATCAGGCAACAAGCACCTAACCTAGTAACCTTTCCAAAAGTCACTTCATTAACATAACAAAAGGCACCTTTATGGCTCTCATCTCAGGAAATTCCAAAGGTTTTAGAACCTCTGTGGCAGGAAGAGGTGGAGGGCTAAACACATTTTTTTTAGTATAAACCACAATGTCACAGCAGAAGGAGGTGGTGAAAGAAAATCAGAGCCAGCTTACAACTGATCATGCTAAACTGGAATCTTAGAGAAAGGTACAGTTGGAGATATAAATTTGAAAGTTCCATATGGGTTTGGAGGAGATTTATAAGGAAATGATATACAGTAAGAGAGAGAGGATTAAAATCAGAATAAGGGTCCAGTCATTAAACAAAAACCACACCAGTGATCTGACAGTGGAAACTGTTAGGAAAGAGTATAAAACCTAAATGTGATTTATTCCCACTAGGATGTTTAAACATTTTAACAGTAAGGTATGAACAAAGGGCCACGTGGTGGAAGCTGCTCGGGCTGAGAGTTGGGGTGGGGGAATTGATAAGGGCCTGGCTATACCTGTTTTGAGTTTTTTTTAACCTACCAATAAGAATAAGACAAATGTAAAGGAAAGATAGAACGGGCTTAGGCGACGTAGGGAGAAGACTGTGAACCCTGTAGTACTCAGCCAATGAAGAACCAGGGGAGGGACTCGCGCACTAGGAGATAAATTATTGGCGCCAAACTCCCCAGGTGTGCCTGTCCACCAGACACCCGATCTTGCAAGACCGTCATTAAAGCCTCGCTCCACTGTTCTCTGTCTCCGTGTCCACATACTGAATTTGGACCAGTGAGTGTTTCTCACAAAACTGAATATAAAGACTGAAGTAGATAAAGGATGGTTAACTATTGAAATGTAGCGAACTCTAAGAAATAACTACTGTGGAAAGAAGCTGCCACTTCCAGGGGTGAAGGAAAAGTGACCAAAAGAACTTAGAAAATTCGAGGAGGCCCCGACCCCCACCACGGCAGAGCTGCGGTTCAGACCTCTGAGGAGAGGGTGCGACTGCTGCAGGAACACATCACCCACCGCCAGAGAGGAGAGGAAACCCAGTGGGAGCGGCTCCGCAGAACTGTAAGGGCAGCCCGCCGCACTCAGAACGCCCAAGGGACCAAAGGCGCCCCGAGCCAACTAAGCCAATCGCAGCAAGGGGCAGAAGAAAATAAGCAAGCAGGAAGTAGAAAAGTCCTCCAACGCCCCCTATTGACAGAGTCTAATATCGATCCAGCTGCTAAAGGAGAAAATGTGGTTTTGCAGCAGCCCAGGTATCACAAAGTAGGGAGAAGGGCGGACTTGGAGCCAAGAGTCTATAAATTAATGACTGTGACATTGATATTCATCTCAACTGAAATGACAGGGGAAAGGGAAGCCAGACAAGAAACAGGATAAGCTTGGAATTGCAAGTAAGAGGTACTGTCCACCAAGCAGAGCCAAAAAAAAAACTTCTCTGTACTTAAGTAACTAGGAGGCTATCAGAGATATCTGGGTTTTTTCTTTTGCTTTTGGCAAGACTAATCTGCATTTCCAGCAGTAATTGTAGTAGTTACCCTTGCGGGATGGGCTACTGACTGGGAACACAAGAGAGACTTGTAAAATCCTGGAAACATCCTCTGTATTGATCTCGTGTGGACATAGGTAAAAATTAGGCTGTGCAGTTAAGATTTGTGCACTTTACTATGTGTATGTTATATCTTAATTTTTAAGTGTTTGTAAAAAATACCATTTGTTTCTAAGTTTAGAAGTAAATATTTTACCTCCACTGAGTAAATCGAGAAAATAAAGAAAGGAGGACTTCTGGTTTCTGCTGTGATAAGCCATATTATTTGGAATAATTCTTAAGAAAACAACTGCAAATCTTAGATAAGATACTGCTTTTAAAATTTCATTAAAGCATCAGAAAGCTGACAAGATTGTAAGAATCAGGTGAAAATGTAAGAGAAATCAAGAAGGCAAAGAGGTAAGTGGAATGCTTTTTGCTGCTTTTGCCCTAGAACTGTTCTGCAAATCACTAAGCCAAGTTGCAAAATCAGACTTTCATTTTGAAAGCCAAAGGTGAAGAGTCCAATAGGAAACCCTCGTCATGTTAAACTGGGACAAGACTGAACCAGAAGTAAATTTGGCAATGCTTGTAGGAGATTGCAGTAATGTTTGCCTTGACTCAGAAAGAACAGGGGATAAGAATAGAAAACTTTAAAAGAAGTTTCTTCCACAGATTAACCATGCAGGATTACTGCCCAAATTCACATTACTGGGCTATCTACAAAAACTTCAAGTCATGAATATGGTTGAGTGCCATCAGATACTGGACTTGGTTCCCTTAAGCCCCAAGCAACATAATAGCAAACCCTCACTGGAGGGAGTTGCCTTCATCTTAAACCATCAGGGAATCCCACAAATAAATGATCAGGGGCACCAAACAGTGCCCAGTTAAAGATAACCAAGCGCACAAGGAAATAAGGCACCATGAACAAGAAATAGCAGAAACTGACTTCAGACGTTGTGGTCATTTGGTGCATATTATTAGGAAAAAAACTATGCTCATTTTCTTTAAAGAAATAACAGATAAATTTTAAATTACCTCTAAAAAAGGAAATTATAAAAAAAGACATAGTAAATAATAAAAAGAGCCTCTAGAAATTGGAAATGTAATAACTAAAATAAAAAGTTCAAACAGTCATTAGGCATAGTAAAAGAAAGACTTACTGGATAAAACAGTAGTTGGCAAACTATATAGCCCATGGGCAAAATCTGGCCCCTGCTTGGTTTTTTGTTTTGTTCTGTTTTATGTTTTAGATTTTTTTTTTACTTATTAATTTCTTTTTTAAAAATTGGAGTCTAATTAATAAATAATCTTATATTGGTTTAAAAGATTCAACACAGTGGTTCAACAGTTCCCCATATTAAATCCTCAGCCCACTAGTGCAGTTAGTATTTGTCAACACAGACAGATGTTACAGAATCGATTATATTCTCCATGTTGCACTACCATCCCTGTGACCAACACATATTATGATTGAGAATTTTTGTGTCCTTTTATTTCCCTCACCCTCTCCACCCACCCATTCCAATCACTCCCCCATGGTAACCACCAGTTCTCAGTGTCTATGAGTCTACTACTGTTTTGTTCATTTTGTTTGTTTTTAGATTCCACAAGTAGATGAAATCATATGTCTTTCTCCACTTGGCTTATTTCACTTAGCATAATATCCTTTAGGTCCATCCATGCTGTCACAAATGGCAGGATTTCTTTCCATTGTGTATATGTACCACATCTTCTTATTCATTTATTGATAGACAGATTGCTTCCATAGCTTGACTATTGTATATAATTTGGTGATAAACGTAGGGGTGAATGTATCTTTTCAAAACAGGGATTTTGTTTTCTTCGGTTAAATTCCTTGGGATGAAATTACTGGCCTGTATGGCTTTTCTATTTTTAGTTTTTTGAGGAACCTCCATACTGCTTTCCACAGTACCTGCACCAACTTACATTCCCACCAACAGCATAGAAGGGTTCCCTTTCCTCCACATCCTCACTGACACTTATTATTTATCTTCTGGATAGTGACCATTCTAACTGCTGATATCTCAATATGGTTTTGATTTGCATCTCCTTCATGATTAGTGATGTGGAGCATCTTTTCATGTGCCTGTTGGCCATCTGTATTTCTTCTTTGGAAAAATGTCTGTTCAGGTCCTCCACCCATTTTTTCATCAGGTTATTTGTTTTTTGGGTGTTGAAGCATATAAGTTCTTTATATATTTTGGTTGTTAACCCCTTACTGGATAAATTGTTTATGAATATATTCTCCCATACTGTAGGTTGCCTTTTTGTTCTGCTGACTGTGCCCTTTGCTGTATAGAAGCTTTTTAATTTGATATAGTCCCAGGCCCTATTTTTGAAAACACAGTTTTACTGTAAATAGCCATGCCCATTCCTTTACTTACAGTCTATGGCTACCTTTGTGCTAAAATTGCAGAGTTGAGAAGTTGTGGCAGACACTGCATGGCCTATAAAGCCTAAATTAATTACTATTTGACCTTTTACAGAAAAAGTTTGTTGACTCCTCGGCTACAATAAACATCAGAAGAATTTATCTAGAATTTAACACAGAGACCAAAACATAGAAAATATGGAAGAAAGTTTAAGAGAGGTGGAGTATTGAGTAAGAAGAGCCAACATACATTAATTATAGCTTTAGAAGGAAAGGATAGAGAATGGAATAAAAATACTATTTAAAGAAATAGTGGCTGAAAATCTTCCAGATCAGTTGAAAGATGATAATCCACAGAATCCAAAAGGTCAGTGAATCCTAATCAGGATAAATAAAAAGAAATTTGAAGCAGTCACATTATAGCAAAACTCCAGAAAACTGAAAACAAAAAGGAAATCTGAAAAACAGGCAAAGAAAAAGAAGAAAGATTTCAAAGAAGTAATAGGTAGACTGACAGATGACTTTTCAACAAACAAACAAAACCTGGAAGGCAGGTTCTCAATGAATATTTTTAATGTGCTGAAATAGAATAACTGCCAAGCTAAACTTCTATACCCATTGAAAATTTTCTTCAAGATTAAAGACAAATAAAAACTGGGAGAATGAGTTTCTTGAAATCCTGCACTAAAGTAAATACTAAAGTGAATTCTTCAGACAGAAGAAAAGTGATCCCAAAGGAAGGCCACAGATGCAAAAAAGGACTGAAGGCTAATGAAATGGTAAATAGATGGGTAAATCTAAATTAATACTAACTACATGAAACAATATAATAATGTCTTGTGAGAAGTATCTGCCTTAGCTTGGCAGCCATAATGAAATACCACAGACTGGGTGGTTTAAACTACAGAAGTTTATTTCTCACAGTTCTGGAGGCTGGAAGTCTGAGATCAGGGTGCCAGCATAGTCAGGTTCTGGTGAGGGCCCTCTTCTTGGCTTGCAGACAGCTGCCTTCTTGTTACATGCTCATGTGGCAAAGAAAGGAAGCTCTGGTGTCTCTTGCTCTTTCTATAAGAGTATTAATCACATCATGGGGCTCAACCCTTACGACCTCATCTAAACCTAAGTACCTCTGAAGGTCCCATTTCCTAATGCCATCACATTGGGAGTTAGGGCTTCAACATATGAAATTTGGGAGGACACAAAACATTCAGTATATGATATATACATACTTGAGAGACATATGTGAAAGAGAGAGAATAAAAATATACAAAACAATGACATTTAAGTGGATGACCATATTATTTTATATAGTTTGAGAGTGAATGGAGGGATATTAATAGTTTCACAGGGACAACAGACATAAACCAGGACTTTGCTGGGCAAACTGGAGCATGTTACCACCCTGAATATAAATCAGGAGGTGGGTAAGTAGAGTTAAAGTGTCCTAAAGTCTATGTACTTTCAGGAAAAAGGAAGAAGTATGACATATTTTTGTTGGTGTTCTAAAAGACGTATTTATTTAAATTTCACTTTCTGTTTTTGTTTTTATATATAAATATATTAAACAGTCATTAATATCATTAGCAATCAGGGAAATGCAAATTAGGGCCACAGTAGGATACCACTACAAATCCACCACATTAACAAAAATTTCAATTTGCAGTCTTTTAAATGAATACCAATTATACCCAATAAAAAAGACTGAGAATATCAGCTTTTGATAATAATGCAGAGTATAGGAGCTCTCATACACTGCTGGTGGGAGTATAAATTGGTACAACGCTTTAGGAAACAATTTGACATTATCTAATGAAGTTGAAGATAAACATAGCCTAAGGCCCAGCAGTTCTACTCCTATGCAAACATCCTGGAAAAACTTGTGCATGCAGATGGTAAACAAGATAAACGTTTTAAGAGTGTTCAAGGCAACATGATTTGTAATAGCCCCTAAGTGAAAAACTCAAGTCCATCTATAGTAAAATGGAAATATATATTGTGGCATATTCATCCAATGGAATATACTCTATAGCAATGAAAATACACAGCTACATACTGTGACATGGATAAAATCTCAAAAACATAATGTTAAGCACAAGAAAAGAGAGCAAAGATAAGAGAGCATGAGGACTTGTTATTAGGAGTTAGAAGTTACCACCTGCGTTCGGAAAGGTGGAGGGTCATGGTTAAGGAAGTTGCATGCGGAGAACTTCTGTAAGGTTCTTTTTTATTGACATGGGTGATAGTTACCCATATTTGGTTTTGTTTTTGGCTTTAAAATAGAAAGTACATATATTTGATATACATTTCTGAACATAGGTATATTTCATAATTTTTAAAACTAAATATGGGAAAACAAAAAAGAAATATTATCTATAATCCACCACTTGGGAATACACATTATTTACATTTTAATGGATTTCCTTCCAATTTTTTTCTCTTCCTGAGTATAAATGCCTTTCTTGTCTTGTGTATTTTTACAAAACTGAGATCATACTGCAAAAGTTGTAACATCGAGATCAAAACTCTTTTTTTCCATTATTAGTATTTTGCCCTCAGCTCATTGGAATTCTTTGAAAGACCAATGTCTTATAGTGGTTACAGGCATAAGACATGGTATGGGAGGCTGGGCAATTGGCAAAGTATTGGAGAAGGCAGTTTATTTTGCTCTTTCAAGAACCTTAGAACACCTAATGTCTTTGAGAATGAGTACGACCAACACATGTGCATTTGGGTTAAATAAGACTTTGTGGGCAGACCTACCTAATCACTGACCAACCAAACTATGCTGAAAGCTGGTGCATTTGGAAGCAGTGAAAAGTTAATTGAGGGAGGAGCATTGGATATGTACGTAGGAGGTGGCAGAAAATTACTCTGAAGTGGTACATAGGGAAGGATTTTAAAGGGTTTTCCAGTGTCAGTAATATTGGATTTGGATTTAACCTGTAGGTAGCAGGTAGCCAAGAGAGGCTTTTTCTTTCCTTTTTAAAAAATTTGAGTAGACTTTTTATTTTAAAATAATTTCAGATCTACACAAAATTTGTGAAGATAAGCACAGAGGGTTCCCATATACCCCAGACCCTGTTTCCTCTGTTGCTAACATCTTACCGTTGGTATGGTACATGTGTCACAATGAATGAACCAATATTGATACATTATTATTAACTGAAGCCCATAGTTGATTTACATTTCCTTAGTTTTCACCCAATGTCTTTTTTCTATTCCAAGATCTCATATCACATGTAGTTGTCACGTCTCCTTAGGCCCCACTTGGCTGTGACAAGTTTCTCAGACTGCCTGTGTTTTTGATGACCTTGACAGTTTTGAGGAGGACTGTCAGGTATTTTATAGAATGTCCCTCTATTGGAACTTGTCTTGTGTTTTTTCATGATCAGATGGGGTGGAGGTTTATATGTTTCTGTGAAGAAGACCACAGAGAGGGAATGCCATTATTATCACATATTAAGGGAACAGGCTATCAACATGACTTATCGCTGGTGATGTTGACCTTGACCACCTGGCTGAGATAGTGTTTGTCAGGTTTCTCCACTCCCCTCACCCCAATCCCCCCACAATTTCCATACTCTGCTGTTTGGAAAGAAGTCATTAAGTGCAGCCCACACTCCAGAAGGATGTGTGTGTGTGTGTGTGTGTGTGTGTGTGTGTGTGTGTGTGTGTTAAGCTCCACCACCTTGACAGTGGGATGTCTGCATAAATTATTTGGAATTCTTCTGCATGGGAGATTTGTCTCTTCTCCAGGGAAGGTTTTTAAGCAAGGAAATTGGACTGTCAGATTTGATTTTGGGGGGGAAACTGACAGCAGTGTGAAGAATGGGCTAGGGTAGGAAAAGCGAGGTAACCAAAAGATCAGATAAGATACTCTTGGGACAAACTAGACTGAAATAAAGAACTGGACAAGGTAATGGCCTTGAGCAGCAGAGAAGAGAGTCCTACAGGATTTGTAGGGGATGGGAAGGAGGAGACAGAATGCCAGTAGTGGAGGAGATAATGAGGCCATATTCAGTTTGATTGAAACATCAAGAGGGAGGTATCAAATAGCCCAGAATTTTTAGTGAAGAGCTTTGATAATAGCTGGAGTTAAAATGTGGGCAGTTGTAAGCTGGCATCTAGAAGGTGAAGTCACAGGAAGAGCTGGGATCATCCAAGAACACGCAGCTGAAGAAGAAAGGAGGAATAAAGGAAGAAATTCTGGGAACACCAATTATGTGGAGCAATATATAACAAGTACCAAATCAGTAGATGAATAATTTTGAAACATTCATGCATTTGCCTGCACCAGTTAGAGAAATGGCTAATAATCAAGAACATATTTTGGTTTTGGTACTGCTTTCTCTTTATGTAATTTAGAAACTTTTTATGTAGATACTACAAAGAGACATAGTTCATCCAGAAATGTATGAAGCATGCCAGTGTAATTTTTGTATGTATTTTAGAGTACCAGTAAAAAAAAAAATTTTTAACCCCCAAATCTTCTTTTTTTTCCAGATTAAAATAAATACTATTTTTTTAAAGCAGGAATTAAAGAAAATACAAAGTTGAAGGTTTAAGGGTAGACTTCGCTTTTTATTCTTTTAACATTTTAAATTGTGCAATATTTAAGACATTCAAGACAGATGAATTAGAAATGGTAAGAATGATCATTTTTGCCTTTTTCCCCTATTGAAAGAAAAGTTTTCAGTTTCACATTAAGATGCCATTTGCTTTGAATTTGTTTTTGTACTTTACCTTAACTAAATCTCTGGAAAGTAGAAGATATTGCAGAAAAAATGTCATATCATGGAAAACAACATTGGACTAGTTGTCAGAAATCCCAGGATCCATTTCTGATTCTCTTATTAATTGAGCAATCTTATGGCACTTGGCATTTCTGGGTCTCTGTTTCCTCATTGATAAAAAAAGGGGGTGGGGATTTACTTTCCCATCAAAAGACAGTTGAAAGGCTGAACAGAAATGAATGAAACTACTTAAGAAATGCAAAACTACAAAAACAAGACATTGTTATTATTGAAAAAATTCTGGGAGCATATGAAGGAAAAGAATGAGGACTGCACTATCAAGAAGAGAAAGATAAGAAAATCTCAATCTTTAATATTCATTCATTCAATTTATTGAGCACAGCTATCACAGAATATTGTTTGGTGCTGAGGAACTCAGAGCTTTGAAAGGAAGGTGAGCAAGTAAAATGATACAGAGGTCCACTTCAGCATTTTATTTAAAAAAATAATAACAATAATAATAAAGGGAGAAATGTGGGATTCACATATAAATCAAGTATAAAAATCAAACGAATATTCATATTTGACCTGATTGTTTATAGGTCATAATGCGTGATCAAAACCGAAAGTTTCTGTGATGACTGCCCTTGTACTGTTCACCATGTAAGAACTTATTCACTATGTAAGAATTTGTTCATGTAAGAACTTGTTCGTTATGCTTCAGAAGATTGGAGACTGACGAGAATTAGGCTGGGGGTGGATTAGTGATTGTGCATTGAGCATTGACTCCCCTATACAGAATTTTATTGTTGTTAACAACCATTTGATCAATAAATATGAGAGATGCCCTCTCAAAATAAAATAAAATAAAATAAAAATAAACCTAATCCCCAAAACAAAAAAACAAAAAAAACAAAAAAAAATGATACACCTACTCTGAGAACAGTGACCAATTCTGCCTGGGAAAATAAAAGTAGGCTTCTCAGAGGAGGTGATATTTGCACTAAGGAGGTGACATTTGCACTGGATCTTGATAGATGAATTGGGGTTTGCAGGCAAGAAAATTTCAGGAAAGAGAAGAAGTCACTACAGCCCCTAGAAAGGACTGAGGGGGAAAATGTACAACTATATCACAGAGTTCTATAAGGGAGGGCAAGGTGAGTTTGGGGATTTGTGAGATATTCAATGAACATGCAAATGACTTGTCTCATTGGTATGCCAATGGGTGCTTTTTTTTTAAGCTCCTAAAACAACTGAAGTCTGATCAGTTTCAAATTCTGTATATGTGGCAGACTCCAGATTTGAAAGATTTCTGACAAAGGTTTTTTTTATATCTAATTTCTGTTGCAATTTTTCACATTTTAAGAAATCTTTATCTTACTTTGAAAGGTAAGGATTTTGAGTGGTAAAAACTTTCAATACTCACATCTTGATTACATTAATGACATGTTTTTTTTTTGCAAATTAAAAGATGTTTTATTTCATTTTTCCAGTTAAAAAGAAATGCATTAGGCAAGTCATAGCAATCAAGCCACCCCTCTTTTCCTAGCTACAAAGTTACCTTCACATAAAGCTTTCATTCATGCAGAACTCCATGATATATTTGTACAATTTTTTCCTTCAGTCTTTTATAAGGGCTATAATGACTTTTTCCTCTCTTGCCTGAAATTTTCTCACCTGCAAACTCCATTTCATACAGACGCCTTAATGGTCTGGGAGCACTAAAAACATTTTTCTAAAAGCAACCCAAAAGTTGCTCAAAAGTCAGACATTCTCCTCTGTGTTCTTTTGTTCCTTAAATTCGAAGAGTGGGGAAGAGTTTGCTCACCTGTCAGAATAAAAGCAAAGCTAACACTTAAGTGGCATCCAATAAAAACAAAAAGTCTGAGATAGACCCAATATCAAAAAGAAACAAATACTATTTGAAATTCACCAGAATCTAGACCCTATGAAAAGAGCTGGCTGGTGGAAAGTGTCCCATGATCCACCAGTATGGTGTGATTTAAGACAGACTGATGTTAAGATGACAATCTTTTCTCAACCTAAAATGTAAAGGGAAATTTCCAGTAAACCTGGGAACTGTAACATATGCACTGGGATTTTGTAATGACAAATACAAGCAAACAGAGAGTGGACCTTATAGATTTTGTGACAAAAGAAGAGGTTTGAATCTCAGAACTAGAACTTAATAGTACCCAATTAGAACCAGATATCAAATGTTCTCCAAAGCTATATAAATGAAATGGTGTGGTACTGATGAAGAAACCAAGCTGGTGAAATGGAACAGGGAGTTTGGAGATAGACTTGTGTATATGAGAAGTTGGTGTATGATGGCCAAAGGACAGCCTGGTCAGTTCGAAGTGCTGAAATAATTGGCTGTCCGTTAGGGAAGACAGATCCATACTTCACATGATAAACAAAAGAGAATTCCAAATGGATTAAGGATGTAATTGTAAAAAAAAGCCTCTCAAAGCATTAAGAAAATATATATAGGAACATGTTATAAACCTGATGCAGAGTCGGTCATTCTGAGCAAGAAAAAAGTTCACAAACCATCAGGGGAAATATTGATAATTTTGACTAAGTAAAACCTTCTGTCCCATTCTAAAAGACACTACAAGTTTAAAGACAGGCAGTAGACTAGTAGAAAGTATTTGTAACATATATTACAGTCTAAGGATCAATATCCATAATATATAAAGAAACAGACTTTATTAAGAAAAAAAGAGAAAGAACTATTGTGCATCAATGACTTACACACAAACTTTATCCTCATCCCAGGCCTCTCCTGTGAACGCCAGACATCTATATTCACCCTCTACTTGATATCTCTTGGATGACGCAAAGGCTCTTCAAAATCATCAGGCCCCAAACTGAATCTATGATCTTCCCACACATATCCAGTCCTCTCCAACATTCTTTTCCTCTGTGAAAAAATCATCTACCATTTTTTATTTTTTCAGTTGGGATTCACAGAAGCAATTGGTTATGCCAATACACTGGGAATCGCCTCTATCAAATGATTCCCAGAAATCAATGTGCCAGATTGGTAGATCAGTGCACCAGAAAGCTGTGAGTTAACCCTGGCAGCTCCTTCTCTGTCATCCATCATGTCCAATCCTTCACCAAGCCCTATCAGTAGCAACTCCTTAATAGCTCTTGAGTTCATCTATTTCACCCCATCTCCATTACCACCTCCCTTATCCAAGCCACTTGGCTTGGGCTACTGCCACAGCTTCTTAACTAGTCTGCCTATGTCCACTCTGTCCTCTTATATTCTGTTCTCATCATATTCTAAGTGATCTATTTCAAAGCAAATCTCCTAGCACTCAGACTGTGGTCTTTAAATGCCATTCTCCATTAAAAGGAATGAGGGATTCTTGGAGAAATGGCTGATTCCAGGTCTGGGGCATGAAATGCATGAAATGAACCTTTTCTGCCAGGCAACAAGGAAGCTATCAAAGACTAATGAATTGTGCATAAACACAGAGAACGGACTGCTGGTTGCCACACGGGTGGGGGTTGGGGAATGGATTAAATACACGAAGGGGATAAAGAGATACATACTTCAAATTATAAAATAAATTAGTCACAGGGATGGAAGTACCACACAGACAATACAGCCAATAATACTGTAATATTTTTGTATGTTGACAGATGGTAACTACACTTATCATGGTGAGCACTTAGTAATGTAAATAATTGTCTAATCACTATGTTGTACATCTGAAACCAGTATTATATTGTATATCAACTATATTTCAATAAATTTTTTTAAAAAATCCAAAGTCTTGCATGAAATAAAGATCTAATGAAACAAAACAAAACAAAAAGACTAATGAGCTATGTCAAAGGGAAACAGGGACCACCCTGAGGGGCTAAAGCCTAAAATGGGACAATTTGGGCATTAAAAAAAAATGACAGAATGGATTAAACACATGGAGTATATAAAAATCCATGGGTTCAAATTATAATATAAAAAGAGAATGCCCAAACAAACAGATTTACTGGTTGCAATTGGAAGTAGCTAAATCATCAATACCTTACTATGAAATCTGGTAATGAAGAGGAAAGAATTAGCCTTTATTAAAGAAGATCTCCTTTTAGGATTGCCAGACAATCCTAGTAGATGGAAAAGAATTCCAGCTAATAAGCATAGGAGGAATGATAGAATTATAAAATCACCATTTTTGACACTCCCACTGAAATAACCGATACAGATACTAACTATCAAAGGAGGTTGAAGCCATGAAAGGAAAGGCTGCCATGGAACTGACATTATCAGGGTGCCAGAGTGTTATCCCACTGATTACTTCCTGTTTATAAAGGACAAACATTTTTTTATGACTCTTGATGTGATCAACGTGAAGTATACAGAGTTGCCTATGAAGTATTGTATTCTCCAAACCATTGAAATGGAATCCAATCCAACCTTTAGCTTCAACTTCTACCTTAGAGGAAGTACAGTGGATAAAGGAACAAGTGAAACATCCTCATGAGGAAGCAATTAGATTAATTTCAGAAGGTGAATTATTCCACAGGACAACTAATCTGGTTTCTTCCAAAAGTCAATGGCATGAAACAAGGAGAGGGCCGGATTGTAAAGTTAAAGAGATTTAAGAGACCTAATAAACACAATGTGTGGACCTTGTTTAGATCTTAATTCAAACAAACCAACTGTTAAAAAAAAAAAGAGGGATTTTTGAGACTGCTGGGGAATTTGAATATGGAGTAGGTATTAGATGATATTTAGGAATTATTGTTAATTCATTTGGATGTGCTAATGGTATTGTGGTTAGGCAAGAAAGCGTTCTTATTTATTAGATATGCACGCTGAAGTTTTTAGAGCTAAGACGTCAATGTCTGGGATTTATTTTAAAACATTTCAATTTTAAGAAGAGAAAGAAGAAAAAATGGGATAGGTGAACAAGTATGGCAAATGTTATTAGCTGTTTGGGGAGATGGCAGTTTGTTATATTTATTCTCTATGCTTTTGAACATGTTGCAATTTTAAACTTTAAACTATTTCTTTAAATATGCACAAATACATGTCTAATTCTGTCAATTCCCTACCTAGAATCCCTCCATGGCTTCCCATTGTTCTTCAGGTAAAGACAAAAGTACTTACTGTGGTTTTTAAGGTCCTCTATGAGCTGAACCCTTCCTTCTCCAAGGTCATCTCGCACCACAACCCTTGCTTTTTAGAAATTAAAAATTCAATTGGAGAAATGGAGACATTCGGCACCACATACCATTTTAATTTTGCAAGACTACCTTATAGGAATTGGTTACACTCTCTGTGGCCCTGGGCCATTCATTTTAGCAGCTGCCACTGAATGTGCAGTGGTGTCTGTTGATAGGTGTCCAGTGGTTAGGCACCTCCAATGTGCACAATGAAAGGTGTATGAAAAGCCCACATTTTCACTTATGCAATTTGACAAACTAAAATTATTTTTTAGAAGAATGGATGTCTTGACGATTCCTCTTTGAAAGGTATTTCTAGTCCCTTCCATTGCCATCTGCCACTGCCCAAATCTAGGCCATCATTGCCTTGCCCCTGGCCCATGGCAGCAGCCTCCCAGCTGGTCTCTCAACTTCCGGTTTCCTCCCCGGTGAATCATTTTCCATATGGCAGCCAGAGTGAATTTCTACCATGCGAATGTAATCATGTCACTGCTCTGCTTCTGTGGCTTGCTGTTGCTCCTTAGAGAAATGCTGACCTCCTTAGCAGGCTTGGAAAGCCCTTCAAGGCTTCGTTCTCTCTTTCCAACCTCATCTCTCCCCACTGTCCCCGTCCTTCCCCACTCTTCACCTCAGAGGCTCTAGACAAACTGAATTTCTGTCACTTGCTCAGAGAAGCTCTCTCTCCCTCACCGCTGAGCCTTTGACCATGCTCTTCGCTCTGCCTGGAGGGCTCTTCCCACCACTCTACCAGGCTGACGCCTGACTCAGCCTTCCGCTGTCATCGTAAATGTTGCTCCTCTGGTTGTTCTTGTGCTTTCGGAATATCCTCTATTTAGCATTTACTGTGCTGGATTGTCGTTTCTTGCTTAGTTACGGCAAACTCCACAAAGGCAGGTCAGTCTCGCTTCAGTTGTATCCTCAGCATCTGGTGCAAAGCCTGGGAAATGTTAACTTGATAAATACCTGTTGAATGAATAAATGAAAGAATGCTCTTTGAAAATAGCCTCCTGCACAGCTTACCTGATCCCGCATTCTTCTCTAATTCTTGCTAGACTTATCTTTCTAAAACACCACTGTTGTCACGCCAAAAACATTTAATTGCTCCATTTCCTACAGATCAAGTACAAAAGTTTTCAAGGTCCTCCATATTTTTTTCCTATGCTGTATATCCAACTTTGTATTGTGAGAAAGATATATTTTTTCTCCAGAAATGATATATAGTTTTTTGTCGTGTGTGTGTGTGTGTTTTCCAAGAAAATAATTAAATCTCCAAGAGCTCCCCACTAGCTACCATTTTTAGGCTGTGCAAGGGGCAGGACAGCCATAGAGCCGTGGGTCCTCTGGGTGGCCTAGAGTAGCTGAAGTGGGAAAGAGGAACGCCTAGGGGTCACTTTTGCCTGGGAGGCCAGACAGCACAGTGCAGTGAAGGAGAAAGTGAAGTGCAGGGACTGCTACTCTAATGACTGGACGCACGGCTAAAATATAGTTTCCTTGGTTACAGTGGCCTCTTGACACACACCAGGTTGACTAGACCCCAGATCTTGGGTGCAAAAGTCCCCATATCTTCAGGATTGTACTTGCCAGCAGTTAACACTGAGGCAGCAGGAAGATGGCTCCTACCACCCTTCCACCTGGGTGGAATTTTTAGCTTTTTAGGCCCTGTGGTGCAGTATACACTTGCCAAGGAGGTTGATATGCACACCCAGTGCCAATCACCCCTACCAGTCAGAGTGCTGTGGGAGGAACAGAGAGCACAAGTGGGAACTCACAGTGGCAGCAGCACAGCCAAAAGCTAATGACTTTGATCCTTCTTTGAACTCCCCAAAGAAGGTGCTCACGTCTCTGACAGTAACCTGGTTGTCATAAGACGATGTAGGTTTCCTAGCCAATCATTCTGTAACACCTTCTCCGCTGACAGATAGTAACCGCACTAGAGGGGGTGAGGATTTAATAACGTGGGTAACTCTTGAACTACTGTGTTGTATGTTTGAAGCCAATATAAGATTGTGTATCAACGATACTTTAATTTAAAAAAAAGATGTATATTTCCATCATTGAAGCTTTTGAACGCAGTGTACTAACTCATAAAATGAGATCGTTAGGCTAGACTTCTATGACTTTAGAAATAGTCAAACTCAATAATTACATTGAAGTAAGAACAGCATATTCATTTAGATGACAGTGGGAATATTTTGATCTGAAGCATATCAAGTTCCCATGCTTTCAAGAACATATAGCATCTGTAATTGGACTAATAATGTATCGCCCAAGAAACAGTTGTAGCAAATGGATAAAAATTTTTCCCATCAGCATACTGATTCAGTGCTTACGTTTAGCATATCAAATGTTTACATGTTGTATGTAAATAGTTGCTTCTAAAGGATGGAGTGCAGCCTCTCCTCTCAGCAGTCTTGTCTACACAATTAATTTGTTTAACAGGCTTTTCATTATAGAAAATACGATATGCGTTAGCTGAACCACAAAGTCAGTGTTACTGGTACAGTTATTAAGGAGGTTTAATTGCAATTATTAGATGCGGCAGCAGCTATGGTGATCACTTGAGAAAATATTATTATATCGCTGTATCCAAAAACCAGCCACCTGTATTGCCTCTGAATTTTCTAGTGAATAATGGGTTACATGAAGCAATCTGTGTCCTGTCTCTCATTAAATGTAATTTTATTTTATTTTCAGTTTAGAGCAAACTGAATGCAAACCCAAAGCAGAGTCAGCCACAAAAGATAAACAGCACACATTTGGCCACAGGGAAGAAGTCATGAAAAAGCTTCAGCATCGGTGAGATAAGGTCCTTAAGGCCCAGATGATCCAAACACTGAAATTTGTGGTGTATAATTTGATGTTTAAAAAGATCCCCTTGAGCACATGAGCCTGGGCCTGCCCACCTACCATGTGTAGTGTCTATGTATTGGGCATATGGGCTTCAGCCCTCTCTCCTTTGCCTGCTGCTGTTCTGCTAGGTTCGTGCCTCTCACTACCATTTCCTTTGTCATTGTCACATGGTTGTGATAATTTTAAAGGAGTTCAATTACTGTGAAATCTGAATTTTTAAGCTCTGGACGTTTTGACGTGTGCTCTATCACTATGTCATTAGTGGGAAGCCATGAAAGGAGAGGTAGAATCTGCTTCTATGTTCCGTGTCCACATACAACAAATAAATCAGTGAGCAGCACGAGCTCTTGTCTCTGTGACTGTGCCATCTGGGTTTTTGTCTCTGTAACATCCAGGCACCTGTGCCCTGCAGTTCTAACATTCTGTTCCCTAGCACTTGGGATAGAGTACTTTCAAAGGTGGTTTGGTGAGAAGCAAGATATTAGACCTGCAGATCTTCCATCAGTGAGGGCAACATTTTCTGGAAATAGTCCCCCTAGACAATATGAATTTTAATGCCCCAAATCTAGTTTTCTACACCATGGAATTGCCTGCAAACACTCAGGGAAACGTAAGCATGATGTGTGCACGAAGCCGTCAGGGCCTGGCTTACCTTAGGAATATCAAGGCAAAAAGGTGGGAGAAGGAACACAAAGTGGGAGTTTTAATTAGATGAGCCTTGTCATTAATATAACATTGAAATGGAATTCACAAAAGAGATTGGCCAGCAGAGATTATATCCACTGAGATTTCAAGCTGCTGAAGTAGATTTTAATTACATTCCTGAAATAGAAGCCTACAAACAGGATTTGAATAGATGGCTTAGATAAATCTTTGCTTCATTAACAAGTTTTACTAGAAATACTCTCAGCCTATCAAAATTTGAAGGTGATCACAGCAAGGTAATAAAGAGGCATTCAAGAGAGGATTGTCCTGAAAGGGATCCAAGACCAGTGTGTTAATACAATTTAAAGGTTTTTCTTTTTTTTAAGGGAGAGTAGATGCCTCAAAAGTTTATGCTGTTTTTGGTAAGGAAGCATAAGGACTACTTTTTTTTTCTTTTTCATTCTTTAGAACTTTCAGGTCAAGTTTTCTTTCAAGTTCTTCTTATCGCTTTCGCTTGCCAAGTAAGAGTGAATTTCTGCATTTATGTTATATAGGAATAGTGAAACAGTCCATCTAATCTCTTAGCCTCTGCCATTTCTACATCTTTTATATTGCCTGTCATGGACTGGACAGCTGTACATAGCTGTTTAGATAATAATACTGTGTTAGTTTCCTATGGCTGCTATAACAAAGTATCACAAACCAGGTGACTTAAAACAACAGATATTGATTCTCTTACAGTTCTGGAAGCCAGACACTGGAAATCAGTTTCTCTGGGCTGGAATCAAAATGTCGACAAGGCCATGCTCCCTCAGAGGCTCTAGAGGAGAATCTGTTCCTTGGCTTTTCTTCCTTCTGGTGGCTGCCAGCTTCCTTAGCTCATGGCACCATCACTGCAACCTCTGCCTGTGGTCACATTGCCTTCTCCTCTTCCATGTATGTAACCTCCCTCAGCCTCCCTCTCATAAGGACCTTTGTGATTCCATTTAGGGCTAAGCCAGAGAATCCAGGATCATCTCCCCATCCCAAATTCCTTAGCTTAATCACATCTGGAAAGTCTTTTCCATATAAGGCAGTATTCCCAGGAATACTAAGCTAAGGAATTGTATCTGATATATTCAGGGGACATTATATAGTATACTACAAATATAAACAATACCAACAGCAACATATATTGGGATTCATCACATGGGAGGTACTGGGATAAGCACATATCTTCATTTAATCTTCATCATCACCCGTAAAGGTGGATAGAACTGTTACCCCATTTTACAAATGAGTAAGCTGAATCTTAGAGAGGTTACTTGCCCATGGTCACACAGCTGGCAAGCCCCATCTCTTGCTAATGGAAAATCAGGACCAAGAATAGTGTAGTACACTTGATCACTAATCCTCTAGAAGTAGTCATAACCAGATCCAAGGCCCAGTCCATCACTGAACTTCAGACCCACCAGAGTGGGCTTGAAGGCCTGGCAGGTGACTGAACTCCTACCTAGGGTGGTATTGGACAGCATCCTTTCAAGGACCAATAAGATCTTCATTTTTCCCATATTAGCACCCCAGCTTTCCTTTGGGAAAACTGCCACTTGTCCCATTTGGTTTGATTCTCGTTCAGGTTGGGCTTCCAATTGTATCGCCCGGTTTTCCAGACCACAGAAGTTGGCATATGTGCTAGTCATCTATGGCCGCACAACAAACATCCTCAAAACTTAGCTTACCACAGTAAACATGTATTATCTCATGATGTCTATGGATCAGGAATTCAGAAGTGGCTTAGCTGGTGGCTGTGGCTCAGGGTGTCTCATGATGTGGCAGTCCAGATGTCAGCCAGGACTGCAGTCATCTGAAGACTTGACCAGAGTTAGAAGATCTGCTTCCGAGACAGTGCACTCACAAAGCTGGTAGCAGGCCCAGCCCCTTGCTGGCTATTGGCCAGAGGCCTAGTTTCTCAGCATCTGAGCCTGTCCTCAGAACATGCAGCTGGCTTCCTCCCAGAGAGAATGATCTGAAAGAAAGACGAAGAAGAAGCTACAGGGCCTTTTATGACCTGGTATCAAAGGTCATATACCATCTGCCTTTTTCTTTGGTCACACAGACCAGACTGATGCAACTTGGGGGGACATTACACAAGGGCATTAATACCAAGAGGCAGGGATGAGTGGGGCCATCTTAGAGGCAGGTTACTGCCTTGACTCCTCTACCCCATTGCCTTGACTACTGATTTGTTCCAAGGATGGTCATATGACACAAATGAGGCTTTCCAGAGTTCATCTCTGAGAATCATATGTATGGGTGCTGGGAAGGAGAGCCACTCTCATTTTCCTTGGATCTCAAGCTGCAATGCTACAAGCCTGAAGATTTTTCTGGTCATGTTCCCAGCAACATGAAGGAAGCCCATAGAAATTGGGAAAGAATGAAGCCCAACAGAGAAAGAAGCAGAGCTAAGAGTCTGAAATAGAGAAAGCCTTGCTAACATCTTGTGGGCCCCTGGACCCCCCCATGCCTGAAGGTGACCTTTGGATTTCCCAATAATATAAGCCAGTACTTTTCTCCTTCTTTGTTTAAGCCAGTTGACTTGGGTCTCCAGCTCTTGCAACTGACAGGGCCTGGTCTCAGACACAGCTTGAGGAGCCTCCTAGGAACCAACTCATCCTACAGGAGCAGAGAATCAAACTTGGTGCAGAGATGGACTCTTAGCTATGGGAAGAGCAACCCCTAGAAGGGATCGGCCACTCAAATCTATCTCCTGTCTTCACTCCCTTAGAACCAGGCCTAAGCCCTACAGGGAAAAGAGGAGGATTTCTTTTAAAGTGGCAAAATGACTTCATTACAAACTCTGTGAGATTTGGGGCAAAAGCAATCCCAAATGCGTGCCCCTGTGACGATGGCTCAAGCCAAGTAGAGGGACAGGCGCTTTCCCAGCTCTAGCACCAAACACAGTGGGGTCTTTGCAGGCTGGAGAAAGAACCCTAGCTCAAAACTGCAGCTGATGCTGAGGTGAGAAGGGCTTTCTGTTCGGTGCTTTGATGCAGGGTGTGGCCTGTAAATGTAGCTGCTAGATTGCTCTCCAGAACGGGGGGATAGTGGAGGCAGGGGGGTAGATGGACCCTCTCTGTTATCTGTCCTCACAGGGCACCAAGAAGCACCTCTCAGCTTACTGTCTTCCAGGGGGAAGCTTGACTTTCCAACAGCTGCCTTGTGCCCCATCTGTATTTTGTGCCGCTCAGCCCCATCCCCGGGGAGCCCTAGTTACTTATGTGTCCCTGCAAAGGTCCTGGCACAGAGCTTTGCCCCCAATAGATACTCTACTCCAAAAATATCGATGGGTTGAAGGACTTGAAGGGCAGCAGAATATACCCACCCACAAATATGCCTGTTTGGCATAAGGGTTACTTTGAGCTGGTTATTTTTAAGAAACAGCAGAAAAGAAAGAAACGCTCTAAAACCGAGGCATAAGTTACCCTTTCGTAAGAAGCATCTACATTTATAAGGGAAATCTCCATTTGTAAGGGCCTCTGCCTCTTCCCACCAGGAGAGAAGGACTCTACCTATCTGAAAACTTATCAGAGACGGTAAAGACCTAAATCTGCAGAGCAGCCATAAGCTTGTTCAGTGTGCTTTTCCTGGTGACGCGCAGAACCGGCTACCTCCTCACCCCAGTGCTCCCCACATCTTTTGTCTTTAGAGGGAAATGATATTTAAGGTAGTGACTTGGGTAGTTACTCACTTCTCCTGGGTCTTTTCCATGTATACAGGAGGTAATCGTGTTACTCAACTTCTGTATGTTTTTCTCCTGCTAATCTGTCTTTCATTACAGGGGGGCGGGGTGGGGTTTCAACCAAGAACTTAAAAGGGTGGAGGGAAAATTATTTTTCCTCCCCCAACAGCCTAGTTGAATGAAAACATCATTTCTGGCACCATCAGATAATAAATAGAAACTTTGGGTCACTGAAGTGCTCAAAGAAATTCTAATATCCTTATTTAAATGCCCCTAATGAACCTTTGGGCTTAAAAAAGTTTTAGTTATATAGAACTGCAAAAGTTTATTAGTGCTGCAAAACAAAACACACCAAGGAAACAACCTTGTTTCCCTTCCAGAGAAGGAACTGCTCTTGTAAAATACACCAAAAAAGCCTTTCAGGTGCCTGCCACGTTCCCGCAGTAGGTGGCACTGCAGGACAACTCTAAGCGCCTGTTTTCCTAGTTGCTCGGAGGAAGCAGGGAAATAAAATCAAACACTGCAGTCTTGTGCTGGATCCCGACCTTTTCACAATCTGCATCTCTTCAAGGAGCTGGGTCTAAAAGGGCCGCTGTCCAGTGCGTATGCTACGCTGGTCTATCCCGTCGATACTCAAATGTGGTCCTCGGGCCAGCAGCGCTGGCATCAGCTGACAGCTTGTTAGAAATGCAGAATCTCAGTGCCAGACTTCCTGAGACAGAATCCGCAACTTGGGCAATGCCTTCTTAGCCGATGGAAAGCTCCTGAAAAGGTTTCAGTTATGCAGAAACGCAGGTGTTCATCATGGTTACGAAACAAAGCAAAGCAAGCCAAAATAACCCTTGGTCCCTTTAAGAAAAAAACTGGTCGTAACAAAATACTCGTTAAAGGAACTTGCGGTCCCTGCTGCTCTCAGGCAGCAGATGGCACTGTGGGACAACTTTAAAGCGACTTTTCCTGGTGCTAGGAGGAAGCCTAGGAAACAGGATCAAACACAGCCATCTCCAAAATCAGATTAGGAACTCTTCTGGATGAGAAAAAATAAAATAAGCTTGCGGAGGAAGTGGTGAAAAAAGAAGACAAGGACTTTCCTCTGGAAGAGCAAAAAGAAGTCTCATTTGTAAGTAAGTGTCAGAAAGGTTTTCTGAAATGTTCTCCTAAGATCCATTGTTTAGAACTCCAGCCCTTTGAGGTACTGCTTAAAACACATGCTCCTAGGAGACAACAGGTTTCACTGTCATTAATGCCTTTCTGGGCATTAATTTGACCCCTTCCTCTGTAATAAAGTTCACTCCCTGGCAGCAAAGGAACTCCCCGACACAGGCAAGACTAGCCAGGGAGACGGAGAAGACAAAGTGTGACGCTGGGGTAGAAGCCCAGATGGGAGCCCGGAGTAGGGCCTCTGGGCACTGGTTTCCCAGTGGAGAGAACTCTGGAAGGGAAGGGAGCTCGGCTCTAAATGTGAACTGCCACTGGCCCCTTCAGAGGCATTTGCCAGTGGAGGGGCATAGAGGGGGCAGGCTGAGTCCAGATGTCCAGAGTTTGAGACAGGAGCATGCTCTTCAGCCTCAGAGGGGCCTCCCGTCAGTCTTGCTCACTTGCATATGGGTCTATTTTGTCATCACGTGGCCTTGACCTTACCCACTGTCCAGCCCTATTAAAGGAAAACCCAGTGTGGGGTTACAGATGACTGAAACTAGATTGAGGGGCATCTGAAGAACATAAAACCAATTCATTGTATATGATTTACAGAACCCAAACCATGTTGGAGACATTCTTTGAGGAAGAACAATATCCACACAGAAATTCCACTCCCAGGAGTCTCCCTAGGCAGGGTTGCCAGCTTTAGCAAAAACAAAAGCAAAACAGGACTCCCAGTTAAATTTTATTTTCACATAAACCATGAATGATTCTTTAGTAGAAATATGTCCTGTGCATTATTTAGGGCAAACTTATACTAAGAAAATATTTGACATTTTTCTGAAATTCAAATTTAACTAGGCATCCTGTACTTGATCTGGCAATCCTACCGCTGGAGAAATTTTCACACACAGGTCAAGGAAGCCCGCATGAAGATGTTTACCACAGCCCTGGTATGTAATAGAGAGAAAGCAGAAACCACCTAACAAGGCCTTGTGAGGGAGAAACTGGGGGGCTTGCGGGGGGTGGAATTTTCCTCTCTACCCTTCTAGGTTCCTGGCTGAGATCCCCTGTAATAAAAGACAGAGTAACAGAAGAAAAACAAACAGAAGTTTGATAACACACATATTTCCTGTATATATGGGAGAAAGCCAGGAAAGCTGGGTAAGTACCCCAGTGGACCCAAGCCATCCCCTTAAATAACATCTCCAGCTGAAGACAAAAGATGTTCGGTGGTGGTGGTGGTGGTGATGGTGGTCGTGGGGGCAGTTGTACAAGGTTATCAGGCAAAGCACAGTAAACAAGGTCAGGTTGTTATGCAGACTTAGGTTGGTACCTTTTCTGTTGATGACAGTTTCTGGTGATTTTATTTTCTCCAAAATCAGAATTTTTATTTTCATAATCTTTTTTCCACTTATTTTTTTCACTGAAGTATAGCTGATATACAATATTGTATTGGTTTCAAGTGGACAACACGTGATTCATTGTCTATGTTATTAAGTGGAGTTTCTGGTGATTTAAAGTCATGCTCCTCTTCCTGTGGGAGATGCCCTTACAGATGGAGATTTGCTTATACATGGGAATGGCTCTTACAGAAGGTTCACTTCTACTCAGTTTTCAGAGCTTTTCTTATCTGCTGTTTCTTAAAAATAATCAGCCTAAAATAATCCTTATGCCTCTTACTATGCTAATGGACAGTGACTGCAATGGGGTGGGGGGGGACTTGATAATATGGGTGAATGTTGTAACCACATGTTGCTCATGTGAAACTTTTGTAAGACTATATATCAATGATACCTTAATAAAAAAAAAGTTTAAAAAAAATCCCTATGCCTAAGAGGCACATTTTGGGGTGACAAATTCTGTTCCCCTTCAGTAGTTACATCCAAACCACAGCCTCCTGCTGTCCTCCCAAGGGTAGAGCCCCTCAGAAATGTGAAGGCAAGGGGGCCTGGAGTTTGCAGGCTTTGTAGGTCAGCCCCTAGGGATGTGCTGGGGCCAATAGTGAGCAAATCTTCCCAACTTCATGTTCAGTGACGTTACATCAATAGGTTGAAATTGGCCCTTGTAGTATTTACACCATGGAAATCAGCAAACATTACAGACGAGGGTAAATTTTTCTCCATGGTGCTTGTGTTAACCATTTCCCAGCACCCCCCTGTCAGTTTCCCAGGCACAGAGCAGGATGGAGAAGGGTTGAGAATGTATTTGGAAGGGAAAATGGAGAATACCTGGCATAACTGTTGTATTTCACTGCATCAGTAAAGCTCCACTTACGTACATCCATTCTCCTAATGAGGCAGCCACTCTTTCCTAACTCCGTTTCTGACTTGTTTCAGTAGCTGTCCCCTCCCCTGGACTCTTCAGGCTTAAGTGTGATGACTGTGTGTATCAGTTTGGGGCAATCAGGAGAAAGAAGTCACACAGTAGTTTGAACAGAAAAAGGTTAATATAAAGAATTATTAACTGTAATGGGATTGGAGTAACAAGAGATTGGCTACTATGGTAAAGAGAACTATGGAGAAGATAGGCACAGCTAATAAGAAAGCAGCCACTGCCCCCTGGCCACCACAGAGTGCCCAAGGGGAGGTCCTCCCCCTCTAATCCTTGTAGGAGAGCATAGCCTGGAGGCTCACTAAGCCGCAGGGCAGTCACCGTGGTGCTGCACTCTTAGAACTTGCTGTGCTCTGGAACTTGCTGGGAATCATCCTGCTAGGGTGCCTGGCAAAGCTGCTCGCAGGGTGGTGTCTCAGTGGAGGCTACAGAATACTAGAGGTGGGAAGGTCTCATAGTGAGAACAGGAGGGACTTCATCTTATGGCTAAGATTCCATTTTAAAAACCAGAGTCCTATCTACGGTTAAAAGAACATATGGGATGTGAACAGATCCCAGAAATGGGTTGCTTTAATTTGTCTGATTTCTCTCAGACTGTTCAAGTACAGTTGGACAATATCCATCATATCATAGACTAATTTTCACAAATGCCTAGGGTGCCTAAATGGTTTTCTTGGCTTCACTGGAGATGGCTGGTAATTATAGATTTGCTTTGTTTATGTCACCGTATTCCTATTATGTTAATATGTGTGCACAAGTTAGTTAGTAGTTTAAAACCTATACATACTTAAGGTACTCTACAAGAAGATATGTCAAAGAAATAATCAATCCTCCCATGTTTTCTTCCATATGCTACCTCTATAGCTTTTCTTCTTCCTTCCTAATTACAACCCTTAAATAGAATTCGTGCCTCATATCGAATTTACCGAGTATCATAATTCCTCCAGGTGGTAAAGATACCTCGAGACAAGTGCTGGGCATAGAAGCCACAGGGCATAAATCTGCAAAGAAGTAAAAAGCTAACCTTTTCAAACAATATGGCTTCTCTCTCACTTACCAACTTTACATTTCCCTGTATGGCCCCGGAAGATGACTGGTTAGCCAGAGACGGGTAAGATTCCTCAAGGGAGGAAAAACCTAAGACAGGCACAGTCGCAGGGGGGCCACCAGGTGAGAAATCGGGGAACAACAGTGGTGAAGCTTAGAACCTCACACACACACACCCCCCCCGTGTTGAGAGAAAGCTTCTGCATCCGTGGATGTTTAAGTGCCCTTGTCTAGCTCGGATTAGCACATAGTCTACAGGCACACACCTGATCATCTACAATTGCTCTCTTACAACACTAAACTATGTTTTCTACCTTTATCTTGCATCTACCTACCACTTTAGCAGTTTATTAAAAATAAAAATAATAATAATAAAGGGAGAAATGTGGGATCCACATATAAATCAAGTATAAAAATCAAACGAATATTCATATTTGACCTGATTGTTTATAGTTCATAATGCGTGATCAGAACCGAAAGTTTCTGTGATGAATGCCCTTGTACTGTTCACCATGTAAGAACTTATTCACTATGTAAGACCTTGTTCACCATGTAAGAACTTGTTCGTTATGCTTCAGAAGATTGGAGACTGACGAGAACTAGGCTTGAGATGGATTGATGATTGTGCATTGAGCATTGACCCCCCTTTACAGAATTTTATTGTTGTTAACAACCATTTGATCAATAAATATGAGAGATGCCCTCTCAAAAAAAAAAAAAAAAACCAGAGTCCAGAGGTAAGGTTCCTAACATATCTTATGGTAATCAGCCAACAACAGACCCTATGTTAAGGCAGGGCAATTAGTCCTAAATGGTATATCCCCAGGGCTTGAGGGTAACCACTGTCTTGGAAAAGAACAAGATCAAGAAATTCCTTGTGTTAAGTGCATCTTACAGAATATCTAGAGGACAGACTATGGACGATGACATAATGTCTCTCACTGGAAAGACATTAGGAGACCACATGTCAAGCCTCCACCCCTCACCTCTGCCCTTTGCCCTATTCTGGAAAGTATCAAAGACAGAATCCTAAGCCCTTAAGCGCACCTCCTCTCTGAGGTTGCCTACGCTCCCCTTTCTTCAAGTGTACTTTTTGCCTTAAATAAAGCCTTCTCGCTGCTCAACTTACTGCGTTTTATTGCTGTGCTCTCCCAATGGCAAATGTCTTTGTCATTTTCCTAGTTCATTCAATTTTCTAGAGTTAAGCACAAGTCTTCACTCTCTCTGTCCTACTTCAGACAAGTCGGGAAAGGCTACTGAGATCTCTGATTTGGGCTTGCAAGTTCCTGTCACCTGGGTGACCCAGACAGAACTGCAGCTATGCAATCGTGCTCTTTACTAGCCTGCCCAAAAATCTCCTTTCTTTGCCTTTGGGAAGTTCTCAGAACATAATCTCATTCCATCCAGTGCTCTGAGGCTTCCAAATCCTAGGGTGGTAGGGGCTTAGTTCCCATGCTGTGCAGATTCAGGCAGACACTGGACACCACCAGTTGACTCGGACTAGGAGCTGGAAGGGGATTTGCCCTATGCTGAGCATGAGTTTCATGAGCTTCCCTTTGCTCCTTCTGCTCTTCCTTGCTCTGTGCTGCCTGCACACCTGCTGCCATTCTCTGCTACTCTCTCTTTAGTGAATTCCTTCCTTACCTATGCTTGTCCAACCTGCTCAAGAATTCTTTCTTGTTCAGAGACAAGAACCCACCCCCATCCAGGTTGAGGTTTCATCTAGGGTGCAGGGAGAGACCTGCCCAAGGCAGCTGCCCGACACCACCAGGGGAACCTACTGATTTCCGTACACTGCAGAAGTTGCAATGGCAGCAGGAAAGGTGCACTGGAGAAGCTGTGTGTGCCACAGGAGCCCACCAATCAGGAAGCAAACCCCTTCCCTCTGCTGACATCATGCCTCTGGCCAGGGCAAAATATTTAAAGGGCTCAGATCCATTGTCACAGAGCTGGCAATGAAGAATACTTTTGGAGCAAAGACAGTCTCACTGAAGCTTCCTGATGCTGCCAGTCCCTGGATCTTCACTACCCCTTGTTGGTTCCCTTAACTCTGCCCACACCTCTAGGAAGAGTCCCTTCAGTGGACTCTCTTCACTTACACCTTTGGGTATGCCATCTCTTTCTCATACGGATCCTGACTGATTCATTATGATGAATGGCAGGCACAATGAATGAAGGTATCACCATGAAAAATATTTCAAAAACACAATCTTGGGTGGAAGAAAAGCCACATCAGAACAGATACATATAATATGATATTTGTGTAACATTTTAAAGCACACAATTATAGATATTATTATTTATGGAAATATACATATCTCATTAAAACTACAAACATTCATGGGAATGAGGATAGTGGTGGCCTCTGGGGAGAAGAGAGTAGCAAGTACATATATGGGCTGGGGGAGGGAGGTGGGCTTTAACTGTTCTCTGTAATGTTTTGATTTTCTTTCTTTTTTAAGATTTCTGAAGCAAATTTTGATAAATATTAGCATCTGTTAAATCTGGGCATTGGTAGCACAGTTGTCTGTTACAGGGGTGTCTTAACACTTTGGCTTGAAATATTTAAAAATTTGACAGTGTTAACTATGGTGTAGATAGTTGTTAGATACAATTTTTTATATGCCAGTGCTTACTTGGTACTGACCATACAAAGACATAGAGAAAACTGACAATTTGACATGCCAGTGTAAGAAATCTAGCAATGACAGTAGAAGACTAATGCTCAAATGAGTGGGATCAGAATAGACTGCCTTAGAGATGTTTGGAAGAGGGAAGGACCCCCAGGAAGATCCTGGGAAAGCTTTGCAGAACAGTGGCAATGGAACAGGGTCTTAATGCTGGCTGGGATCTGCCTAGCGCATGGGGAGAGGGTTAGCACTGCTAGCAGTGAAAACTAAATGTTGCAAAGCACAAAGGTCACAGAGCAGGGTGTGGAGTGGATGGCCAGCAGGGTGTTGGGTGGGTCTACAGTTCAGGCCTAGGAGAGTGAGCTGGTTGGAGCAGGACTCTGTTAAGCCCAAAGTGGCTTCTCCCCATCTGGATCATTCTGCTTGTGCCTCCACCTACCAGGCTGAGAACAGCCTGCAAAAGGCCTCCACAGTCCCTTGAGGATCCTGGATCTTTCTGGGTAGAGCGTAGGCAGTCACAGCTTTTCTTAGCTAAGCAGTGACAGAATCCAAGCTGTGATTTAGGCTAACCAGCTTGGCAACTCCACACAGGGCAGGCTGAAGGGGAGAGACAGCCAGAGGCAGGAGAAGCTTTTCAGAGGTCAAAGTCATTGGTGAAAGACATGAGAAGGCAATGGCCTGAACTAAGACCATGGCCCCAGGAATGAAAAGAGAAGAAATGAAAGGAAAGTGGGAAATCATTGACAGAACCCTGCAACTGTTAAATCCAGAAAACAAAGGAGATGTTGAAGAGGGCTTCAAGGGATTGGAGAATAGTGATGTCCTTAAGGACGGGGCCTGGCATTGGGAGGAGCAGGCAGCTTCGGGGTGATTAAAGTTCACTGGTATAAATTTTGAGCCTATAGTGACACCTAAGTGGCCAGCCAGTTAAGCAGGAGATATAAGACTGGGGGCTTGGGAGGCAAGTCACATTTGGGTGCTATCTTAGAAGCCATGGGATTGTCTATGCTTTTTAAGATGACTGATAAAAAAAAAGAGAAAAAAATGGTGCACCAAAAGCCTTTTCTTGGAGAATAAGGAGTAGGAACATATAAGGAACTGGGGAAAGAGAAAGAGGTAGAACTACATCAAAGGGAGAAGCAGAGGGTGGACAGTGTGTGGCTACTAAGAGCATGTTGACCAACGCAAACGGAGAGTCAGGTTGCCAAGGACTTGGCAATTGCTCACCCACCCAGCATCCTCTAGGCAAGACAGAACCAAGTCCAGAAGAGTTTCTAACTGTCTCTAGCTTTCTCTCATCTCTGGCCAGTTGCAGACCCCCAAGACCTGGAATCTTGGCCAACCTTAATACTCTCAGGAAGCTGTCATTTTACTAGCTCCCCCATTTCTCATCTATCTTGAAATGACACTAATAATTGTGTCATCCTCTGCAACCGCGCAGCACATTTCTTACCCCTCCATTGGCCATCAGATAAATCCCTCCAAAGGAGATATTTACTATCTGTGACCTTGAGTCAATTACCGGGCCTGCCATGTTTGATTCAATTTGTATCCCCGGGGCCTAACACAGTGATTCATGTTAATATTATTGAATTGGATTATGTTTTGCAAAACCCCTGACTCCACATGCCACGCCTGCTTTGTCTCCATATTTTCAACCTGTCCACACCATGATATTCTCAGCAGAAAAGCAGGGAACATTGACCACGTGTTCAAGAAGTAGTTCAGTAAAGAAGAGAGAGAAACGGGTTGGTCACCGGAGGAGGGAGGGAAAGGCTTCTCCAGGATAGTGAGGTTCTGCGTGTAATCGAAAAACAGAGGAAAGAACTGACATGAGTTCAAGAGCTGGAAAGGGAAGGAGTCTTGTAGGGCTGAGACCTGGGAAGAGGGCGGGAAGGATTTAAATCATAAGTACCAAGGGAGGAGTTTGCCTTTCTTTTCTAAAAAATATTTTTTTATTTCTTTGGAAGCAATAAAAGTGTTCTTTAAATAGCAATTAACAGTAATTAGTTGAGGAAGCTATCATGCCAAATATATTATCATTTAAAGTGATCCTTCACTGGAGCCTTGAAGTTTTCATGCATGAACTGATAAACTATATGTTTTTGTATTGTACATGTATGCTTGAAAATACAGTCACTCAAGTGATTCTATCTAGAAAGTCGATTCAAGAGGGACTGAACTCACCTGGAGTATAGTCTGGCTTTCCTCTCTCTTTTTTTTAATTAAAATTTTATTTTGAAAACATTTCAAAACTATAGTAATGTTGCATAATATTACAGTAATTCCTGACTTCCTTTCCCCTAGACCTGCCATTGTTAGCGTTATGTTCTATGTGTTTTATCTCATTCTTCAAATAGATGTATATATAAAATATGTAATATAATAATATATACATTACTCTTATTTATGTGTAAATACACACATATATATATATATTTTGTCAACTGTAGAGAGTAAATTGCAGATATCATCACCTTCTCCTCTAAAAACATGGGTATGCATCTCCTAAAAACAAAAACATTTCCCTATGTAACCATAGTAAAATCAAGCTCAGGATATTTAATATTGACACCATACTTTATCTAATACATAGTCCATATTCAGATTTTACTGATTGTCCCAATAATGTTCTTTATGGCAACTTTCCCCCTTCCTAATGCAGGATCCAATTCAGAATCACAGATCGTACTTAATTTCAGGGAGTGTGCTTTTAAAAGGAGGATTCACACTTCCACTAAAACAGTAAAGAAGGAAGAAAGGCATGGAGGTAAAGAAGGAGAACGATAGTCACATTTGTTGACCTGATGTCAGTAAAGCAGAAGGGAGGACATAAGCTGGGGATAAGGGGGACAGGGAGAACTGCTGGCTTAAAGTGAGAGGCAAGTTTGGCAAGAGATATCTGAGGGCATGTTAGAGACAAGGACATGAATTAAAAGACTATGCAATGACATTGAACATCCAGTTGAAGTTGGACAGCCTAAACTTGTAGAATCCTAACTGCTCTGTGGTGTCTTCTGGAGCAGGTCAGTAGGCCACACAGATAGAAAATGTGTTGGTTAGAAAGACTCAGCATGAATGTTTGGAGCAATAGACTTGGCAGAAAGGAAACATGAGGCTTGGGTATTAGTAAAGAATGTGCTGAGGTTAACTGGGTAATCAGGGCTGGGAGGGAGTTATTTGGGATCATGCATGGGTTGGGGTAAAGTGGTACAGTTTGAAAATTAGACATTAAAAAGCTGGGTGGAGGTCCTGGGAGAGAGAAGCTGAGCAGATGAGAGTCAAGGAGCTGGCATTCCAAGTCTGGCATCTGGAGACACTGAGTAACATGTGAGCTCTTCAGACTTCATCTGGGCTGGTGTGTTGCTGTCGTTGGTATCGCTGGAGACCTTCAGTGCAGCCAGAACGGTGGAGCAGTGGTGGTGTTAGCTGATGTCTTCACATGGATATTGATCTCACAAGTGCCTGTCTGTGAATCATCATGTGCTGACTTTATGACGATATCGGCTATATGTGTTTGGAGGATTTCATGTGTGGTTTCATTTCTTACAGACCAGAAAGAGTGGATCTCTAGGTATTGGCCTGTACATTGAGAAATGAAATTCAAAGAGAAAGCTTTTTTTGAAAAGGAAAGAGCTAAAGCTCCTGGTTGATGTGCAGGGCAGAAACCCAGTCTCACAATCAGGCAGACTGATCCTCTGTCCTTTTGTTTTCACTGGAAGCAGCAAGGTTGTATTGTCCATAGAAGGTGCTGCAGACCTGAATCCTATCTTTGCCACCTCCTGGTTGTGTGGCTTTGAATAAGTCACTTAACATCCTGGCCCTCAAATTACTCTTCTGTAAAATGTAATAATCGTATCCACCTTAAGAGGCTGCCACAAAGGTTAAAATTAATGTCTGGATTATATACTCTATGATTTCACTTACAGCTGGAATCTAAAAAATATAACAAACGAAAAAGTCAGAAACAGATTCGTAAATACAGAGAACAAACTGGTGGTTGTCAGAGGGGAGGAGGGCTGGGTTAAGGAGATTAACAGGTAAACTTCCAATTATAAAATAAATAAGTCACGGGGATGAAAAGTACAGCATAGGAAATACAGTCAATAATATTGTAATAACTTTGTATGGCGACAGATGGTAACTACACTTATCACATGGTGAGCATTTAGTAATGTATATAATTGTTAAATCACTACATAGTATACCTGAAACTAATATAATATTGTATATCAAGTATACTTCAATTAAAAAATATATATATATCAGCTCATACTTAACTTGGAGCTTACTGTGTGCCAGGCACCATTCTAAATCCTTCACAAGCGCTAATTCACTTAATCCTCTCAACAACCCCCAGAGGTAAGTATGATTAGTATTCCCTATTTTGTAGATGAGTAAAGTGAAGCATGAAATATTAAATAATTTGCCCATGGTTAGCTGGGAAGAGGCTGAGCCAGAATCTGAACTTAAGCAGTCTGGGGCCAGACTCTGCTCTTAACGGCTCTGCTGCCTTTATACAAATGGATACCTTAGACCAACTGTGATGATGTACATTCTCTGAATCCTTCTCACTTGTCCCTGACCTGCTTTTCATCCAACTTGGCCTCCTTCTGACTCATGACTCTCAGCTTTGTAAGACGATCTAGATCCCATCCCTGGCCCTGGGAACAAATGTCTGGTTTTGGTCATTCCAGGGATGTCTCCAGTGACTCTGACTTGATTTGTCTGTCTGGCTTTCCATACGCCACGTTGTTCCAAACAGGAACCTGGGTCAGGTCCCAGACACTCTAAACCTGCTGGTTCTCCTCTGTACACAGCCTCCCAAGGTCTCACCCTTTACCTTCCACCTCGGGCCCAACGGGGAAGGGGGTGCCAAGTGCCCAGCCGCTCAGGGATCAGACCCTCATCCCACCATGACCCACTGTAAGGTCTCACAGAGGGAATTGCTGGGGATCTGGGGACTTGGTATCTGGGCAGACAGTTTGCAGCTGAGGTTGGGAGATGGAGGTAAGGAGAGAGCAAATAATTAGGTGTAAAATGCAGGGGAACTGGCTCATAAAGAAGTGGAGGCTCATTGGGTGCCACCAAGTCACCTCAGGGACGAGGCATGTGGGACAGGCTGAGTGATGCCAAGCAAAAATGGTGATGACTGGCAGGAAAAGCAAGCTCCAGTGCCCCATTCCCAAGACAAATTGCAGGCAATCGTGGGCGGCTTCAGTCTGCTGAGGTGCTGGCTGGGTGGGAGAGGGGGCTGGTGGTCACTGTGCTCGGCTCTACTGGCCTTTTTGTCATCCAGGCAGAGGTTCTAACTATTGGGAGGCATCGCCTCTTTGTAAATCTGATGAAAAATGTGGACCATCTCCTAAGAAAGGCATACGGGTGCACACCATCCATCCCCATTTGTATGTAATTTGGGGGAGCCATGGATAAAGTCAGCCCATGGATCTCAGGGTAAGAATTCCTTTCTCTGGAACTTTTAACTCCACCCCCTTTTATCACTGGAATTAAAGTACTTTATTTCCATAAATTGGAGATATTTTGAATAAGAAGTGTTATCAGCAACCCAATGCTCCCCAGCACCTTCATATCACAACTGAGAAAGCTGAGATGCAGAGACAATATGCTCACAAATCCACTTTTAATATGTCGTGACCTTTCTACTGTGGCGTTTTCTGCCATTTATCCTTATATCTTCAAGTCCTGTGGAGGAGTAGGGAGGAGGAGCAGATGGATTTAAAGTGCTCTGGGAATCTTCATGGATATTTTTGCACAAGGTGGACATTATGGGTTGAATTGTGTCCCCCAGAATTTCTATGTTGAAGTCCTAAGCCCCAGTGCCTCAGAAGGTGACCTTATTTGGAAATAGGGTTGCTGCAGAAGGAATTAGTTCAGCTGAGGACATATTGGAGTAGTGGGCCCCTAATCCAGTAGGACTGGTGTCCTCATAAAAAGGGGGAATTCAGACACAGGCATGCACACAGGAAGAAGGCCACACGAACATGAAGGCAGAGTTTCGGATGATGCATCGACAAGCCAGGAAAAGAAAAGTGCCAGTAGCCCACCAGAAGCTAGGAAGAGGCCCTCACAGCTCTCATAAGGAGCCACCCTAAGATGAGGAGGACCTCAGACTTCCAGCCCCCAGAAGTGTGAGACAATAAATTGTTTAAGCCCCTCCGTTTGTGGTCCTTTGCCTGGCAGCCCTGGCAGACTAACCCACCAGGGGAGTGTCTGCCACTCTGGTTTGGGCACAGCATTGGAAGGACATGCACTGACTCCAGAATCTTATGGGAAATGGGGTGTGCATTTCTTTGATGAAGAGGAGTCAAGAGGGAGGGGACATGACATACCCTGAGGCCAAGTCATAGAGGACAGCTGGCTGTGGTCAAAAAGAGGCAGGTTTGCTTGGTTAGGAATGAGCTGGGAAATGATGAGAAATTAGGTCACAGAGTAGATGGGACAAACAGGTCAAAGTAAATGAGACAAGGTTAGATAGATTTGGTCATGGAAAAAGGAGCCTTGTATGGGGGGACCTGAATGCCAGAAATAATCTCTTCAGCCCATGTTTTCATGAAAGCTACCTTAAATAAATATACAGCCTAAATTAAAAACAATATGTTAATGTAAATATACAGTCTTTAGGGGAGGCTACCTAGACCAGTTTGTTGCTCTAAGCCCTTCGCATTCATGTGCTAAGGCTGCCATAGCAAAGTACCACAGACTGGGTGCCTTAAACAGCAAAAATGTATTGTCTCACACTTCTGGAGGCTGGAAGTCTGAGATCAAGGTGTTGGCAGGCCTGGTTTCTCCTGAGGCCTCTGTCCTTGGCCTGTCGATGGCCGCCTTCTCTGTGAGTCCTCACAAGGCCTTTCCTGCGTGTGTGCACATCCTTGCTGTCTCTTCCCCTTCTTATAAGGACTCCAGTCCTATTGGAGTAGGACTCACCCTATGGGCCTCATTTAACCTTAATTACCTCTTTAAAGCCCCCATCTCTAAATAGAGTTATATTAGGGGTCAGGGCTCCCACATATGAATTTTGGGGTAATACAGTTCCTTCCATGAAACCTCTCCTGTGAAAAATTCTGAGGCTGTTGTTCTAAGGTGAGAAAGAGCTTGAGAACTGAAGGCATTTGACTGGTTAACAAGACTACTCAGGAAAGGGGAGCAAGAGCTGCTAACAAGGAGAAGAGAAGATTGAACTTGGGGGGGGGCATCAGAAAGGGAGAATATCATGTAAGGTAGCTGTTGCAGAGAAATTTTTTCAAAATTTTAAATGGAGAATGAGGAATTGAGAAATTCATGGCACTTTCTTGATGGGAGAGATCCCGTAAAGGAGAGGCAGGGGAAAACTGGGTTACGAGTATTGTGGGAGTTGCAAACTGGGCCTGCCGTGTCACTCTCTCAGGAGAGAAACCTCTTGTAACCGTACCTAATCTGAAAGAGAGGCGAAGACACCTTTGGATTGCTGAATACACCTAGACCTTGTTGCATTTGTTTCAGTGGTAGTCCCGTTATGGTAATGAAGCCTGGTACTTTCTGAGCTCTGACTGAACAAAGGAAGGCAAACCTGTGAGGAACCTAAGACTTGAACAGAAGAAGTTCCTTGTCTTCAAGCAGGGGTCACCTGCTGATGAGAAGTACAGCTCATTGCCCAGGGAGGGTAACTATGTGCAGTCTAAGTGCGGTACCGCAGGGGTGGCCTGCACACAGGTTTCCTTCCTTATACGTCCTCTCAGTCGATAGAGACTTGCTACAGTTTAATTCGTGAATAAAGGAATTTATTTTATTATTATTTTTTTTATTTTGGTGTCATTAATATACAATTAGATGAACAACATTGTGGTTACTAGATTCCCCCCATTATCAAGTCCCCACCACATACCCCATTACAGTCACTGTCCATCAGTGTAGTAAGATGCTGTAGAATCACTACTTGTCTTCTCTGTGTTGTACTGCCTTCCCTGTGCACCCCCCTACATTATGTCTGCTAATTGTAATGTCCCCTTTTTCCCCCTTATCCCTCCCTTCCCACCCACCCTCCCCAGTCCCTTTCCCTTTGAAAGCTCTTAGTCCATTCTTGGGTTCTGTGATTCTGCTGCTGTTTTGTTCCTTCAGGTTTTGCTTTGTTCTTATGCTCCACAGATGAGTGAAATCATTTGGTACTTGTCTTTCTCTGCCTGGCTTATTTCACTGAGCATAATCCCCTCTAGCTCCATCCACGTTGTTGCAAACGGTAGGATTTGTTTTCTTCTTATGGCTGAATAATATTCCATTGTGTGTATGTACCACATCTTCTTTATCCATTCATCTACTGATGGACACTTAGGTTGCTTCCATTTCTTGGCTATTGTAAATAGTGCTGCGATAAACATAGGGATGCATCTGTCTTTTTCAAACTGGGCTCCTGCATTCTTAGGGTAAATTCCTAGGAGGGGAATTCTTGGGTCAAATGGTATTTCTATTTTGAGCTTTTTGAGGAACCTCCATACTGCTTTCCACAATGGTTAAACTACTTTACATTCTCACCAGCAGTGTTGGAGGGTTTCCCCTTTCTCCACAACCTCGTCAACATTTGTTGTTGTTTGTCTTTTGGATAGTGGCCATCCTAACTGGTGTGTGGTGATATCTCATTGTGGTTTTAATTTGCATTTCTCTGATGACAAGCGATGTGGAGCATCTTTTCCTGTGCGTGTTGGCCATCTGAATTTCTTCTTTGGAGAAGTGTCTGTTCAGATCCTCTGCTCATTTTTTAATTGGATTATTTGCTTTTTGTTTGTTGAGGTGCATGAGCTCTTTGTATATTTTGGATCTCAACCCCTTATCAGATACGTCATTTATGAATATATTCTCCCATAGTGTAGGATGCCTTTTTGTTCTATTTGAATGAAGGAATTTAATACATCTTATCGGAAACTCGTATTTTTAGAAGCTTGTAAGGGCTATAGCCTTTGATTAATGCTTAATATATATACATGTATATGCATGTGTATGTGGGAGGAAGGGGGAGGGGAGGAGGAGCAGGGGAGGCTTAGCTCACAGAAAGGCTTTGCTCCCAGTTTATTTTTAAATCAACGGAATTTTCTCTCAGAAACAGGGTTGTAGAGGTTGATTAAGGGCCCAGGTCAGGCTGGGAAAGCACAACCAGTGTCCCAGAACACAGTGGTATCATAGAGCCCAAACACTGTTTTATGACAGTGTTTCCGTGGGAACATGTACTGAGGAATCTGAGTGGGAATGCTAGGGCTGTATCTCCCTGTCAGCCCTCCTCTTTTCCCTTCCCTAGCTGCAGGGCAACTGGAGGGTCGCTTTCCTAACAGCCAAGTGCAGGTGGAAGCTTCTGGGGTCAGGAGCAGCTGGTGAGTCTTCAGGGATGGGCTGATAGGTGGGGCTGGGAGCAGGCCTGGGCCTGGGGGACAGTGGGAGTGGTGACAGGGCACTTGATGGGGCCTGGGATGCTTCACCAATCCCTTCTGGGTTCTTTAGCTGGACCCAGCGATGGCCCACCTACGGCCCTTCCTACCATTGCCAGCCAGTGCTTCCCATAACTTTCTTTCTTCCCTGGTCCAGTCTGCAGCTGCACACAGCCTCTGTGTTTCTTCTACATTCCTGGCCCTGAAGCAAGCATTTGCCATTGTAGAAATTTAGTCTGCTTTAGGAGACTGGTCAGGCTTTGGCTTTTCTTGCATTTTATCTTAAAAGCTATGGGAATTTCTGCTGGTGATGAGTTGGATAAAGCCTGAGGCCACTGGGTGGGCAGATGGTTGACAAATGTGACATCACTGTAACCAGTATGGCTCCCATGAAGAAAATTTGAGTGGCACAGAAGGGCCACTAGCCCCCAAATACCTGCCCTAGATTACACTTTTTAGGGAAGGTGCACGATGGGAAGGCTTTTCCATTTCAGAGTTCTCTGGGAGTAGGGATGCATTAGACATTGTGTTAGCTGAAGCTGCCTGGTGATAATGGAGCTTTTTGCATTCATGGAAAAGCTAGCTGTCTGTACTGGTATCTTGCTAAAGTATAAAATGCCTTTCTACTTCTCATTTCCTTTCCTATAATGTTCCACTTTCTCTACTGTATACGACATGAATTTTTGGCGAGGGAATAAAATCAGAATTGAGACTTGTCACAGGTTGGATGCCCCAGGAAGCAGACTCTGAGATGGACGCAGGATGTTTATTAGAGAGTGCCCTTGGGGTCACCCCTGTGGAAGGGAGGGGAGGGAAGCAGCACTGGGCAGAGAGAGAAGTCCATCTGTCACACCGGCTCAACCGCATCCTTGAGGAAATTCTGAAACTTTGTTCTGGGCTGGCCTGAGAGGCCTAGGCCTTTATAACTTTGCATCCACCTGTCCTGGATGCAGGCTGGCTGGGCCAGGCAGCTCTGCACCTGAAGCACCTCCTTAAATGGCTGAACGCTCGAAGTTGCCTGCCCACAGCACTCCCAGCTGCTAGAGCAACAAGCCCTCCACTGAAGGGGGCTTGGCGTGGTGCACAAAAGTGTCTATTGGGTCACTCAAAATAGAAAAAGACAGTAACTAGGAATTTACAGTGGAAAATCAAAAAGCACACCTGTGGAAATTGCTAGTCCCATCGGCACTGATTCATTCAGCAGGAGGAGCAACAGGCTGTAATCCCTGGGCCAACAGGCTCATGTTCCTGTGGCTGAGTACAGAAGCCGGGCTGAGACCAACACCTTTTGCTTGTACTGTGGTAACCCGCACGCCATGGCGATCAGGAAGAAGAAAAGCCTGCCTCTCTTCAATACGTGCTTTTAAGAAAAGAGGTGAATTCAATTATTTATTTATCCTGACTATAAAAGCAACTTATGTGTACTGTTAAGAAAAATATGCATAGGACAAAAAAGGTATGAGAGCAGGGAGAACCATCCAGAAGCCCACCAAGCAGAAGTAATCAGAGAATCATTGGTAATATTTTAGCATTTTTTCTAATCTTCTCTGCTATCTATCTATCTATCTATCTATCTATATCTATATATAGCAGAGAACATTAGAAATATACATATATATATATATCATCCCCCAACACACACATTCCCACATAGTTCAGCTCATGCTGGACTTATGGGAGGCAGCAGTGTGCTGTGATTAAGAACAGGAACTCAGAAGGCAAAAAGACTGTGGTTTGAATTCTGACTCTGCCACTTACTAGTGGTAAAACTTTCATCCATCCATTCAAAGAATAGCTATTACGTAGACTGGGAATATGTGGGTGAAAAAGAGAGATAAAGCCTTTCCTTCATGAATGCACATGTTAATGGAAACAACCTTTCTTAAAGTCTCCACTTTCTCACCTGTGAAAATGCAGATAAGAATACTTACCCCATAGGGTTTCTGTGAGAATTACAATTTTGTTAAATGAGGTAATGTATGTAAAATGCCTGCAAGTAGTAATTGCTCAAAATTTGGCACTTATTATCCTCACTTAAGTTCTGCTTTATTTCACTGAACATTATATCAGGGTTTCCCCATGTCATAAAAAAAATCCCTTTGTTGGGGTCACCATGGGTCCTGCGACATCAGTGGCAATATAAGTGCAAGGCATGAAGCATGTAGAACTCGAGCAACCTAGCAGCACAGCCTTGTGGGTTCAGAGAACCCCATTTGCCTTTTGCTTTCCCGTCCCAGGAGCGATAAAGCTTTCAGAATCGGTAATCTCTGGGTAACCTCATCCTCCCCCTTTCACTTTTTCAGCTCTCCTGACTCTTTTGTAAACAATTCCTTCTAGTAATTTCTTTCTGCTTGGTATAAAAAGAGTGGGTTCTGTTTTCCTGCTGGGACCTGATGGAGTAAAACATTATGTTTCATTTTGGCTTTCCATTTTAAAAAACAGCTCTAAGAAATAGATAAAGGTCAATTGGATAATTGTAAAAAGAATTCAAGACTTGAATAATGGGGCACATGAGGAAAAGTTGCAATAGTGAACAGGCAGAAGGCTAAGGTCATCAATAAATAAAGGGTTTAGGCATTTGAAAAGTTCGAAGAATTGGACCATTTATGCCATTTCCACTGAGAAAAGAACAAAGGGAAATTTTCTCAAAGCCCCAGAATCAAATGCATTTTAAGAACAAGCTTCCTTATCATAAAGGTGGGGCCAAGTATGTCCAAGTCTGTGATTCTCAAACAGGGGTGATTTTGTGCCCCAGGGGATATTTTTTATTGCCACAGCCGAGGGGAGGGTGTTACTGGCATCTAGTGGGTGACGCCCAGGGATGCTGCTAAAAGCCTCCAGTGCACAGGAGAGCCCCCACCACAAAGGAAGGTCCAGCCTCAAAATGTCAATAGCGCTGAGGTTGAGAAACCCTGGTATAAATGAATTAAGTGGAATTTCTAGTCACTGTAAAGTACTATTACCAGCTCTACAAAATGCCTCTCATGCTTGTCTCACCATTTTTTATAATAGCTTTATTGAAACATACTATAATTCACATACCATAATGCTCACCCTTTTAAATGTACAATTCAGTGGTTTTTAGTATATTCACAGTTGTGCATTGATCACCACAAATTCCACATTTTCCTTGTTCCCTTGTCCCCAAAAGAAACACTATACTCATTAGCTGTTACCCCCCCCCCTTTCCCAACACCGTCCTACAGTGCCAACTGCTTTATGGAAACAGCAGGTACCCCTAAACTATTTTACTATGCATTTTATTAGAGCAGTTCCTTTTCTCAAAGGGAACAAAGATCATTTGCTTTGCTTTGTTTTGTAACACTGATGAACACCTATGCTTCTACATAACTGAAACCTTTTCAAAAGCTTTTGGTTGGCAAAGAAGGCATTGCTCAAGGAGTGGATTCTGTCTGGGGGGCCTGGGACTGATTCTGCATTTCTAACAAGCTCTCAGGTGATAACAGCACTGCTGGCTCAAGGACCACATTTGAGTAGCCTGGCGATAGACCAGAGTAGCACATGCACTAGGCAGGTATCTTTAATAGTATAAACTCCTGTATATTCTTCAGGACCCATTTTAAAATAACTTTATTGAGATATAATTCACAACCCATACAATTCACTCATTTAAGGTATGCAATTCAATGGTTTTTAGTATATTCACAGCTATGCAACCATCACTCCAATGGACTTTTGAACATTTTCATGACCTTAAAAAGAAATCATGTATCTATTAGCAGCCACTCCCCATTTCCCTCTAGCTCCCCATTCCTCACCCCTGCCCTACGAAACCACTAATTTTCAAAATGTTCAAAATACTAAAAGTTGAAAGAATTGTAAAATGAGCATCCAAATACCACCCAGATTCTACAATTAACAATTTACTCTGTTTAATCCCATATTTATCCATTCATCCATCCCTTTATCCTCCCACCAATCCATCTCTTTTTTATACATTTCAAAGTAACTTACCGTCATCAGTAGGAAAAGTAGCATATTTTGAGTTTTGTTTAAAAATGTGGACAGTTTCCTTCTTATTTCAATCTATCTTGTAA